>NC_135498.1:52137484-52444984 GCF_052857255.1 Amblyomma americanum
GTCCCATATTATGCGTACAAAAAAATGAAATGAAAGCTACACGGTTGATTTGCTTTGCAGGGCCCCTTAGGTGAGTACATGCTGGTTAAAAATTTTGGCCTCTGGACTGAACAGCTTCACAGTGAATACATAATAGCTGTGCAGTTTCATTTGTTTAGAATTAATTCTCTTTATCGTAAATAAAAAGCAACATTTCTGAATGGTAGCAGTGTTGTGAGAAATGCCTATGAGTGGGCGTTCTGTTTGGCAAGGACTGTGGCCTTTAATTGCACATGCTTAACTTAGTGGCATATAAAGGTAGAGGAAAAAATATTTTTTAGGCCTGCATTTACTATTGTAGCCATGGACGATTTAAGGGGTTGAGATTCGACTTTTACATACTTTGAACTTGCGTGTTTTCTTTTTATTATGCATGCAAACACACAACTTCGAAGCCATCTGCATGTGAAGTACAACAAGAGCAAACAAAACAAAAGAGATTAAATCTTTTAACACTAGCCATTCTGGCACATAACAGCCTCTGGATGCTGCCATTGTGAGGTTAGTGAGGAACACATGTAATTGACATGTCTTGTGATTGAGTGGAGACATTGTAGTGCATGTTATTTGCTTCAGTTGTGTCCCGGGCTCTGACTCTGTTTTGCCTTGGCTTTTTCACGGGAGAGCAGTGGCGTGCCATTCCAGGAAAATATTGGCAGGCTTTATTCCTGTCTTGATGTAAACTGCAGATAAAAAGCAAGTGAAAACATCTTCAGAGGCTCTTGACATGTGCACCCCTTTCCACTTGTGTGGGCTCTGTGCTTGGCTCTCATTGGCAAAGTTGACTCCGCATTGTGCAGGTAGCATTGCAGGGGTTTACAAAATACAGGAACATTTACAGGAGATTGTGCTGTATATTTAGGGGTTGGACTTTTCGGTTTTTATTTTTTGAAAATTCGGCGAACTTTTTTTGGTGTTTATTTCTGAGTGCCACTTCCGTTTTTTTTAATAATATTTTCTGCATTCAAATTTTCAGTTTTTATTGATGTCATATATTATGTCCCTGTGTGGTCAAAAATTACATACAGTTTACATTAACATATTTTTTAAAACCAGTCACTCGTGTAGCAGTATGTACCACATAAATGGCCATCGTAAGAGCTGTCTGCAGAAGAAAGTCGTACAGTCGTAACAAAAAGTAAAAAATCCCAAACTTAAATTATTGGGCCTTGAGACAAAAACGTAAGTGGAAGTTTAGCTCTAAAAACTTCATTGTTGCGTTCTGGTTGCACTCTGCGCTAAATGAGAGGACCGTACACCCTTGCTCCTCTTGCTGATGCAGCGATGGAACTGCCGCGGTGTTACAGTCGCGTAATCATGATCAATCATGATCAATGAGTTAGACAGGCAGAGCAGATCGATGGGTCTAAAAATTAACATGCAGAAAACCAAGGTAATGTTCAACAGCCTAGCAAGGGAACAAGAGTTCACAATCGGCAGCGAGAGCCTAGAAATTGTGACGGATTACGTCTACTTAGGGCAGGTAGTGACAGCTGATCCGGATCATGAGAGGGAGATAACTAGAAGGATAAGAATGGGGTGGAGTGCATATGGCAAATTCTCGCAGATCATGAGTGGCAGTTTGCCAATTTCCCTCAAGAGGAAAGTGTACAACAGCATAATCTTACCGGTACTCACCTACGGGGCAGAAACGTGGAGGCTAACGAAAAGAGTTCAGCTTAAGTTAAGGACAACGCAGCGAGCCATGGAAAGAAAAATGATAGGTGTAACGTTAAGAGATCGGAAGCGGGCAGAGTGGGTCAGGGAACAAACACGGGTTAATGACATCCTAGTCGAAATCAAGAGAAAGAAATGGGCTTGGGCAGGGCATGTAATGCGAAGGCAAGATAACCGCTGGTCCTTAAGGGTAACGGAGTGGATTCCAAGAGAAAGTAAGCGGAGCAGGGGGCGGCAGAAGGTTAGGTGGGCGGATGAGATTAAGAAGTTTGCAGGCAAAGGGTGGATGCAGCTGGCAAAGGATAGGGTTAATTGGCGAGACATGGGAGAGGCCTTTGCCCTGCAGTGGGTGTAGTAAGGCTGATGTTGATGTTGATGATGAATCTAGAACATGACACCTTCACGCTGTTTATGCATGGATTTGCATTAACATTTGCTTGTTATGGTTTTAAAAGTTTTCACTGCCTTTACATGCAGTGGAAAGACATACTTAATGAAGCGAGGGCCCCAAGTCGGTGATAAGTTTGAGCAGGGGGTGCTACGCTAGCCAGTAGTGCTTAGCTTAGTGGTCCAGCCTTCCTATCTGCAATGGCGTGTCGGAGTTCACAGGTCTATGCCTCATAATTCAGTCACTGTATTAAATTCCTAAGATACTGGTTTCTGGTTCCAATGTTTTCTTAATTTTCTGCTGTAACCTATATTTACTGGTACTGAATAGCCAGTTAGTTGTGACATGCATGCCAGAAATACTGACTTTTTTTCGGTCACAACCGAATTTCAAAAAATGAATTCGGCATATTTTTAACATTGTTTTGCGGTTTAAACCGAAAGGCCAGCCCTTGTGTATATTCTGCAAAATGGCATTGTTTTTGCCAGCTGTTCTCACGGTTCTTCCCATGTCTCTTGCAGGATTGGAATGTGTTCCTCACACACCTGTCTGAGCTACACTACTGTGTCGGTCCTCAATCGAATCCTGGTAGTGAAGGGCTCCAGTTGGGGGCCAGCAAGCGTTCCACAGCACAGCTCACCGCATCTAACGTGACCGCCGACATGCCAGGCGTCAAAGCCGTGGACAGGGCAAAGAGTCTGAGTGCCTTGCTTCCGGACCTGGGCTCTGGTGACCCCAAGGAAGACAGTCCCAATGTCACGGTTGCAGTGGCCGTGCCAGCGACCTTCTTTCGGGAGGCCCTGTCCAGCCCAGTGTTCTGGCATGGCAATGCTCGAGGCTACATGCTGGGTTTCTCAGGTGCTTAGCCTTGCTTCTACTTTTCTATTTGTGCACTAGGTTCCAGTTTGGACTTTTCACTTCAGGCTAGCCCAGTCTATAGGCTAGATTAAGCCTGGTTCCAAAGTAACGCAGAAGGTTTTTTTTTTTTCATAATTTGAAGGTCATGATTTATACAGTTGG
Organism: Amblyomma americanum; assembly: GCF_052857255.1. Taxonomy (NCBI): domain Eukaryota; kingdom Metazoa; phylum Arthropoda; class Arachnida; order Ixodida; family Ixodidae; genus Amblyomma; species Amblyomma americanum. The sequence continues at coordinate 52,140,609 of NC_135498.1, forward strand.
CTCCGGATAATTTGAACTTGAAAGGGGACTGAAAATTTGTTTGAATTAAGTGGAGTTCGAATTCAGTGGAGCTTTTTTAATACACTTGATGCTGACGGGACCGAAGCACGAGTTCAGATACAGTAAAACCTAATTAATTTGACTGCTGTTAATTACTAGTATATATTATGTTGTCTTTCTTTAAAGTGCCCTATTTAATGTTGATGTCCTCAAGAAGGAAACAAGATATCTGAGAAATAACCAGTACAATTCTTAAAGGGCAGTTTACTGCCAGAGAACAGCATAAAAATATTGGCATATTGTATATCTTTACCCGTGATGACAAAAGCAAGGGTAGAACCCGTGGTTTTGGCAGGAATTTATATTTTTGGTGAAGAAAGTCGGGCAGGAGGTGATGGTTCTGCCGTGCAGTGTCAATACACTGCTACTCTCTAAATTGTGACTGCTAATTGGGCGATGTCACCTGGAGTTGATATATTACACTTTATGAATAGGACTGAGTGAACTGCATAGCATTATTTTTGTTATTTTTGCAGGAAGAAACTTCAGATGCCTTAATTTTTTTTCACTTGTGGCTATTCACCATTTCTTGCACTAAACAGTTTAATCATGCCTTCTTCTTAACTCTTTAAATGTTTTAAAGACTGCCACTATGCTGCCAGTGACACTGCCAGCAAAAGTAGTTGTTGGCGTCTGTGATGGGTATCATCATTATTAGTTTATTGATAGCATTTTTAAAACAGCCTTAGTGCTCTCAACTGTAGCTTTAAAACCTGTGCAGTTCGGTTAATGTCAGGCTCATTATTGCCATTGCATGCTGCCTGGGCAACGCGGCAGTCATCATATCCATTGAGCTTCATAGAGACTGTACTGACTATGTGAAAACCTCGTTATAGCAAACAGGTAAAAAATCTTAAAATAGTTCGTTATAGCCAAAATTTGTAATATAAATTTTCATCAAAAATGCATGCAATAGCGGCGCAATTTAGTCGTTGAAGAAACGGAAACTCAGGCAGCTCTTGCTGGAGGGCGAGACTTTTTCCGAAGTTTTAGTGCCGTTCCGAAGGCTCCTGCGGCGATTGCGAAGACTGCAAAAAGCCAAGCGCCAGATACATTGACTTCCCCGCACAGCACCACCAGCACGCTACGGTGGCAAGCCAAGCGCCAGAAAGGGTGGCTTCCCCGCATTGCAGCCATGTCGCGTGGAAAGCGGCACGACAAAGCGAAAGCTGTTGCTGTTTTCATCACCTCCGTGACAGCCGACGTGAGTGCAGGATGGTTACTGCAAGCCCACAACCTTCCACACCGCTGCCCCCGGGGTGCCGCTGATGGGTGCGAGAAGCGTGAATGTGTGCTGACTGCCGGACTATGACCCTCCACGCCGCTGTATCTTCCGTGAAGCACGAACCTTGGCACAAACACTTGTTGCACCACCGCCAGTCACTTGTGTAGTGCGGCGAAGCCTGTCGTCTGGCATCTGAACGGTCACCGCTTGGCGCTGAGGAGTTCGATATATCCGTTTCATGGCCACCGCATTCGATATATTCGCATTTGGTTGGTTACCATGGTTACTATTCTTTCTTAGATAATCTTTTTGGCCATATATCAGAAGATGCCCCGGGCCTAATTGTGGGTGGTGACATAAACGTGAACATGTTAATGCCAACATGCATTCAAAAAGAAATTCACTCACTGATTACATCAACGTTGATCTAACAACTGCAGGTACAGTTTACACCGACGTAAGCGATCATTTAGGCATAGTTTTTTTAGTTGAAAAAGCATGCGACATCTTAAGACAGGCTAGACAAGAACTTTTTGTTCAGGTCATCACGCCATCATGCCTAGAACAGTTCCGCGAAGCAATCAGACATGAAACATGGGCGGCCGTTTACGAAATGCGCTGTGCAGAAACTGCATGTAACCATTTCATCACAACTTTTATTCATGCATATCACTTGTATTTTCGTTTGAAGAAAGTAAATAGGCCACGCAGGGCCGATGCATAATGCCCAATAACACCAGTTTTAACTCATTTTTTCTGATCCCAACAGACAGCGAAGAAGTGTTTTCATCTATAAACGTTATTAAAAATGGCAAATCAAAAGATTCTAGTGGAATTCAAATAGCCCCTGCAAAGTATGTCCTTGATTTGATCTGCCCTGTTTCATCACACGTGTACAATCTGCTATTTTCGACTGGCGTGTTTGCAACAAAAGTGCAAGAAGCCCGAGTGATATCGGTATTCAAACATGGTGAAAGAAATAACCTTAATAATTATCATCCTATTTCAGTATTGCCCGTATTCTCTAAAGGCATTGAGAAATTAATACACACCAGGGTGGCATCATACCGTCACAAAAATAGGTTTCTTCGTGACTTTCAACGCAGTTTCCGAAGGCATAGATCGACCGAAACAGCTCTTCTATGCCAGAAAGAAATAATAATTGAATCATTTATTAAGAAAACACTCATAATCAGCATATATACAGACTTTTCAAAGGCATTTGATTTAGTCGATCACAAAATCCTTCTTGCTAAGCTACAGAAATACGGTTTCCGTGGGAATGCGCAAGCCCCGCTGGAGTCATATGTATTTTCAACATTGGACGCAGAACACAGAAATAAACTATGTGAAATCATCTACCCTTCCTATTAGTTCTGGAGTGCCGCGGGGGGCATTCCAGGGCCACTTTTATTTTCCTTATATATAAACGACATTATTCATTGCACAAAAATGCACGATTTGTATCCTATGCGGATGATTCATCTGTGTTCATTACAGGTACTTGTGAAAGCGACATCGAACTGAGTGCAAGTAATGTGTTGGCTGGCATTAAAGCATGGGTTGATGCAAATCATCTAAAGATAAATTCAAATAACACAAAAATAGTGTTATACCTGCCGAAGGGAAAACACAGTTCAAAGCCACTTAACATATGGCACAAACGCGTTAGAAACGGTGGATTCCGTAAAAAGCCTCGGCATGATCTTCTCAACTCGCTTAACATGGAATAACCATGTTGACTATCTTTGTTCCAAAGTAGCTTCAGCAGTGGGAATCTTATCTAGATTAAAACGTAGACTTCCTGAAAAACTTAAAATCATGCTATATAATTCACTAGTGCTGTCTTTACTTCAATATTGCAACCCCGTTTGGGGAACAACTGGTGTCACAAACTTGTTGAACCTACACTTGCTGCAGAAAAAAGCCCTGCGATGCATAGCAAACGTTCCTTCCCGTTATCCTTCCCATGACCTGTTCTTAGGATATGACATTACTCCCATTTTCAAAATGTACAGTTACAGTTTACTGGTGCGCTACAAGTCCTCTGTAAAAATCAGTGACAACATTTTGGCGACAATCGCTAAGCTGGAAAAGAAGGATTCGTGTCGTCACACCCGGCATGGTGAAACGTGGAATGTGCCAATGCCCCGTGCAAACTACTGCAAGGAATCAATATCATATACCCTCCCGTCATTGTTAAACCGGTTAGAGCAAGAGTCATTTGACCCCTTTTGTAACTCTAATTCAAAGATTATTTTTATCAAGTTTACTTACGTGAGATGCCTATTGTTTCAGTCATTTTAGTTAGAGTGTTCGTTTTGCTAACAACTGTATTCAAATCTATTATGTTTCATTTCTTGATGTATGTTTAGTGACTAATTCAACATGTAAAACTTGTGCTTTGTTTTTGTTGTTTCTTTTTACCTGTTATACACTTGTACGAGAGCCGTATCTGTATGTGTGCCAATTTGTGAGGGGGCAGGACCCAAGTAAAGCCGCTTTCGCGGCTTTTAGTCCTGTCTCCTTCTCTCAAGAAGGGAAAATAAAAAATTGAATTGAATGACGCTTGGATGGGCTCTGCTGAGCCAGACATTAGTGGAGCTTTGTGGGCTGCACGACTTCTTTAAATTAACTGTTGCATGGGCTTAGGCATTTGAATTATTGAGTGTTTGATCTTATCAAAATGCATGAGAGCTTAGCGGGACTGTCGTGTCAGTTTGAATCGGCCAGAAGTTTGAATTAAGCAAGTTCAAATTAACAAGATTCCACTGCTTTAGTAATACTTCTAATGCATATTAAAACTTTCATACCTCTAATGCATTTGTGTTTGTGGTGTCATGCTTCTGTCGTCGTCCTTTTTGCGCTACCTTTTTATTCAAGCATGTGTCACCAACTAGCCCAGCAACAAGTTTTATTGATGCATATTTAGTTCTTTTTTTGAAAAAGGTGTAAAAAATAACAAACCACAGTGATAATTGCATCATTATCAGTTCTAAAGTCCAATTTTATGATAAATGCCCTGGTGTATGACATTATGTGCAGACTGCTCTGCAGCATTAGTATTTGAAAACTATGAGCCAAATAATTTTTTTGGGTTCATAAATTGTACATGATGATGTTTTTTTTCTGTTTTGGGTCAAACATCTGTTTGTTCCACTTAAGGGAAACTTTTTTTAAGGCCAGATTATATTGGGCACATGTCATTCATACATGATGCAGGATAGTATACAACACAGTTGTCACTGTATGTGATGAGTGGATAGCAAGTTTTGCACCTAAATGTCATGCAGTTGTCTGAAACTGATGAACCTTCAGTATCATTGCTTCCCAGAAATTGGTGATGCTCACTTATACCAGCAGGCAATGAGCAGCCAAGCGACTCTGTTTCATTGGCATTGTGTCTTCAAGGAAATGAAATTCACAGTCTGATGTATTCCTTTGTCCCAAAGAGTACAGTTTGCCATATTGGGCTGGTGATAGCAGGGGTAGGTAACAGTCTTTTAAGAGACCATTTCCCATTTTCAGCTCCACACTTTCAACTCACTTTACTGCTTATCTAAACAACATTTGGCTGGGCAAGCTAGGATTTCACAGAAAGAGAAGATATATACAGATGTTTTTGTCTTTGATTTTCTTTTTCTTTCTCCTAGCAGGTTCGCACTCCAAGGAACTGTCATTAGTAATTTTACTTTGTTTCACTGTCTCCAAGTCTGTGAGGACAAATAAGTAAATGCATGACTGTCCTTGGTAACTACCTTGTTTTGTTTTGTGCAAGGCATGACTTTCAAAAGTAGCTGCTGTACTTTCCACTGACATGTAAGCCTTTGGGCACTCATTGATTGCTTCTCAGGCAAAGAGCAAATGCTGAATGATTGCATGCTGATTGATGTATAGTACCTGATGGTAAAACTGAATATTAATATTTTTTTTAGCTCAGACTCAGTGCAGAGTGGTTGTAGCTCTTGGTTTACTGCTGTTCTGAATTGACCCAGTCACGGTATGTGTGCACGCCATGCATGTTCATGTGCATCTGAATGCATTAGAGAGAAAGGGAATCAACACATGTCGCTTTCTACAGGGAAGCGAGCCAAGGAGCAACTGCTGCTCACCATGATCCTGTGGCCTCGCATCAATGACAGCACAGCAGCCTGTACAGGGAAGCACTGCCACGTCGAGACAGACACCTGCATTATCCTGCAGGGTCCCTCACACCTCCTGCCCAAGACCAAGTAAGCTTTGCTGCTCACCTGGCGCTCTCTGTCGTGGCCTTCTTGATGCAGGTAGTGCCGGCCAAACCAACCCAAATGCTTCTGTCTGGGAATGCCATCATTTATGATGTAGAACTCCTTTCTTGAGAGTAACAACCACTTCGTTGTGAAGAAACATTGGACAACAGACATTGTCACTGCTCTTACTGTAGTGAATGGTCTCAGCAGTGCCGTTGCTACGGCAACAGCAAGTTAATTGTGAAAAATTGAAAGCAGTGCAGGCTTAGCGTTGTGCCTCGAGATGTCAAAGCTTCCGTACAGGTGTCAAGCATCCACTCACCTGTACCACCAATAAGTACCTACCCTGCCATTGCTGTTATAGAGGCCTTGCAGGCCTCTGCTGAGGATACTATCCTGGCACCAAGTACCTTCCATGCTCCCACATATTATGCTCACTCCTTGGTCAGCCTTCCTGGTTCTGACAAACAAGCCTACCTCTCTCTTCATTCTTCTCCCCTTTTCCACATTTCTAACACTCCAGCGAGCTGATGCTAATGGTGCAGCAATGGTCCAGTAAAGTGTGGTCTTCCTTCCTTGACGAGCACTGCTTTTCGCTGGCCTTATACCGGCTGCACTGCCCAGCTGTGCTGTTATGCCCACTGATTGATTTCCAAATAATTTGGCAAGGACAGAAGTGTGTAAAGGGGGCTACGATTCTTCTTTCACCTGATGCCATGTGCTGTGCTGTGGGAGGTACAGTGCGATAAGTGTTCTAAAAGCAGAGAAAAGGTCGGGTTGCTATGGCTAGCAGTGCCTGATTAATCATTTTTATTTAAATTGTGAACATTTTGTACCCTCAAACCACCATCTGTCCTTTCCAAAATTGCATGCCTGACACGGGAACAGGACATAATTAAAAGGCAGCTTTTACTTTGAGAGGCCTGCCTATCCACTGAGAGCAAATTAAAGTTGGTCTGAGTCAATAGATGATCGCATTCTAGCGACAAAGACTCTACATTCACTGAAAATGGATTGTTTATAAGCTAGAAAAGGCCAAATTAGTACAGGTGTCTCTATCTCCAGTGCTTTAAGTCTGGCTCCATTGAAGGGCGATTCTCTAGTGATTCAAGCACAGGTGGAGGGGAAAATAAAGAGGGAGAGATAGAAAGTGGCAGGTGGCCTGTTTACACATCGTGTTATACAAGGGGGAGAAACCATTTTTAAAGGTGATTGTTTGCTCAGTTTATGACACAGACCTGTAACAAGTAATGCGCACGCTTTACTAGCGGGCTCGTTGTCATTTTGTGTAGTTGTTACATAGCCTTGGAGCTGAGTGGGCAGCTCTGATGCGAGGTCACAGATTTCCTTTTTTATCCCAACCTTTGTGTAGTGCTGTTGACTTTTTATTTTACTCCGTCTCGGGTGTTAGAAAACATGTTAATGATTCTTACTAAAAATTGCAGTAAAATTTTCGAAAGATAAACAAGAAATGTTCTGACCACCACTGACAAGAAGTAATAAAAAATTGACGATCAATTTGCCTAGTTAGGCCGAATGCAAACTGGGTGCACTAGCACTTGTGGGGTTGAATTGGGGAGATATAAATATACGTTCTCCCCGCTCAATCGCGGCTGACACGGTTCAAAGCCGCCCGGACCCCACCCCATGATCGCGTACGCTACCACGGCGGGCCTTGCTTTGAGGGAACAAAGGAACGACGCGTTGGCTGACACAAACAGGCATTTATTGCTACAGCAACAATAACGCCAGCTAGCAACAAGGTACGCTAATGAATCGAGGTCGTCCGACTCACCAGCAAGGTTCCGAGCGAATGTTTTGCCCATGCTAGGGCAAGGGATACTCCGAAGGCCGGACGCGATGAGTACGGGAGCGGGTCTCCCCGTCGCTTCCTCCCCCCGCCGGCAAAGAGCGGAGCCGCGAGCGATACGTCTGCTCGCGCCGACGATCCCAGCCAAAGAGCCCCATGCCCCTCTCCCGCGCGCGGGCTTCAGCAGTCTCTCGCGCAGCGACACTGGCGTCCTCTCTTGCCAGTTAATGTAACTGACAAGGGAATGCCGTGGCCTCCGCGATCAGCTCCGGCGGCGCACCGTTGCTCCGGCCATTCCATTCACACGGAGAGAGCGTAATCGGAGAAAGCGGTGCGACTGCTCCTCTTGCCGCACCGTGGCACGCGCAACCCAAGGCTCGCTTTCCCTGATGCGGACGGGCGCAGAGGACGAAAACGCAGTTTTCGCAGTCTGTGTGCGACATGCACTAGAAAATTATCGCACAGCACAAGTAGCTGACTGGTGCAATTAGGCAATTGCTTTTTTAAATTATGACGCAGACTTAGGACTGGGTTGAGGCAGATCGTCATGAGAGTGTTTGTTTCACAACACGCAGGCAATTTTCTTTATTTCTGTAGCCGTGCATTTTTTCAAAACACGGAACATTTTACAGTTGAGTGGAGAGGATTATTTTAATTCTACAGTTCTTTTACATATTAGTTTAGAACCTGAAATTACTTTTGATATATAGAGATCAAGGAGTTCTGTCAGTTTTCCTCTAGAAATGGTACAAATGTGATTTGTACTTACATGCGTGTAATATATTTACCGTATAAATGCGTGTAAGGGCCGCACTTTTTTTCCCAGATTCGGGGGGCAAATTTCGGAGTGCGGCTCATACACGCGATTTTCGAAAAAAAAATTTTTTTTTCAAGTGAAAGCAAACCAATCTGGAATGCGCGGCATTTATTTACCATTCAGGCATCACTCACGGAGTCTTCAGACTCCGGGCTGGTGCTGTGTTCAGGTAAATGTTCAGCCCACAGAAAGTCGTCTTCGGTCCCGTCTAAATTGTTTGAAATTCCGGTCACTTTGAAACTCCGGGTTACAATGTCGGTCGACACGGAATTCCATGTGGACAAAATCCATCCAAGCACAGTCGCGAGCGGTGCCCTCTTAAGCCGCCCTGTCGGCGTCTCGTCGTGATTGCCATTGGCCATCCATTCCGAATACTGCCTTCGAAATTCAACCTTAAAAGGCCGATTGACGCTTACATCCAGGGGTTGCTGCATGCCGGTGAGGCCGCCCGGTATCACGGCCATGTCTGTGCGGATACCGCGCAGGCGTTCCTTAACCCTGCCCGTCAAGTGACCGCGGAAGCTGTCCAAGACGAGGAGCGATCGTCGGGCCAGCATGGCGCCTGGGCGCTTCTCCCAAACGCTTTTTACCCATTCGAGCACAAGCTCATCGTCCATCCAGCCCTTTTCTTGGGCGCGAACTACAATTCCCTTGGGGAAAACGCCTTTAGGAATCGTTTTTCTTTTCAGGATGACACAGGGGGGCAGCTTCCGTCTGTCCGCGGTGACGCACAGCATAACGGTACACCGTTGGCGCTCCGCGCCAGTTGTCCGCACGAAAACACTCTTCTTTCCTTTCAGTTCAACTGTGCAGCTCTCGGGACAATCGAACCACACGGGGGTCTGGTCGGCGTTCGCTATCTGCGAAAATATATAGTTGTGCTCACGACGCAGACTGATGACATACTTCTGAAAGCTGAGCACCTTGTCGGTGTAGTCGGGGGGCAGCCGCTGGCACAGCGTGGTCCTTCGCCGAAATGATAGGCCCTTCCTCTCCAGAAATCTTCGTACCTAGCCGGCACTAGCCTTGAAGTCCTCGTGCGGTATGCTTTTAGCACGCGCCAAGGCTCGTGCCCTCACGCGCAGCATGTCTGTTGTCAACGCGTAGCCGTTGTTCCGCTCTTCCATTGAATAGCATAGCAGCTCTTCTTCTAGCTCAGGAAATTTGCATGGCTTGCCTCGGAAAGCGCGCTTTTTGGAGCTGGTATTCTTCAACGCATCCCTTTGTCCGCACCACCGTCGGACACACTTCTCGTCCACGTCAAATTTTCTGCCCGCGGCACGCTTGCCGTGTTCGAGAGCGAACTCCACTACTTTCAGTTTAAAGCCCGCCGTGTAGCTGTTGAGGTGTTTGCCCATCGTGCAACAGTGACAATGCTCGGAGGCAGTTCATGAAAAAGTGAAGAACGACTGCGCACGAGAGCAACAACTATGCCGAGCGACCACGCTAACACAACCACCAAAAAAATGCATGCTTTGACAGCCAGAACAGAACAAAGTTAGACCTGGCGATACCGATGCCGATACGGATAGCGGAAGTACAGTAGCGGAAGCTCGCGGCAGAAGAAAAGATGATGATGATGACCCGCGGCCTCGGGCGCCATCCATGGGTGGCACCTCGAAGCTCCTGTGCGCATGTATTTCGAAGGCTATTCTTGCGTGTTTCCTGGAAAGTTTGGGTGCGGCCCTTACATGGATTTTTTTTTTTTTTTTCAAATATTTCCTTTGGAAATACGGGGTGCGGCCCTTACACGCGTTTATACGGTAGCTTTCAACGCTTGCAGATGCCACTAAATGCATTGTCCCACTCAAATGTTGGGCTTCCTTTTTGTAGATGGCTTTTTTGTGACGTGTTCAAATGTATCATATTATACCCCAATCCTGCTACAGCCTCGAAAGAGGCTAGCAGTATCCCCAAATAAATAAAAGCCTGCAGTGCATAAGGAGGTTTTTTTACGTTGTGTACGGTCGGAACTGAGGCGAATTTAGTCTCATTTTTTTTTTTCGTGCGCGGCAAGCAAAAAAGAGGGTTTAAAGCGCCGAAGCTACAGCTTGGCAGGAGGACAGATAAAACCATTTGAGGATAAATGACTCTTTATATACAAAGACAAAATCGGAGCCATAATGTTCTGCATCTGTTTTTACATTGTGTTTATTTTAAACACGGAGCACTTTCCTGTGCAGTGGCTTGCAGGCCAGCTTTTTGCGGTAAGCAGCCCTGTCTGTCACAGTAGTGCTGACGTTGGCTAAAAGTGGCCTCATGAACTTATCAAACACTACAGATAGTGTGCTTGCGGCGTGGTCATCCCTTGCTGGGCAAACGAAAAGGGGGCACTGCTCTAGTCGAGGCAATAATAGTTCTGCCAGCTGCTGACGCACGTTGCTCTTTTTTATGTGCGGCATGGCAATGTCAACAGCCTTCTTAACGGTCACAAGGACCGTGACAAATTCTGACTTTGGGAATGTTAGCCCGCTCCTTGATTGCAGGTCAATAAGCCCCATCAGCAGGGGCTGGGTCCATCCGACTGGCGGAGGGGAGGGCAGAAGCTGCATGTTCTCCGCTCCTCAACTGCTCTCGTCACGAACCCTGCTATATAAGCGATGCTGGCATTTGCTATGGTTGATGGGGGCCGCTGCACTGAAATAGAACATACCCATATTTGTATATGGAGTTAGGCATTCTGCAATGTATTCCTATTTGTGAGAGCACAAAAAAAAACAGCTTTTGGCACTAACCTATAAAAACGTTCCAAAGAGCAAATTTTAGACAGCATGTAGAGACAAAGCTTGTGCATTAACCAAATATGACATCATGTCACCACTCAACGTGCATTCCCTCAAAATTTTCAAATTTTGGTCATTGATACCAGTCAGTTGTTATAGCCTTGACATAACGCGAAATGATCGCTTTTTGGTGGCACTTCACATAGGCGAACGAGTGTGCACTCGCGAGGCATCGCTTTCAGGGATGTGAAAAGCTCATCAATGTGCATCACAAAATCTTCAGTTCCCGTGAACCTGAAACAAAAATATGCACACTATTCATATCAGCCAGATATATGTATTAGACAAATCGCTGTTGGTTGCAAAAGAACAGCACTAGTAGTCCAGTGAGCCAGCCAAGCGTAAGCTCTTGAGAAACATTTGATGCAAGATATACCTGGCTGGGGCAACTTGCGCTGTCTCGGTCGAATCATGCGTTGTTGCCTGTGCTGTTGCTTCAGCCGGAACATCAAGTTCGGAGGACTTCACATTCAGGGAGGCACCATGCATACTGCAATACATGTAAAACAGTTACCACCACTACTAAGCAGCCGCCACATAAAACCAAAACTGTTTGTAACACATTGCCCATCGGCACAGCAGGATTTGCATGCTCATGTGTTCTGAACTGTAAAAACTTCCAGTCAGCAGGCAGGCTACAACATTAGTAGCTGCTCGCATCAGGAAATCTTAGTTGTGCAAGGGCCTGAAATGTGATAAGCTTTCTATTTTGAAACAAGAGACAACCAGTTCACAACTATGAGCACTCGTCCCGGAGCTCAAATAACATGCACCTACCTCAAAACAGTCTGTCCGTTTTCAACGTTTGAAGCTTGGGATGGGCACAGGCTGCCAGTCCGCAAGGTCCTCTACAGGCTAAATGTCACGGCTCTTGCATCCAGACAGTCATTGCCGCCAGCCATTTTCCGCAAAGAACTGAAGAAGAGCTCGACGGGGTCGCTAGAGAAGTTCCTTGTTAAAACATAAAAGAAGCCGCTCTCGAGAAGGTACTTAATGCATAGTACCGTAGATTTGCTTGTCAGCAAGACAGCTTTGTAGGTTTCAGCACTAAGAAACTTTTTCCCGTTCCTTTTACAGGCATTGTAGAGAACTTCGAGGTAGTCTGGGAACTCCTTCTCCAGCCATTGTAGGCGTTCGTCGGTAGCGCTAAAAAAGTGCATTTGGTCAGGCTTTCTCATATGCACATGTGCTGTTCGGTTGGCCACATTGTGGATGGCAAACCACTTCTGCATCATCTTCATAAACAATATTGTTGCGTCTGCGTTCCTGAACTGTTCTGCCTGAGGGTAGTAACTGGGGTATTCTTTCAAAAAAGAAAGCGCCGAGATAACTTCACCTGAGAACAGCTGCACTGCTCTGCCCACATGCATCTTCTCAAAATTAGTCGGCTCTTTGTGGTTTTGTGTCAGGAATCGAACTGGCTTCACAATCTCGTTTTTTTGAAGGACATAGAGCTGCTTCAAACTCTCCAGTTATTGGCCGACTGCCATCTGTCATTTCCCCGTCCAGAAGAAGGCTTCGCACGTTTTTTATAATATGACACTGGTCAAAGGACAAGAATAGGCTTCTTTCTGGATCACATGGATGACTGACCACTGGCTTGAGGGAGCCATTGCCCAGGTGGCGCATCATTGTGACATTAATCTTGTGGTTATCCGCGACGATCCGGACGACGTAGAGGCCACACTTTTGAACTTCAGCGTTCACTTCTTTTGTCAGCTGATACAGGAGCTTGCCACTTAATCGGTTAGTGAAGAAAAAGCTGCAAGGAATTTTGTACGACGTGGACAGGCCTGTTGCAACGAAACACAGCACCTTGTTGGCAAGCACGATGTTGTTTACATTCTCTCCTGTCCCAGCGTCTTCTCTCACAGTTTGCTGACCAAAAAAGCAGTCCATTTTGCGATCGTAGATGCATTTGGAGCTTATAGCCATTTCATCCACAATAATTGAGGAAAACCGCGCTTGCTCTTTCAGCTGTCCCACCTCTTGCTTTAGGCGTTCTTTCATTAATGGTGTGATCCCACTTTCACTGTTGGATTTGCCAACATAGTGAAGTAGCGTGTTTTTTGAAGGCAATTTCAGCAGTCCTCTGTTGCGTATGTAACGGCATGCCTTAGGGGACAAGTAGTACAAAACTACACATTCCCGGACAAAGTCTGGAGACCACACGGGCCGTTGCCTTGACGCATTGGCGATCTGTTCCGCTAGGCAGTCTTTAAGCAGAACTGGGCTGTGCCGACCTTGTCCAAGCACTTTCTCAACGCCGAGTGGAGAGTGTGGTTTTCAAAACCACTGAGCTTCTTTTTTAGGCGGCTGTTTTCTCGCTGCAGTCTCGCGATAGCATCTGCTTTCCTGAACAATTGCACTCTCATTCGGTTTACATTCCTTGAATCCGACTGCTTGCGTGAAAGAGGGTCATCGGTAGTTTGCGTTGTGCAATCAAGTGCCTCACTAGACTGCTGTAATTCACCGACTGCATCTTGTGCACTTGGCTTCTCATATCCTGCACCTTTAGGACTTGCTTCTTCATCTCCTAACAAGGGTGCATGAATCAGGCTATCAACGTACACTACAGGAAACGAGCAGGCAGAAGTTGCCGAATGGCGTGTGCTTTTTTCGCAACCACAGGCTGAACCAGCAGATTCATCAAGGCTGCTCGATAAATTTGATGCCCTTTCTTGGTTTGGAGTAGAATTCTGCGTCAATCGCTCCAACTTGCGTCATTTTTGTGGCTGTTGTGGCTGCATGTAGCTTGGGTAACCCGCGAACACGCTCGGAACAGCATCCTATTTCAGGCACCGCAGCTTTGTGGACCCCAAAGTAAAATCCGAATCTAAAAAGTGAAGGCCGCAGATGACACTGCTAGCAGACTTGTCATTTGGGACAAAATCTTTTCTTGATATGGCCTTCAGCCATGCTTGGCGGCGATCATCATTCGTGGGAAATTCGTGAAAACTTATTCCAAGTTTCTTTTTTTTCTGTCAGAGTGGCAGAAAGGTACGCAGCAGTACATTTATCTGAAAAATACAGAAGCAGATAGGATTGTGGTGCAAAGCTCATGACAGAGAACCGATGCAGTTTTCATCACACAGCAAATAATTTAATTGCGGGATCACATTAGCTACACGAAACCACTCGCACCTACCAGGAACACATGCAACATAGCAAAACAAAGCCCAGCAAAAAGTTCTCGCTTCAAGAGCAAAAAAGCAGAGCTCATAACTTCTGACTCTCGTGGTGGCGTATAAACAATGCACGAGCGCTTATCGTAATTAATTATGTTGTTCGAGCCAGAGAGAGCTTCGCTGTAAAGTAGCTGCCCAGTACTTTAAAAATCGAGTGAAAGGCACAAAAAGCATACCTGAGTTTTGTCATACAGCACGGAAACTTTTGCGACACAAAAAAAAAACATTCAGCACGATGGCATGCAATCTGGACGAAATGTCGCGCGGTAAAAGCCTCGGTTGCCCCAGTCGGCTTTTAGACGACCACTATAGCTGCATGCAAAAGCAATCCGTAACTGTTTAGCAACGTACCTCGACTTCTTTGTAGCTGCAAGAAGGAGTCGAAAGAAATTGACTTCGTATTCACTGTTCTTCTGCGTGACAACAGGGTTGATGTCGCCACTGAAATCGCAGGCAGTGCCGGCTAGGCGAGTGCCGCTTGAGCCTTGGGCTAAGGTCGCCACCTCGCGGCGTGTTACGGAGTTAGCATAATTACACTTCTCCGCTGCGCTACGCGCCGAATGGGACGGCCTGAGCAACAGCGCGCCGCCGGAGCTGATCGCGGAGGCCACGGGAATGCTTTCCTCCTCGAGGTGAGACTGCTGCTGCATGGTGCTTCGCGGGAAAGCAAACACAGGGGGCTGCAGGGCAGGTCCCCACATCCCCCCAACCTTAAATAGACCCACGCGCCTGAAAGTACATGCTGTGGAGGAGTCTCCTGGTCTTCATGTCCTTGAGGCACGTCTTGCAGCGGAGGTCATGCCGACAGCGTCCACGCAGACTTCCGCGGTGTTCCGAAGGCGGCGTGAAGGCCTCCGCTGGGACGACTCGCATGGCCCGCGAATAGAAGGCCGGTGGGAAAACTGCAGGCCAGGATTCTGTAGTAGTCGCCAGGGCAGCAGCAGCCGGAGGTGACTGCTGACTGGTCTCGCCACAGCTGCCTCGGATGGATGCGGCGAACAGGATACAGGCCGCTCCGTCGCAGCAGGTGGGAGCGAGAAGATGTGCACCGGACAGCGAGCCTGGGTGGCTCCACCGGATCTGCAAAATTGCCGAAACACTCTCGGCCTGCCTTTAACGTAGGTCACGGGAGGGGAAACGGCATCCGCAACGGCCTCGTGGCACAATGCCTACCTAACTCGCTAGCAAAACGTGTCGGCGGCTGTGCAAACGCAAAGTTCGAGTGAACAAAGCCCTTTCTTGAGTTGAACGAGACTGCTCAGTTCGTGCGAGGTTACAAAAAAACGGGCGGGCAGCAAAGTGCGCCCTCTCACAGCACCACGGTCCGGTGGTCGTGCCTCTTCTGACGTGGTGCAGGCAGCTCCGAAAAGCATTAGGCCTAACTACCACTCCGACGACCGTGAACACAACAAAGACCCGAAACGGGTTAAGTGCGCGCAGCCGCGAGGAGACATCAGCTTTGTGGGGTGGTTCTACCCCGCTCACTGCACAAAGCAGCTTCTGAGCAGTCGGCGCCCACAGTATCGGACGGTGTCGGAGCGCCCAGTGCCGAGCTGCAATACCAGCGAGCTCGTAGCGGCACCCGTGGCCCCAGGCCACCCGGCTCCCGGAGCCGCGACTCCCAGAGTCGCGAAAGAGACAGCAGAGAAAATATATACAGAAACTCGGACCACCCACGCGGCTTTCGTACTCACTCTCTTCGGGCTTGGCAACTCCGCGGGCGCTAGGCCTCGCGCTCCCTCGATGCGAACCAAGTGATTCTCGCGAAGAAACTCCAGGGAAAAAATGTGCTGAGAATGTCGAAAAGTTCAAACATGCTGCAGCGCAATACACCTCGCACTCAAGAAAGCATGCCACAGCTCCTAGCGATCAAAATTCACTCTAGGCCTAGCACTTGTCAAGTCCGGACAAGGAGCGTTCCTCGAACCGACAGTCGTCCAATGTTCCAAGAGCGGGCCCCACGTTGGGCTGCCAGATGTGGGGTTGAATTGGGGAGATATAAATATACGTTCTCCCCACTCAATCGCGGCTGACACGGTTCAAAGCCGCCCGGATCCCACCCCGTGATCGCGTACGCTACCGAGCGCACGCCAACCACGGCGGGCCTTGCTCTGAGGGAACAAAGGAACGACACGTTGGCTGACACAAACAGGCATTTATTGCTACAGCAACAATAACGCCAGCTAGCAACAAAATACGTTAATGAATCGAGGTCGTCCGACTCACCAGCAAGGTTCCGAGCGAATGTTCGCCCGCGCTAAAGCAAGGGATACTCCGGAGGCCGGACGGGACGGGTACGGGAGCGGGTCTCCCCGTCGCTTCCTCGCCCCGCCGGCGAATAGCGGAGCCGCGAGCGACACGTCCGCTCGCGCCGACGATCCCAGCCAAAAAGCCCCATGCCCCCTCCCGCGCAGCGACGCTGGCGCCCTCTCTTGCCAGTTAATGTAACTGACAAGGGATGCGTTCCTCCTCGAGGTGAGACTGCTGCTGCACGGTGCCTCGCGGGAAAGCAAACACAGGGGGCTGCAGGGCAGGTCCCCACACACTTCAGTTTTCACTTCGGTTCCATTGTTTGGATCCATTGTTCACGGATGGAATTTGTTCGAGTAACGATAATGGGCGAACGCCCATGCATTTGGAATTGGTCATTCTCTACATTCATAGATCCATGGGAGCCCTCATACCACTCCTGGTGGAGTGGTGCAGAGGTTAAGCGATGCGCCATTCCCCTGCAATGGCAGATGCTGCCATCAGTGGGGCTTGTGCGGCCAATGTTGATCTTCCCGAGCAACCGCTATCGACAAATCATTAATTGAACTGTCACCTGCCACGATGGGCAGTTTTCACGGTAGGCAGGTGGTCAGGTTGCATAAGAACAGCATCTTTTATGGGTACCATCGAATGTTATCGCATGCTTGCGCAGGCACACACGCACGTACGCACTTTTACTGGGAGATTGCCCACAACCTAGTCGGCAAACAGACAGATAAACACACAATGGCTAAATACGGGGAATGCCCACTATAAGTGCTATTGCACTAAAAATAGTTCCCTGCTTCAGATTCATGCAGTCCATAATACAAGCACGGAGGCCTCCAGATCCCTTGTTAATACTGGTGGGGGGTCTCAACTTTAAACCTTGGCCATCGCCGATCAATTTCGCAAGTAAACTGCATGCATTGACACAATTATTTGGGTGCAGATCCTAGGCTGCACTGCCATTCACTTCAAAATGGGGATGATGGAGATGTTTTTGGTGTAGATGTCACAAGATTGAATAGAGTGACGGGAAAATTTTGAAAGCAATTTTTGCAGCAATGAATGTGTCTTTTGCTGCCGAAAAAACATCAGTGTACCCTGAAAAAGCCACAAAATTTATTTTTACTGAGAGCTAAAATTTAGTGGTGTTGTCCTCAGTGTCCCTTTATTTCATTTGGACATACACGGAAAAAATTTTCACAAACAAGGTTGGAGAGATGTTTAAACTTTCCTCCTCCACTCAAGATGAGCAATGAGGGAACTCAGTGCGGTTTTGGTTGCTGAAATATGAAGTTGGAGGAAGAGCCTTTGTATATGTATGCTGGCCACTTTCTTTTTTTCTCCCACAAATGCAGACGGCCACCCAAGTGCTTCCTGGAGGCAGTACCGCCATCAGTGAGCCGTCAGGTGTTTCTGCAGCGTTCGGCTGCTGACACAGGAGGTCGTGTCAACTGCAGCGGCGGCATCTGGACGAGTTTTCTGTACAAGCCTGACCCAGAGCTCACTGTTATGCTTTCCTATGTAAGCAGTCTCACATCGAGAAACCACCCTGAAGGAGACTGCGAGAGAAGCTTTGGTGCTGAGTTCTCAAGTGTGCTGCTGCTGTTTAGGTTGCTGCATCGCTTGCTGCTATGCTTGCTGCAAAGGGGGTTGCTGTTGTGATGGCTCTCGCTGCCAGTGGTGTTATAGCCATTTAATTAATTCATGCATTGCATACTTGAGCCTCCATGCAGTTGCACCATGGAGATTTATATAATGAGCGAAAACCAGTTTGGCCTACTGGCAGGTCATGCATATCTGGACCGCATTGGGCAAAATGAGGAAAAGGAAGCAGTTGGAAACAGCCTCATATTAGGTGCCTGTTGTGTAGCATTCCAATTTGGATTGGGCCAAGCTTGTTATAGTGTGTCTGCCCTTTCCACTGTACCGATTCCTAGTCCAAACTATGGATCTACTAGCTTGTCACCTCTTGTGCCCCATGTCCTCCTAGTGATAGGTAACCAGAAACTTGTTGGGTTAGGGCTAATATGTATTTCTTCTAGCTGTAATGGGGAGAATCTGAGGAGGTTGTAATGAGAATATTCACGAAGTTTTGATTTATTGGTTGTAGTTGTTTCACCACTTTGAGAATGCTTGAAAAAAAGGCTAGCAGAGGGTCTCAGGAGCCCACATGTGCTGACAGTAAGGCCATTTGTAGGCACTTTTGGCCACCATGGCAGAGTCTGATAGGTGGTGGTTCATAGCATTTAAGTGATGTGGTCGGCCATCATTTTCTTCCTCCTGTGCATTTTGACCAATGGCTAATATGGCCAGAAAGCATTTTTGTTTCAAGAGCTTTTTTCATTGAGACAGCTCCCAGGACTGGGCAGTCAGAGAATGACACTGCACATTTCTTTCACACCTGTGGCCTACCTTGATGCCGTTTTTATCAGAAAGCAACTAAGGATTTATGCAAACTCATTGCCAAGGTCCATACAGCATTAAAATTATTTGTGGCTGATTTTTCGACTCGGTGCTTTCTGGTGATAATAATGACAGCCATTTGTTTCCTCGGTTTATTGCCTTTCTCTGCCTGTGCTTTTTTTTCACCAGGGTGATCGTTCCCTAGTCAACCTGCACCTGATCCACACCAGCTACTTTCTTTTCTTTGTGGTGATGACACTGGCCTGCTATGCCATCATTCGCGGACGCTTCCACAAAGTGACCGTAGAGAAGGTGGGTCCCCGCATGCAGCGTTTCACCCTGCGCAGATTGCTCAAGTGGTCATTTTTAAAACCCAGACTCAAGTCACTAACTTTACCTCCTGACAACAAAAAGCCACCATGGTTTATGTTGCTCGGCTGCTGACCCGAAAGGCGCAGGTTTGATCCCAGCCACGGCAGCCGCATTTCGATGGCGGCGAAACGCTAGAGGCCCATGTACTCTGCATTGGCAATGCACATTAAAGAACTCAGGAGGCCAAATATATCCGGAGTTCTCCACTATGGCGTCCCTCATGGCTTGTGTCACTTTGGGACGTTAGACGCCATAAAACCAAAACCTAAACCAACCTCGACAACAAAGCTGAAATAAGTTGTGCGCTTGTTATTTTCCTCTGTGCATTGATCTTGCTCTCTCTCTTTTGTGCCTTGCTGCTAGAAATGTCACCCCAAACCTGGGGTATGCGTCATGTTGAGCTCAGTGAATTAAATGGTTAATTTCCTCCTTTTGTGTGAAAACAGCGTGGAATAGCACCATTCTTGTTAGCAGGTTCTGCCACTTCTATGATTTCGTTGCTCACAGGTATGCTTTTGGGGCGCCCCTTGCAAACATGCAGTAGTTTAAGGTGTCTGGACTTAATGAGGTTAGCTGCCTCATAAAAATGAAAATTGGTTTTGAGGAAAGGAAAGGTGCTATAAGTGTCTCAGTTTTTCATGGACATCTCAGCTGTGCCCCGAGGGAAACAAGAGAGAAAGAGGTATGTGTTGGAGGTCTGTGGATGAATTTCAACTACCTAGGGTTGTACACAGACATTGCACTCTACATGGGCACCTTGAATTTTGCCTCCATCAAAATGCAGCATTCCCCCCCCCCCTTTTTTTATTGTGGGGGGGTGTGTCACTGTTCTTGTGGAACCCTTTGTTTTCAGGTTTTTTATTTTTCTGAATTTAAAGGATAAAAATTGGGCATTACTTCTGTTCAAATAGAGGAAAAAAAAAGCCTTTTCTTGAAACTCTTTTGCAATTAGGTTCTTTATTTTTACAGGTAAAATCAATAAGCACGATCACTCCTTTGTTATAGGACATGTATTATCCCACACAAAAGTCTAGCTTCATCAAAATAATATTTATGAGCTCTCATGCTGCTAATTAATTTTTTTTTCTAATAACTGTTTTACTTCTATTATCATCTACATTTGATGTTTTTATGTGCCCATCCTTGACACCCAGAGCCTCATACATCTAAACTGTGAAAGCAGCTTTTTTTTTTCCTTCACTACTATCAGTTAGGCACTAGCACAAAAACTTTAAAGCGTGCAGGCAAGCAACAAATAGCACTTGTTGCAGTTATGCAAATCTGGCCTTTGTTGCCTAGGTCCTACCAGGTACTTGTTGATTTCATTTAAAAGTGAACGTTTGCTGTTAGTGGCAAGGGCATCGGCAGGAACAAATCAGTTTAACTAGTGTTAGACTACCAATAATAATGGTGGAGGCCATTTTTAAATGAGCTTGTGGTTGCTGCTAGTTTCTGCATAGTGCCCTAGCTAAGCTGATTTATAGTGGCAAACTGCCTTTCTGAAAGGCAGTTTTCGGGGAGATATCAGGCTTGCCCAATCTAAAACTCAATCAGGGTACAGGATTCAGGAAGAATTGGGCATTTTTTTCTAAAATAAAGGGCCTCATGTATGTGTTAAATACAACTCGCACTTTTTAATCAATAAACAAGAATGAGATCAGAAGAAATTATTTCACTACTGTGGTGAAATAAATTTTACTGTCTTAATTGTAAATTCCATACTGACTAACAGTTGGCTTTCTTGCTTCTTGGGCATGTTGCTGCAGCCTGGAATTTGCAATTTAGCTTAAGTAGGGTGACCTTTTTGTAGCATATTTTGTGAAATTCCACAAGCAGAAGCATCAAACATTTCACTGCTGGAAATTTGGTGGATCAGTCAGTTATTTGTCATTTTTTATGTTGCAATCATCATTTTTCTTTTCCTTGTATAGTTTGTTGTGGGGAGAGATGCAATTCATGTTGCTTCTTTACCTGCAGGTTATACATGCTTGAGCGGGGTTTCATCATTACTCCCTGAAGACACAATCTGCGACATTCCAGAAAGCCGTGGGGCCTTGATGTGGCTACTTCAGTGTCGAGAGAATGCTGTGGTGACAGAAGTTGCACACCTCGGCAAACATCAAGTTTGCACATGTCATCTACATGCGATGGCTTCACAAGCACTTTGCACAACACGGCTTCACACTTTTTCTAACTGTGACACTGACCGCAGAGTCATCTCACAGGTTCTATGCACAGAGAGGACCTTGGGTGTGTTGCTGAGCTGGCAGTTGTGTTTAGAAGGGAAAACTAAGCCTGTTGCAGCCAAATACAGGTTCCATACATGCACAAAATAGTTATATGCAGGTGATATGTTATTTGTATAGAATCAAAAGGACAAAACTTGTCCTTTTGTGTCAATACTGCTTGTGAGAATGGCACTTGCTTCTTTTGCCAAGAATGTTGCACTTTCTTTCACATTCATTAACATGCATAATTAGTATGCACATGTGTATTGGCAAAAGGTGACCTTGGCAGGGGCTATCTCCTATTAAAGGTGCTCTTGACTGGAGTCATTTCCGCTCACTGAGCAAAATAGAACGAAGCAAGTGCAACATTAGGCTGCCAGAGGCTGCAGTATCGGCCCTGTTTGTGCACTGGTGGAGTTCTGTAATAAAGAAATAAGCGTGTAAATAGCTGTTCACGAATCGTTGTTTGCTCTGCTAGCCTGTAAATATGTGCGTTGTCAGAAATATGTACACACGGGGAAAAAAAAAAAGCTTCGCATTAAAGGCACTGGCGTTGATACTTGTCTCTGTGCTGTTTATCCCTATGACTGAGGCAACATGTAATAAATGGTGTGGCTTACGTCTACGTGAAGCTACAAAGAAACGGAGCGAAACAAAGGTAAAACATTTGGTATACTGAATTCCCCACTCCATTTTCTCCAATGTTTCGATCACTCAAAGCAGGCTACCCAACGTGCCCTACCACACACACCGAGTGCAATCTAGCCCTAAGCAGCTGGGGACGCCCCTAGTATTTTATCGCAGAGCCAGCTCCTATCGCGTGGGTGCTGCGCACATCACGTCAGTCACTGGGGCGGCAAAACGTGCACGTCGGCAAGCACAGGAAGCGTGAAGGCGCAGGCATCAACGTGTTCGTCCCTAGCCGGTTCTGAATCTGATTACAGCTGTGGCCTGCGTGTCATATCCCAAGCGCAACTTTCCGGTTAGGGTTCATGACCCCATTTAAGGCGAGCTTTTCACACCGTGGGCTAGCGCCCACGCCCGTTTGGCCTCACGCACTCCGGTTCTCGGCATCCACGGATCCATCCAATTAGTTCGATGGCTAAATGGCCCCTTGGTGACGCTCAAAACGCGGAACCTACGGGATTTGAGTAAAGGTCGGCCAGTTGTCATGCTCGTGGCGCGGAAAAAACATCCACAACAACACGTGATTTTGTAACTCCGCCCACTAGCTATGTTTTCTCGCGCTCCCATTGGTCAGCACGTGACGTATCAAATGTTTCATTTCAAGCGTCCTTATACCTTTATCTCAAGTCAAGCACAGTTTTTGTTACATTAAACGCATAGTAAAATATTTGCTTGTTTTCTGATGTGGATTATCGGCTATACACTTTCTCAGAGTGTGGGGAATTTTTTTAACATGTTTGAAGACTTTCAATCCCAGCAATTATTTAGTTAAATTCGTATGCCGCTCTGCAGGCGTTTGCGATAAATTTGTGCGATTTAATGCTAAAATCTCCAGTTTACAACATTGTGTACCACTTAAAGGCAGTCTCATTTTTTCTGAAAACGTGTTTATTATCCCACACGACCAGAACAGCCTGCATATGAGACGCGTGAAATACGATCGTGGCATAAGGACGCGCTCCAGTGGCACGTCAATCACGGTTACCACGTGGTGCGTCGGCATACTACAGGAGTGTTCTGCGAGTGTTTTGATGAGCTCCCGCCATCTTGTGAGGAAAGTGTTCTAGTTTGCTGTGGAAAAAGACGTGTAGCTCGCCAAAGCCACCACCGGGATTGACTCCACCTGAGTGCGGAATTCATCGGGAACTGCTCTGCGACATGAGTTTAGATACTCTGCTTGAAGCCGCCAAATACATCGAATATAGATCGGAAGCAAAAGCACGTGGTAAGGATATTTCGTTCCGGATTACCGTCGGTAGCCTCGGATGTGTGCCTCTGTGATCGCGAACGGGAGCCCGTCCGGTGTTTCCCGGCTCGTGGGCGATCGCGATGAGCTCAAGCCTTTGATCGGCCACCGGGTGTGTGCGCGATCGGGCCCGGAAGCGGGCGGATGGGGTCTCGTCGGCGAACAATGTCGCTCCTTGTCCGCTGTCGCGGCGTCGAGTGCATCTAATACGCGGTCGGCCGAATAAGGGTCGCATCGGGTACGCATGTGTCAGTGGACTCGAAAACAACGTCCCCTAGCTCCCCCGAACCTTCGCGGGTCAGAATGGCCTTGCCCGTGCTCGCTAGCGCATCGGTGAGCTGCGAAAATAGCGGCTGTGTGCGGGATGAAGGTTGGAAGATGGCCCCGTTGCGCTTTAATGTAAATAACCGGATGAGAGTGCTGTGACTACGCAGGGTGGGGTGTTGTTTTTTGCAACACAGCGGCGCCGTCAAACGCGTCGGCCTCGTCAGGACAGCGTCGCAGGTGCTTTAGTTCGCGCTACGAGCCAGTGACCGTTTTATTTTTACTGTATCTGTTTTTCGGTACTTGCTACTCCATGACTTTCCTTTTTTCTTTTTGTGCCCTTACGTGTGCGCTGCAACGCGGTGCGGTTTGTGACCGCTGGAGCACAACGCGTTTACTTCAGGCGGCCCCGGGCTGCGGCTTTGTCTCATCTTTGCTTCAGTTTTATTGTCGGTTTATTATGCCCTGTACGTGGCACAGTAGGGCCGGTCCAACGCCCAGAGCAATGAAAAAAAAAAAAACGTGCGTGGATGTATATGTATATAAATCGCGAAAATGTGGCGTGCTCAATAGCCTGCGCGCAGGTCATTGCTGCTGTCCGTGGCGCACGCTGCCTATCACGTATCATTTGCGACCGCAATGCATTGCCTCGATCGTCAACTCTGGCGCTCGCGTGGTCGTGCGTGCCTTCAGGAGAGCACCTCCCCCTCTCGCGAGCGTGACGCATTGAGAGGTCCACCTGACACTCCTCATTGGGCTAAAGCGGCCGCTGTTTTTGTTTCCTCCCTCCCCGCGCGAGCGTTGGCGGGCGTCGTCGTGCGCGTGTGCCATGCGCGGCGCACATGCGTGAGAACGCATGCGGCCTCCTCCGGCCGGCCGTGCGCGCGTGTGTGTGACGGGGAGTTCCCTTCTCCGTTCTCCTCGCAGCGCCTCCTCATCCTCTTTCCTGTAAGAAAGAAAAGGCGCGTTGGGGGGTTGCGTGGATTGTGCGCACATTCCTTTGATAAACAAGCCGCGAACGTTGCCTCGCGTCGTATCGTCCTCCAATGGAGTGCTCTGTTCATGAAGCTGCCCTTCTTCGAATCGAACGGTATACAAATGCGCGAAGCGGCGGTGTAGAGGCTGTGCTGCTAGCTGGGCCACGTAGCGCAGTGCGAACCGGCCGCGCGCGCGTGCGCTGCTGCTGTTGTTAAACACGCTGTTCGCCCTCTCTCCCTCCACTCCCTGACACACGCGCTCTCTCTCTCTCTCCCTCGCTCGCTCTCCCGTCCTGTGTGCTGACCGCTTGCGGGGGATTCCCAGGCGAGATCCCGCAAGATTACCAGACGTTCGCGCTGCAGAGCAAAGCCATCGCAGCGGCTGACGACTTTCGGATCCAGGCGAGGCAGCAACTGCACAACGCATCGCGGTGCGACAATTCCTCGGATTCCTACTCGTCGAATCACTGCGACGATGGCCGGGAGAAGAGGCGGTCGGGCGGGTGCGTAGACCGTCCGCCACCTCCTCTTCCTCGGTTTTCTCCCCCTATCTCATAGTTTTCCTCTTTTGGTGAAATTGTGTTTAATAAAACGATGTGCTGCAGTGCCTGTCAATAACGTTGATTGCAATTGCACAGTGAAATATTATTCTACATGTTTGGAACTGCTGCTCGCTATGTGCTCCCAGCAAGAATGGCAGTGTAGTGCTGCCTCTTAAGAAATAAGTATTTAAATAGGGCATGTTGCAAGCTTCTTAAATGCGCCAGAATTAGCTCAATAGAAGCATTCTCTTGCATGAGTTCAAGTGTATTTTGTTTCTGTTGAGAACGCAAGTTTATGCACCCGCACCGATGGTGTATTCTTGTGAGCACACATGCACGCAAACTTGTACGGCTTTCTGAAAAATGCTGTTGGCTTTTGATAGACCTTCCAGGTTTTGTGTCATTCACTACACACATACGAACATGTCTAGCAGCTGAAATTTATTCATGAATTTTGCAGTACGTAGTGCTCAGAAATATTTGCGAAGGTATTGATATGAAATAAATGAAAATTTGGGTGTAACTCTAGCATCTGCACACAAATAGAAAGGATCACTTTTTTTTTTAGGTGTGTGCAAATATTTGGAAATTTTGAATACCGAATCAAATATCCTCCTATTCAATTATTCGAACGAGCCAAATAGTGTATGTTCAAAATTATTTGAAACGAATGGAATATGTCTAAGTTTTTGAATGATTGGCCTAAAGTTCGAATAAGGTGTGCCGTATTTTTCTTACGCAACTGTTCCAAAAATGGGCACCATACACATCGCATACCATGCTGCCATGAGGCCATGCCTCATACATAGCTTTCGCCCGTCTTGTGCATTGACATGTGGCGCTAGTTTATTATCTTCCGTTATCTGCAGCAAAATTTGGGGGGACACTTAAGCTCCGCCTTTAAGGTGTGATGTGACAGCGGTTCCTCTTGCCCACGCAGACATGGACACTGTTTCCTCTATCACAATCATTGTGTGAAAGACGACACGATGTACATATAAAGCCCTGCTTTAACCAAGCCATACGAACATGCCTGCGTGGGATAGCGGCAGCGTGTCTGACTTGCAACCCCAAGGGTCAGGGGGTTTTCGATGCGCTGTTGGTGTGGCGCCAGGGAGCCTGTTGTAACAGCCACCTTTTTGACTAGTCCTAATTTCTCTGTCATGCTGACTGCAACACCGACACTGACTTTTCTGCAACACGGGGCCTTTACACTTTCCCGTAGAAGGTACTTTTCCTATGCACATAACATGACAGTGATAAACTTCATACACCGACTTCGTGTTTGGGCCTCCCCAAATTGGAGATCAGTGTTGTGTCTTTTAATAGATACAGCTATACCTGCGATGGTAGCGCTTTGCTGTTTGTCACGATTGCTCATTGAATATTCACACGAGTAGCGAATATTCATAAACATCTTTGATTCGTATGCGATTCAGTTTTTACCTATATTATTCATATTCAATTCGGTAGCAAAGCTACAGTATTCGTTTTCAATTCTGTTTGGAAAAAGTGCTATTCGCACACCTCTACTTTTTTTTCAGTTTGTGAAGAAGTTGTGTTATTTACCTTGTCTGGGGGAAAAGATTGATGGAATTCGCAGAAACACATAAAAAATTCCATTTAAAAAGTTGACATTTGATTGAATTAACAAGAATGTATTGCTCACAAAAAGAGTTGAACTATGGGTTATCGTCTCCTGCTAGAGGATAAAACGAGGGTCATGGGGTGAAGGTGTGCAGGAGGGCAAGGGGATGAGCAGGAGACGGAGAGATAAACAAGAGGGGGAATCTTATCACTGCTGAGGGTGTGCAGCATCCCCTCTTCTTATCCTCAAAAGTATCCCAACTGAAGATTCAGAGCTGCATATTGATAACGAATGCCCACATTTTGGTACAGTCACTAAGTCCGTTTGCTCTTGGGCAGGTATCTAAACATTGTCATGTTCCCAAGGGTACATCATCATGTTAGGCAAACATGTGCTGCCCCTTTATTAATGCGATAGTGTTAAGGAGATTGTGTCACAGAAAATTCGGCGTCGTTGACCGTGAACCAAAATCCATGAAAGATCCGAGAGAAGCAACCTAGAAGGCAGGTGGGCTACCTAGGTCATGTGACCTTGTGGTGCCATTGCAGCCTATCCACCGGATTGTGAGAAGACTGCCCACCATGGCAGATGGCAGTTAAATTAATGATTGGTCGCTCGGGAAGAGCAACTTGGGTTGCACAAGGCTCACCGGTGGCAGCACCTGTAACCGCTGCACCACTATGCGAATGCACCAGGAGTGGTGCGAGTGCTCCCGAGGATCTATGAATGCAAAGTAGAGAATGACCAATTCTGCATATATAGGCTTTAATCCATTACGCTATTGCGTCATATACCCTTAAGGCAGAGCTTAAGTGTCCCTTCCAATCTTTAACTTTATCGTTTACTAACAGTTGTGTTTAGATCGATGGGATATGGAGGAGGTGTGAGTCACCTAGCTGCTGGTTGAAATCAGGTTCGATCCTATGGTTTGAGATTTATCTTTTACCTGCCATGGCGGCTTTTTTGCCGTGCGTTTGACCGCTTAGTTAAGGACGCGTGATCAAATTTCGGCTGGGGTGGCTGAATTTCGATGGAGGCGGAATGCAAAAATGCCTCGCGCACTTACAATGGCTGAACACGTTACAAGAACCCCAAGGGGTCAAAATTAATCTGGAGCTCTCCACCACGGCGTATCCATAGCCCATTGCAGCCTTGGTATGTAATCCCTCCCACACAAACATTTTTTTTTTTTTTTCAGAAAGCAAACACAGAAGTGAAGAAATTTGCAAATTATTTTAAGTTTTGCCCCTTAATGAGAAACATTGCACTTTGTTACCTGCAGCAGCCCACTGCAAAACGAAAACTGATTTTCTGTGCCCAGTGTATAATTGGCATGGGCCAACTGTAAGAAGTCATTTGAATGCGAAAATCTTCGGCGGAAGTCCATCTGGTTGGGTTTGAAATAAAAGCTGAGAAATACAGCAGCCAACATTATTTGAGTTAGTTCCAAAAAGGGCAGAGTGCAGTGAACATTCCTTTCGAGGATACTGTTAAGATTTTTATACTGCACGGACTTCACTGTCTTCTTGCCTACAGGATGAAACATTTAGTAATACATGTATTATGGTAGTTAGGCATCTATGATTAACCACATGCTTAATTTTCATTTTAGGGGCAAATTGCCAAAATAATATTCTTCAAAATCAAGATGTCAATAAGTACTCTTGAAAGCATTAAGTTACAGATTAATGATGGAATCACAATGCAAATTTTATTCTAAAAAGACACTTTGTTACTGGAAATAATTGCATTTAGCACACTGTATAGTAATGGGCAATTTTGAAAATGAATACTTTTAATGTTTGCATCTGTTGAAGTCCGCAAAGTGCATAATTTTATCTTTTAGGCAGGTTTAGTCCATGGACTGTATTCTGCACGGTACAGTACCGTAATATAATCAATATGGTATATATGCATTTAAAAGATATTGCATGTTATGCATTTGAGGTAAACAGGCAGTCTTCAAGACTAAACTGAAGCGTACCCAGTAAGATTTTTGTAATGTAAAAGAAATACCATAATGGTCAAGCAAGAGAATATAGCATAGAGTAGACAGGACACAAGAAGAAACGAACAACACAAGCGCTAACTTCCAACAAATTTTATTTCACACATGCAACATATTTATACACCAAAGTCTACTCTTGCGCTATATTCTCTTGCTTGATCATGCACCAACAAGCCCAAAAAGCCACACTTTTGCACCATAATGTTGAAGGGAAATTGTGTTTTCTCCTTTATCGATGATGCTGATCATGTTTACAGAAACTTGGCTGCATGCAGATATTGCAGTAAACTTCCTCCCAACAGGAGTATTTATAACGTGCAAGAAAGACCTGCTTCTACAAAATGGGCTGTGGTGTTCTTTTAGCTATATAAAAAATGCTGACATCACAGTCCATCAGCTTTAATTTTGCTCTCAAAACTGTTTGAAGCTTCTGTTGGGATTTCTGTTGATTTTCTTTATTGCGTGCCATATTTTATTTTATTTATTTCACAATACTGCAGGCCAGATTGGTCCGTGCAAGAGGGGCATAAAACAAATCACAAAACCATGTGGAAATGAACATTCGTTAGTCGATGCAGTAGTGGTATAGCAGTTGAGCTCTGCCTTTAACATTTATCTTTTAGTGATTTTCATTGCTCCTCAGTTAATTTATACTGCTTGTTCTATTTAAATTCAGTGGAATTTATTGATTTGCACATTTGACTGATTTATTTCATGTAGTGAACAAACCAACTCTTCATTCAGATGTCTTAGCTGTGTTCCCTATAGCTGTTAAGTTGGAAGTTGAAGTTGCTTATTTACATCCTAGATGTGGGTAGGCTTGGGTAAAAAGTGTTCGGAGATCACTTGAGGGACTCTCGAACCCCCCCTTTACATGACATACAGCAGGAAAATGAGACACAGTACATTGCAAATGTAAAAATGATCGGCTAACACTTCATACAACACTTTTTACACACACGGCTGGAATTTTGCACAAGTTGTTTTTTGTAATATCAATCATAGACTGTAGTTGGTTTAGTAAGTGGGGAACGTTTGAACGCAGCATCTGTTTTCCATAGCTGGTGCGTCAGAAATGAATAAATCATTTCACTATATTTTGGGGGATATAAAGCGGGACAGTTCGCGTGAGAGTAGTTAAGTCTAGAAACCCCCGGTTATCATATTTCAGAGATTTTTTGTATCTGGCTCCTAATAATAGTCGTACAAGCTATGAACTAATATAATCTGGTGGTGTGAAAATAGGTGATCATTAGGAGCACAGTAATCAACATTGCCTATGTAACGGACAGCTTTTTTTTTTGTAACATGGAGATTTTACGCGTATTTGTTTCTGTAGTAGTGCCCCAAACCAAAGAACAGTAGTAGTTTAAATGAAACAAAAAATGGAGTTATATATCTTTAACTTTACTGAGACAGGAAGGAAGTATTGGAATTTAGCAAGAATGCCATTGCACCTAGACAGATGAGCGACAACAGATTCTACTTGAGTGTTCCAGCTGATGTGATTGTGAAAAAGTATTTCTAGTGTTTTAATCATTTCTTTGGTCTCTATATTGGTGTTCCCAATCTTAATGTTGAAGTTCTGGCTAATTGTCTTGCATGATAAAGAACTGCTTTAGTTTTTTCAGTATTTAAAAGTAGTTCATTGTTTTCACTCCACGTGAAACATTGATGGTTGACAGTTTTATTGGTTATGTCCAACTTCAGTTAACCTTTAATATTGATGTACTTTTTACAGGCAGCAAAAATAAATATAATATCTTGGCTACTAGTGCCAATCAAATGCTAATCAAATAGTAACACCAATATGTGTCAACACTTGTTATTTAAGGATTTGTACCCAGGCAGGATTTTTCCATCATCATTACTTGCGTGAATCTCAAGGGGGTGAAACGTGACTTCCAGGGAGAGTGCACCCTTATGCTGTTAAGATTAAGCCAAAACTTCAATATTTTGTAACGACTGCGAGAACTGTTGTTGGCATGGCAATGAGCTAATGAGTTTGATTTTAGGAATACTGTCATTTCCAAAATGCTTGCAATTTAATCATTTTTTTGGCATAGGTGACCCCAGGAAAGCTCCTCCTACGTGAGGAAGGGGAAGAGGTTGTTGTATTATGACAACTTTTTCCTGAAAATTATGTCACTTAAATGCAACATTCGCTTTTTTTTTTGTTGCTGTAACTGCTATTTAAAGATTTGACTATTTTGGCATGAAATTCTACTAAAATGAGCACAATAAGTACATTGTCTTGTTCTCTGCAAAATTTTGGTCCAGGAACACCATCAAAATAAATTTTTGCCATGTAGTATGAAAAATGATAGTTTTCCTAATTATGCAGTTTGGCCCGAAAATATGAACTGAGAAAAATTATTTCAAAGGCTTGAACAGCTGTAATATTATTCCACGGGTCTTTTTTTTTTTCAATTAAAGTGGGAATGATATGAGATTTAAGATACGCATCGTGAACTGCCATAAATTCAAGCTCTTGTGATGATTATAGGCTAGAATTTAGTCTTCAATGGTCATGTGATGTGTTTCCATTAATCGCTGCCTTACTTTTGGTTTGCTTACCAGTTATGGTTAGCAACGCTAGGATTGTATGATTTTTGCTTGCTCTTTTAATGTCTTTCTGCTGCAGTCTTGGCAGAACGCATCAATAAGCCAGAAGGGGCAGAAACTAACGGCGATACGTCTTCTGGCCACTGCACTGCATGTTGAAAACTACGTTTTTGGGCTCTGCCAGGGACGGATTCGCATGCCATCTTCACAGGAAAAAAAACTTACGAAATGTCTATATTTCTACTGCACAGATTATGGCCATACTTGAAATATACATTCCTTATTAATTTTTAAACTGTGTATTACCAAAATTCTGAATTTTTTTTCATCAAATTTTATTTTTGCATCGATCCTTCTTATTTTTATTGAAAGAAAAAAAAAAGCACTGTGATGTCCAGTGCAATCAACACACTGCAAAAATCCCCAGAGGAGCTGGGGCTTGATACTCCGGTTGCTCTTCCCGAGCAACCTCTCGTGGGTTGCAAGAGAAGGCAGTTAAATTATTGATTGGTTGCCGGGGGTTGCTTGGGAAGAGCAGCCTGAGTCTCACAAGCCCCACCGGTAACAGCACCTGCCATCGCAGGGCAGTGACGCATCGCTGAACCGCTGCACCACCACACCACTGCGCCAGGTGGGGTATGAGGACTCCCAGTGAACCATGACTGTAAAGTAGAAAATGATTAATTCTGCACATATGGGCATTAACCCAGTAGCACTATCACTTCACACTCTTAAGGCGGAACTTAAGTGTCCCCTCCAGTTGTTGGTTCTTTTTTTTTCTACTTTTTACCCTTATCATTGTTACCAGTGCATTTGCTTCTTAATAGTACCTCATTCAATTTTTGCAGTAAAATAAGAACTTTGTGGGCAAAGAGGCTGGTACCCAAGTTTCTCATTTTCTTAACTTTACCTAGTGCAAATTCATCAAAAATACTACTCCGTGAGGCATAGTTTACAGTTTGTTCTATAGTGCTATTTCCTCTTGAAGTGCACAGCTTCTGCTTGCTGTTAAAGAACAGCACTCATTATAGTTGTGTGAGCAGTTTTTTCTTAACGTACTTGACATAAATTTGTTTAACAGCTATTTCGTCTTATGTATCTATCTTGTTTATCATTCACCTGACAGTTGTTGCATTTAATGCATGCAATTTGATCCTCTTCCTCGGAATTTGGAATTATAAACTTTGTAGTCACCCTGCATTTGTATCAGCCTGTAATGAGCAAATTTTTCAATCATTGGGGTAATAAAATCAATTCTTTAATTTTGTTCATTATGAACTGCTTTATGGGCCTCACAGCAGAAATTTTTCCAAGCATTGTGTCTGTGTTTTGCATATTTTGCAAGAAGTTAGAAGACAGGCATCGCTGCCATTGCTATACAGATGTCTTCTGGTTCTTATTTTTATTGTCAAATTAATGTCTAGCTCATAACTGCCTCCCTTTGAGATGGATATTACTCATATCACAATTTGAGCCTGTCGTTGGCTGTGGTGGCGCAGCTTACGGTGAGGAAGACTGGTCCATGATAGTGAAAATTTTAAATTCATTGGCTGCAAGGGATCTGTAGTAAGGCAGCTTTGGTCCAATATTGATGCTTTGAATACCCTTCATCTGTTCTTATGTGAAGCTGTTTTTCACTTTTTGTTTTGCTGTCTGCAGGGAGTTCAACTCCAGTTTAAAGTTCCCAGGTGTTTAAGTATTATGTATCATATTAACTTGCATATTATGCACACTTTTTCCCTAAAATTATGGCTTCAAAAAAGGGGGCACACAAATTACGTGGATATTTGGCAAATACGCCCTACAAAAATTTCAAAAGATCATAACACGCAATGTATACGGTATATTGCCGCGTATAAGTCGAACCCGCATTTCGCACCTCTCGTGTTGGCCAAAAAAAGAAAAGAAAGTTGACTCCAAATATAAGTCGACGTACCCCCCACGCCCGCCCCAGACCGACGTTATGTAGTTCCCCGTGTGATGGCGTGGCGGTGCGTGCTGAGCCCAGAGCAATAGGTTTCGATTTGGTTGCATTGTCTGCACTAGTTCCATAAGTTCCACGGTGGTATCGCGAGTGTGCAGCTTCAGTTCAAGTGCAGCTTGCCACTGGCTACTTCCAAAATGAATAATCGAGTGCAGGCCTAGCCGTCTGCTAGCCTGCAAATAGCAGCCAGCCGTGTGCTGTCGACGTCAATGGCCGCCAAAATCTCGAACCACGTGAAGAATTTTGAAGCAGCAAAGCGCATTAAGTGTCGCTATGATCCAGCCGCAGGAAATTGTCGTTTTACTCAAAAAAAGTTGTTGCATGTATATGCACAGATAATTTACGAATATGTGCTCAAAAATGCTGCTCATGGCACTTGATTTGACTGCTCAGGTTTACAAGTATGACGTCATGAATTTACCCTCCTCCTCCTTTCAAGAACGAATAGTCATCATTTCATTTAAACTACGGCTAAATCTTCTCCGACCTACACATGGGGGCTGCGCTACAGCTGCACTGCAGCTGCACTACAGGTGCACTTTCAATTCTGAGAGTGCAAGCCAGCCAGTGCAAGAACTAGTGCTGCTCTAGGCTGGCACTGTTGCAAAACGAAGACGGAAGTGCAGCAGGCACTTGCTGCACTGGGAAAACGAAGGTGAAAGTGCCGTACTCCTTGAACTGGTGCAGAAAGTGCAGCCAAATCGAAGAGACCTAATAAATGCGTAATGGTACAATCGCAGAGCCAGCACTCAGAGACAAATGGAGATACAAGGCGATAAAACGGCGCCCTCGCATGCGGCCTGGCCGAGTAGCGGCAAACAGAACAGCCAGTAGTTTGGTAGTTTCGGATTCTGACGTGACGCACGCTCTGGAGGCTACCAGAAGTTTGCTCTTGCAGCCGTTCGTATGATAAAACGACCGCAGGCGTGAGCGAGCTAGCTAAATGGAGCGCATTAGGCTTTTCTTTATTGGGACCAATTTAGAAACAAATTACCTACTTTTATTTTAAGACATCACTCACTCACCTTTCGCATACGGCGACATGGCCACGGCCGTGCCGGCCTTGTCAAACCTGCCCTGCGCGCACCCGTGTGCATGCTGGTGTGCTTGTGCAGCAGCAAGCACTAAGTATGCGAGTAAAAGTTTCTCTTATAAATCCGGGTAATAAATTAGGGGTGGGCAAATCACGCAAGGGCTCAGATTATTCGAGCAAATGCAGTACTGCGTATTTATGTGCGAGCTGGTTGTATAACTATTGGCTGAAGTTTTCATCATACCATGGTAATGTGTGTTTCCTGCAGCTAAAATTTCTCTTGAGTATCCTACTTGGCACTTCACTGTAGTGGAACGTGTTCAGCCAAAATGTAGTCATTGTAAAGCAGTGCTTCAATTGTATGTAATAGTCTTAAGTTTTAGTGGTTTTTAGCTAGGTTCTACCGAAGAAAGTAAGGCTGTTCCAGTCCTATGCTAGGCAGCTCCCGTCAGGCTCTTGGCACCTGTTAATCCTCTGAACTCGAGGCTGTTCCTTGCTAGACATGTAGTGGGATCCGTTGAGGGTTCTTCCAACTCATGCTTCTTAGTTCTTTTACTTTTTTTTTGTTCCCAGATGGACTCACAAAGTTTACTAGGAACTTTGGGACTCTGGCCATTCGTGGCGACATTTTCTATGCCCTTGTTTTACGGAATAAACCTGCCTGTTTTATTGAGAGCACAGACAATTTTTGCGGTGAAAACAGTTGCATTTCGTCTTCAGTAGACTCAGGGAGTTAATATTTTGACTCCAGTAGCAAAAATGAGACTGTGTTTCACTTTAGGGCATTTGAAAGGCATGTCCACCCAGGAGACTGCCTTGAGCACTTCTTTACAGGGTCAAATAATTGTTGCAAGGAAGAGATTGAAGTGTGACATATATAATTACTTCATTTAGCATATATATGGAGCAGTGGTTTTATTTGTGGCATCTGGTATTATAAAAGAGTTCTAGACTTTAAGAACATGAAATTCGTGAAACTTGATGACCCCAAAGGATTGAACCTTAACCCTCTTGCAGGCTTGAACGAGTCAGGCTCGTCATAAGCCGACTGTCATTTCTGGCTCGTGACGCGTTCAGCTTGTGTTTTCTGGCATTTGGTGTCTGGTTTAAGGTGAGCTGAGCTCATCCAAAATGTTTTTTTTTTTTGCTTTTCCAACAGATAGCGGCACATTTACTAAATGACCATTTTGGTGCCATTTTTGGAAAAAAAAATGTTTCTGTTAAGGGGTTAATTTTCGTCCTGTAGCATTTGAAAATACTGCTTTCATTAGCTTATTCTGAACTGCTGTTACTCTGGATGCAGTTCTCATTGTGCCTGTTATCCCACATAGTTCATTTTGTTGTTTTTTTGCTCTCTTTTTGTCTGTACTCAGGGCGGGCACACGGGAAGTCCACAATAAACTGGAAAAAAATAGGTGAGTGCATTACTTGTGAGTGAGTCCTTTTTTCTTCTTGCCCTCCTGCTCCTGTTTACCGCAGTTCCAACTGTGCATCTGTCTCCTCTGAGTGGAGTACGTGCACATTTTACATTGCCCTGAGCATTTTAGCAGTAAAGCTGTAGAACTTGTTTAATGCCAAACTGGCCTTCAAAACTCCTAATTTTTCTTTTTATAGTGCAATAACACTTAAGGGCTCGTCTCCCGGTTCTGCAGTGTTGGCGGCATTGGTGTCCAAAACGAAGTTGTGCGAGGGAAAGAAAGGAGGAAAGCTGAGTGGTGCTGTGCCACCGAGCTGGCCGAGTGCTGTCCAGATCCGTGTGCCCTGTGTGCTCACCAGAGCAAAGTAGTGCTTGCACAGACTGCCTCTGGTTTGATTTGTGGCAGCCTCGTTGTGTAGCGGTGCACAAAGCGTCTCCATAGCAAAACTCAGAAAGCGAGAAATCCAGCTGCCACAGTCGTAAGTGCAACGGAGAAGGTCCCTTTTACTATGATCGCAGAATTTTGCCGTTACACAGGCATGTAACAATCAGCTAATTTTTTTCCCTTTCTTCTGCTGAAATTTGTACTCTGGGGTCCTTGCGTTTTCAAGTTGTGAAAATGGAGGCATATTTTAGCTCGTGTACCTGCAGTGGATTGCAGAATATTGTATTTCGTACTTGGTTCTATGTAACTGATTAGTTGTTCACATAGTTCCCTGCAAGCTAGCTGACACTTTGAGAAAGTGCATAGTAGATAATGTTCAGTTGGATAACACCCAGATGAAAATTCAACTGCATTCACCTGTCGAACAGTAAATAATGTCTAGTAACGTGTACAAGAACCTCTAAAGCTCCATTTAAGTAGACTTAGGTTAAGGTGCGGAAAACTCTTCCAACTCTCGTCGTCGTTTTAGTCAGGCAACTGCTTATGGGACTGAAGAAGGGGAAAAAAATACCGCGCAGTACTTGCTTGGGTTTCGGGTAACAGACCTCTCTGCCTTTTTGAGGGTTTTTGGAGTTATGAAACGAAGGAAAGAAGTAACTATCGAGACTTTTCACCATCCACCTGGGTGAAAAAGCGAGAGAAAATGTTGTACTGTACCCCACTTCCTACTCACGTTCCCTGCTTTGTGAATGCACTGCCAGGCCGTATTTGGTGCATTCGTGAGAGTGACCACTCACAGCTGAGTCCCACGTGGGCAATAATACCCTGTTTGTTCACCAGACAAATGAGGGCAGTTTTTGGTTGTGATCTACTACAATGGTAATCCCATTTATAAACTACGACGAAAGTCTGTCATGCAGCCATCACTGCAAAAGCATTAACATTACCTCAGTGTGTTTGTTCCTTACTGTGCTCTTCCCATGTGTAGCATACTTGCAGTAAATTGTGAGTGTTGTACCTTTCTTGCAGGAGAGCCCACCTGAAGGAATGCTTTGAGACCCTGAAAAGGCAGCTTCCAAACATGGATGACAGGAAAACGTCCAACTTGACCATTCTCAGGGGTGCCCTACGGTACATACAGGTCTGACTCTTTTTATATATATATATATAGTTGCTGGTCGGCAGTAGTGGGGGCCTTTTTGCAAAAGTTCACAGCTGGGACATGGAAGCAAGGTATCTCGGGAGAGGAAAAACAACACCTCAATGGTTAGAGAGTCATCGTAATAATTTTGTCAAGTCTTGTGGCTGTGTTATTGGTGACAGTGCAGGTGTAGTTCTTTCTCAATGCCAAACGTTATTGGCATTGTCCTGGCTTTGCAGTTAGCTGTGTAGTCATTTAAAGAACTTGATTGCAGTATTCTTTTTTTGTTATTCTTTCATTTTCACTTGCTGAGTGTCTAAATTTTACTTCTAGGTGTGACAGTCCTACAGCAGTGACACTCGCCAAAGAGCATGCATGCAGTGGTTTCTTGGAACGTTCCTGTTCCACAAATGTTTACAAACTTAGCTGGGGTCGACATTTTGGCTAAAGTTGTGCTGCATGTGGCTAATGCAATCGAGGTGTGGCTGGCCTCTGTTCTAAAGGCTGCCGAAAGGCTGCTTTACACAGTGAAAGCAGGGACACCCAATTTTGTGTTCCTAATTTAAAAATTTTCTATTAAAGTAAAGGGTACCTACATCTGCTTTAAGCATGTTCTGTGTGTAACTTAGTGCAGCATGGATTGCTATGGCTTGCTCATATATTGAGGCACCTGCAGAAAAGACCATCCATTAATGACTGAAAATACGGCAATTTTATATTTGTGAAACTCTGTGAAATTACTCATCTAAAGCTTGACGTTTGGAGCTGTTTTAGAAGGGGCTGCATTGACTGTGCGTCCCTGCATGTGTGTGCAGAGCCTGAAGCGGCGCGAGCGGGAGTATGAGCACGAGATGGAACGCCTGGCTCGGGAAAAGATAGCAGCACAGCAGAGGTTGGCCACACTCAAGAAGGATCTGTCCCTGCAGCTTGACTACCTCGACATGAGTGCCCTGCTGCCAGAGAAGGACAATGAGACGACCACCACTGCTTCTGGTAATTGTCCTGCTTTGCTACTCACTTGTCAAGGGTCTGGTCTCCCAGAGTTCAAGCTCTTGTGTCGCTTTGGCATATTTAAACTCCACAATTTATGATTTACAATTTTTTTGCTCCACATCGTAAAATGAAATGTTTCTGATGCCCGCTTAGTACTTTTGGTTAAGTGGTACCACAGTAACTTCCGCTAGGTAGTGCCATTGAGTGGTAGAAAAGAAGGGATTTTATGCCAGCGGCCGTTGACAGCATTACAGTCACCGACCAATATTTCGGACTCGGTGGGACCCAGAAAATGGTCTGAATAATTGAGCAGGCCAGAAATTCCGTGAATTTATAAACAATAAAGTTTCTGCGAAAAACCGGATTTAAAAATCGCGAACTTCACTGCTCCTCACTGTCCGCTTGCAAGCGATAATATTAGACTTTAAATGAGCCACAGTCATGCTTTCGTCGTGCACATGAAGACTGAGAGAAGTAACCGACGGGAAGGCTTGAGCTGAAGCGAGCGCTTCCAAATTTTGGTGATTTTTGGCAAAAATGACTGTTGTCAGGCTTATAACATGCGCTAAAGGCGCGAAACGCACTTCGTGGTCAACTATTGCCCCCTAATGTTGTAAATTGCAACCAAAGCAATAGCTAACCGTAACCCGTCTTTAGCGGTGGGAGCACTACGACACCGGGCTAGATGAGTGTTGCTTGCCATTGGCGAGTTTGGTATGATCTGCCATGACTAGTACAGCTTGGGGTTAGTGGTTGACTGGTTAATACAAGGTTCGAGACAATTTTTTTTTTTGCTCATTGCTAGACAGATATGGTTGTGACTGGGCCCATCCACTCAAAGAAATTGACGTAGATTGCTGATGGGAAGTACAGGACGGGACTGGAACGTGCATTTGGTGCAACCAGAGAGTGCTATGGCATTCGATATGAGTGCTGTCAGACTGTAATCTAGACACTGCGTTAAACAAATTCATAGGTGACTTGTTCAGGCAGACAAGACACATCCTAGCTCACGAGCAGACTTAACATGGAATCGTGAAAGGCTCTTTAAACATGATGTTGCAGATAGTAACTGGTGTGTCCTGCTTTTGACGTACTACTTGCAGAGTGTGGCAACTACAGCGACCTGGATGAGGACTTGGACGAAAAGCCCCGTCCTCAGCCGCCGTCAGTGTCCCCCGCCAGCTCACCCAAGCCTACACTATCTTTTCTATGTGACGTAGCAGGTACGTGGAGAGCAGCATGTAAGAGCGCTGGTGCGTATTTGCCCTTCCTGTCAGCTCGCAGGAGGAGCATGCCATGAGCTTGTAGTTGCTGCCGGAGGATGCAAAGGAGTCATCTCATTAGATATGGTAGTGAGCCATCAAGGCATACTAGGTGTACTCTCTTTTTCTGTTATGTTTTGCAGGTTTTAAGATAGCTAATTAACAGCATTTTGTTGTGGTTTCATTGTGTGTTGTGATTGACACATTAGTGTTTGAGGTGATAATCAACGTGCCCCAGGTAATGTTAAGGGGCCCTTTCCTGGGACCAAGGGCTTATTGCACTCTCGCAGCTATGCTGGTTGTTGCTGTCAGTAACTCTGGCTGTTTGGCTTGGACTGTGTGGCTAATGGTGCAGCATAACGACAAAGGAGGGAAGCAGAGGAATCTGTGTTTAGTCCTTTTGTTGTCATGGCTGTCATTCTACTCCTTCCATTTCCCCCTGGCAAGACCAGTTTATAGTTTCTGCCGCTCTTGCCCATTGTCGCATTCAGCTGATGAGCACTGGCTTCGGTGGCTGCCTAGTGGTACAGGATTGTAAACAGTTTTTTGGAGGACGATGGCTACTTGTGCTATGCAGGGAGCCTCCAGGCTCCTTTCACTGGAGAAAGGAAGGAAACCTTGTCCTCCTTTTATTCTCTGTAGCATGTCTTATAGGCAGCAAGAAATGTGGCATTCTATTAGTATTAACCCTACATGCCGCAGCTCTGCTGTGCAGTTTGACAGTCACGTATGCATTGAGTTAGTGTTTAGAACCTCATTGATATGTTCTCGGTTTATACGATTGCCTGGTGTATACATTGGCGATGAGAATGTCCCATAGAGCTGTGCTGTTTTTCTTCCGGTTAATATCCCGCATAACAAAATTTCTTGGCTACTGTGTTCAACATTTTGACAAATTCTGGTTGTGCAATATGTTTAGCGACCAGCCGCACATTGCAGAGATACGAGTGGGCTGAATCTTGGTACAGTAGAACCCCGCTGTTACGTTCCTCACTGCTGCATTTTCCCGGCTGTTACGTCGTTTTCGTCCGGTCCCGGCATAGCTCCCATAGGATCCAATGTATTGGGTACCCCGCTGTTACGTTGTAGCTGTGAAAACGTTCCCGCATGATACGTCGCAACCTGGCACCCCGAACCCGGCCGGGCAACACACGCCAACCGCCATTTTGACAAGTCTTGGCCAGGCTTGGCTATGGAATTGGCTACAAGACCATGGCCTCCGAGATCACCCCCTTGCACGCGTGTGGGTAATCTCGGAGGCCATAATAAGCCGCACGCGAGTTGGAGAGATTGCCACTAGATGGCCATGGTAAAAGAATGCAGCGCGAAAAAAACAAGGACGAACAGAAGTGGACAGGACAGGGCGCTGACTACCAACACATTTATTCAGAAAGATGAGCAGCTTATATAATGCAGTCCAACACCCACGTGACCAGGAAAATAGCAAACGCGTTCAACTATCTAATACAAAAAAACAAAACGAAGTACACAATATCAAAGTGATACATATCTAGGTAACGCAATGTCCGCCAAAAACCGATAAAACCGAGAGGACCACGACGAACCGTAAGGTGCACGCATGGAAATGATCAGTCAGCGACCTTTGCCGCCAATGCAGCACGAGGCAAAACGAAAACGAAAATAACAATATAGTCACCGAACACTAAGTAAACGTCGAAGCTAAAAGCAGGGTCGCGGCCAAACGCATAACAAAACAATACAAAACGCAACGCAAAGCTGAGTCAACCGTTCACAGTCAAACTGAGTCAAAAAAGTTGAAAGTGCTCTATAACAAGAATTAAAAGCAGACGTGATTAAAAAAGACGTGTTTATAGTGGGCCTAGAAAACTGGACTCCTTGTCTGTAAGTAAAATAGAAGGCGTGCTGACGCACTTGTCTCCAGCTTTGGCCAAAGCTGGAGACAAGTTACGTTACGTATTTTTTTCGCGGTCCGGTGAAAAACGTATGAACGGGGTTCCACTGTACATGGTTATGAAAAGCTGTACTGCGGTGGTAGTCACTCTTTGTTGTGGCTTCTCTGCAGTGCCTCTGTGTCTGTGCAGTGTGTTAACATACTAGCGGGCCGTTCCTGCGGGGATGCAATTTGAATAAAAACGCAGCGGCATCTACACAGTGCCTAAGGGCATGGGGCCAAAATAGCTGAAAACTACAGTGATGCGCTTACTTGCAAGTGGGCTGGGCTCACTGAACACTGCATGAAATGCAAGAATGCTGCAGCAGTCAGCCTCAGCCACCGCGATAGCTTCCCCCGCCGTGCAGTGGTGCAAGGGGAGACGCATCTAAAAACAACGAGGTAGAGATGGCTTTTTTTTTTTTGCCATTGCTGTCGATGGACTGGGCGTGTTGCAAAGTTTCTCCTGCACTAAGCATAAGGTAAATGAGGACTGAATTCTGCGACCTATAGAAAAGCTGTTCAGGCCTCGTGCCAAGAAATGCTGAACAACACTTTATGAAGTAAATTCTCAATAAATGTCTTTCTACCTTACTTTTTAAAGATGTATTACTGTAAAGCGCAACACAAAGCACACGTCACATAACGGTAGATGGCACAAAACTCTACAGGACACCGCTTGTCCTGTCTACCTTTATGTGATGTGTGCTTTGTGTTGTGCTATGCAGTAGTCCATCTTAAATCATGAGCCCACTAGCCCCTAAAGAAACGCTACTAAAGTACCTCATTTTACTGTTACAGTTCTCAAAATTAGGCAGTTTGGATTATACGCTTTTCTGGATTATTCTTTTTTTTTCTGCATTTTTTTTTTTCAGTGTATCTACGAGGTTTTTTTTTTTAAGTTTGTCTGGTTGGTATTGGACTGTGTAAAACCGATGGCTCGATGGCTAAGTAGGTCTGAAAAGAAACATAAATCCCCGCCCGCTCTGTATTGTATAAGACATCACGTGGGGGTGTTGACTGGCATAAAGAGCCATTAGATCATTAAGTGCTGCCTTTTGACGGTAAGTAAGGGAGTGCTTGTTTCTTGGCCTTACGTACAAGAATTTGATGCTCATATTAAGGCCTCGTGTGGTGTTAAAGGACACTGAGGCCAATTTCATCTATTTATTATTGTTCTTAGTAGAAATCCGTTCTATGGCTCTCTCTGGGTATATTGAAATTAGTCCTCAGCATAAGATGAGTTTATGGCAGAGAAAATAAATTTTAAAGATTTTCCCGCCACTCAATTCAAACTTGTGACATCTACACTGAAAAGGACTCTGTGACTGCCCTTTTGAAGTAAATGGCAGTGTAGCCTGGCCGCTGGGATCCATGCCCAAAAGTCTGTGTCGATGCACTGCAGTTTAGCTGTGAAATTGGTGTGCGATGGCTACACGTGTATAGCTTTTTTTTTATCTTTCTTTTTGGTGAAAGCGTCTCTTTGTGATTAGAACACGGTAATCCATTGTTAGAGGCGGGCATCATTTTTTCCTCATTATTCCTTTAAGTGGCTGGAGGTTTATTCAAAAATCTGTTGCAGCTTTATAGTCAAGGCTTGTTTATTTCAACTCACTTAATTCCAACATCTCGTTATGGTTTGGTTCCATTGATATGAAGTGTTTAAAATGGCTCTGCTTAGTTCGTGCTCCGCATAGTACTGACAAATTTTTGGTTCCCTTGGAGTTCGAACTGTCAAGGGTGAACTATCTAGAGCTTGCTGTGAAGTGGAACCGTTGGGGTTAATTCCTGGGTAAATTGTGTGTGTGCTGTTGACACTGCCTCACCCTGCAGCCCTAGCTCACCAATAAGCTTTTCAGTAGATCGAGCCGCGCAAAGAAACATATATTTGTCCACGAGACATCTCTTATGACTCGCCACCGCTAGTGAGAAGGACGCTGTTTTCCAACTCAACGTAGAGGATTGCTTGTCGCTTGAAAGCCACGCTGTATTGTTGCTTAGGTTGCGGTGGCATCTTGGCGTCCACCGGGCAGAGACACAAACCACACACACCACTGCTAGTGACTGTCACCTCATTGAAGTGAAATGCAGAAATGGAAAAAAAGGCATGCAAAAATGCGCGGAAACGCTTCCACATGCTTGTGACTGGTCACGTGGTTTACCCTATTTACTCACATAATTTGCGCCTTCATGTAATTTGCGCACCCGTGATTTAATGCCCGGATTTAAAAAATATATATATTTTATTTTCTGCATATTTTACGCTTCCTGCTGCGCCAGACCAACAGTATGCACGCGGGTGCACGCAAGGAAGGATTGGGAATATTGGTGTGGCCGCGTCACCATGTACTTCTGGTAACGTCAGGCACCGGAAATCGAAACTACCGAACCATTGGTTGTCCTGCTTGCCGCTAGTCGGCTGGCCCAGCCCGCATACAACGCTGCCGTTTTATCACCTGTTTTCTCTATTTGTCTCTGACTGGTGGTTTCGCG
The DNA here is from genome assembly GCF_052857255.1 of Amblyomma americanum. Lineage (NCBI taxonomy): Eukaryota > Metazoa > Arthropoda > Arachnida > Ixodida > Ixodidae > Amblyomma > Amblyomma americanum. The sequence goes on from NC_135498.1 coordinate 52,184,483, forward strand.
CATTTATTGCTTTGAGCTGCACATTCCTGTTCAAATTCCTGCGCATCCAAATTCCTGTTTTTAAGCAGACTATCTTTTGCACCATGTCTGACAACTATTATATAGCATGTTCAAATTTAGCCTTTACCGATTTTTGTTTTAATGAAATGTGAAACGCCGTGCGCTAATGTCGCTATTGTACGTTGGTAATGCTGCCGGGCGGACACAAATCGGGGTAAAAATTGTCAGCGTAAATTCAGTAATTAACTGAAATTCATTAATTAACTTTTTATTGGCTGAAGGTAGCGTGCATATTTGTATTGAGAACTTAGAGCCACTTGCTTTTGAGGGCTATTCCATTTTGTACAATTTTAGTAGCGTGCCTGTGTCCTGAGATGGGCACGTCTAAAATTTCATCCCAGTTCGTCTAATTATGCATTCGAGACAGCGGCTCTTGGCGTGAAGCACCTTCCTCGTGTGGTGAAGCACCTCCCTTGTGTGACGCAGCTGTTGCGTATGGCACTCCGCCTCGCAAGAGTGTGCAGCGAGCGGCATCGCATCTTTCTACTGGCTGTAGAAGCAGTCGTATAAAGAATTAGCTCTCCCTTCTCGCCGACCGAACAGCGATTCATCGGTTTCAATTGCCAAGAAGGAAAACGCTGCCCCAGAACGAAAAGTCATCCGCGTCGCCACTCGCTGCACACTCTTGCGAGGTAAAGTGCCATACGCAACAGCTGCATCACACGAGGGAGGTGCTTCACGCCGAGAGCTGCTCTCTCGCATGCATAATTAGACGAACTGGGGCGAAATTTTAGACGTGCGTATCTCGGGACACAGGCGCGTTACTGAAATTATACAAAATGGAATAGCCCTCAAAAGCGACTGGCTTCAAGTTCTCAATATAAATATGCATGCTAACTTCAGGCAATAAAAAGTTCATTAATGAATTTTAGCTAATTACTGAATTTACGGGGACAATTATTACCCCAATTTGCGTCCGCCTGTCAGCATTACCAATGTGCAAAAACAACATTAGCGTACGGCATTTCACATTTAAAACAAAAATCAGTGAAGTCGTAATTTTGAACACGCTGTATAATTAGGCATGCATGGGGCATGATATTATCCGCGGCTCGATCAAAATTTATTTTCACCATGCACATAGGTCAACTTTATGAGTCCGTGTATAGGTTGACTACGATTATAAATTGAGCCCCCACCTTTGGAAGATCATTTGAGGAAAAAAACGTCTACTTATAATCGGCAATATGTGGTAATTCTTATTCGGTAGTAAAATAAATGACAGCTGCGCAGAACGTCCAGTCGTCAGATATAAAATTGACGCTGTTCTTGTTGTGTGGCATCGCAGCGTTCTGCTTCTTTTTTTTTTCCGTCTCTTAGCGCACTTTGCAACAATCGAGGTGAAGAAGTGCCCCGCAAATGCTGCAACGATAGTAGCTATGAAGACATCAGAGACAGTCACTGATCTGTGGCAGCTTTATAGGTGAAAAGTGAATGCTTATCAAATGAAGTGCACATCGCTGCCCATCGTCGCCCCGCCATCATAGTGTCTAGATTCCACCGAACTGTGAAGTATTTGAATAGCTTTTTATGAGAAAAGTTTCAGCTTCACTTCGTATTTTTTTTTTAGATGTTGCTACCTCTAGCGCCATTTTTCGAATTGCATGCTCACAATTCGCTCTATGATCATTGAAATTTGCTGTGTGGCAGCGGTGGCACATGACAGCCTTTGCTGTATATGCACAAATAAACTCAATAACTAACATTGAAGCAAATATAATGAGCCCAATAACTAACATTGAAGTTAATTTGGTTGCTTAAAACTAGTGTCAGCACTGATGATCTTACCGAGAGCTAGAAACATACTACTGCAGTCAGTTGAGGTTGAAGGCAACTTTTGGTTTTCTTCTCTGTTGGCAGGTAACTCTGAAAATGGCAAGCCTTCCATCCATCCCACAAATCACAAGTTTATTGACACAATAAATGGTACCACAAACAGCAGCAACAGTGTATGCGCCAGCAATGGTGGTGCTATCAGCAACATTATCTCCAGCATGGGTGCAGCGTTCACCACAGCTGGCCACACCACAACCAATAGCAACTGCGCTAGCACCCCAGTGATGGTCACCTGTGGCCGTGCTGCGGCACCCAGGGCATCTCCTGGAAAGGGCGTAGCCCCCATGGTGACACCGGTGCTGTCAGTGGCCAACAGCAGCAAGATGGTGGCGACACCAGCCTCTGCTTTGACAACCAGCACCAACCTGGCCAGCCTGGTGCCACAGCAACAGGTGTGTGTAGTGCTGTGAGGCAATGATGCTAACATGGGTTCATGTCATTTTCATGCCACTCGACTCTTTTCCAAAGGCACCCCTGTTAATTTCACTAAAGCTGGGAAAGGAATTGATACTTTTGTAAAAGTGCAGGTGGGATAAGCATCAGCACAGTCTTTTTCAGTGACAGCTGTTCGGTGCCCGTTCCTGGGTTTTGCATCATAGAGTCTGAAAAGGCACAACCAGTGGGTGGTTGCCACAGGAACCAATCGGAGCATAGTTTACCTGGAAGGAGGAGGATGATTGCCGTGGAAGGACAAGGGTATGGCAAGAGCGTAAGGCACAAAGTAGTGGTTGGTTGCTACGGGAACCACTCGGAGGGTAGTTATTTTGGAAGGAGAAGGGCATGACGAGAGCAAGGAATGCGTAACTGGAGGGTGGTTACCATGGAAACCATCCGAAGGGTTTTTACCGTGGATGGAGGAGGGAGAATATGGCGAGAACAAAGGAATGTAGTACTGTCCATCTGCGGCAGCTGTTGTATAATGCACTGCCTGAGGATGTCATCGGTGGCACCACGTGCCTAGAGCAGTGGACTGGAGAGGAGAGCTAGTCGAAATGTGAGTATGTATGGAAAACTAAAAAGAATTTTATAAATCGAGGCCTTCAGATGAACCGGGCATTTCTTCCGGTCTCTTGAACTCCGAGTGAATGAGGTTTTACTAGTCATCATGTTATTTTTTTCTGCCAGTCTTGTCATTTTATGGGTATTGTTTTGCATGACCTCATTACGTTTCGGATACTGTTATGCTGTCTAATCAAGTAGTATACATTTCTGTGCACATCATGTTTTTTGTACGGTACTAAGGCGGTCTAGTTTTGTTTATTTTAGTTGCAAATACCGTACACTATTTTGAAAAAAAAAAAGGGGCAACAACATTGCTTGTTAATCATTTTCTGAAGTTTCTTTTTTGTACAGAACAGATATTCGATTCGGTATTTGAAGCCATTTTTTCTTCATATTCGTATTCGATTCGTATTAGAAAATTCCAATATTCGCACACCCCTAACAAATACCTTTACAGCTGTCGCTGAATCTAGCATCAGACAGCGATAACCGCCCTGACAATTCTTTTTTTGTATGTTTGCTCTTAATGATGGCATTGCCACCTTTTGGCATGGCACCGTCTGAGGTGGCATAATTACACCACCATGCCACCACGTAATTACTTCACAGCGATGGCCTAGTGGTTTGAACATGTACTTACCTCCTATGTGGGAGGGAGGTGTGGGGATCAGTCCCCAGTGCTCTCAGGTACCCACCGGTTTCCAAGAGTACAGGCTTTCCCCTGGCCTGGTGCTTGGCTTCTTTTGGGTGAAATGCATGGAAAATAGGTCTTGACCCCGCCTTGAATAGACAGATACCTTCTGCCATGGTGCTGCTTGGAAAAAGCTGCCCTTGCACCATTAAAATTCATCATCATATCATGTGAACACTTGTTTTGAATACGTAATATGTTAGAATTTTAACGCGACAGTGTTAAAGGCCTCGTCCAGAAAATCCGGTGTCGGTGTTGTGAGCGAAAAGTCACTAATATGCCTCTGGCAGGTGGTGCCCAGAGAGCGACCTAGAAGGCAGGTGGGTCACCTAGGTCACGTGACCTTGCGGGCATCATCAAAACCTGCCCGATGGATAGTGAGCAAACTGCCCACCGTGGCAGCTGGCAGATAAATTAATGATTGGTTGCTCGAGAAAAGCAACCTGGGCTACACAAGGCCCACCGCTGTGAGCACCTGCCATCGCAGGGCAGTGGTGCATTGCTTAACCGGTGCGTCACTGCGCCAGGAGGGGTATGAGGGTTCCCAGGGATCTATGAATGTAAAGTATAGAATGACCTTCTGCATATGTGGGAATTAACTCATTACGCTATCGCGTCATAACCTTAATGCGGAGCTTAAGTGACCCCTCCAGTTTTTACAGTAACAACTGTTAAAGGCCTGTTCCCTGGGTTTTGTGTCATCGTTGTTGTAGCAGTATTAGGCTTAGCCGGAGGGTGGTAACCATCGGGAAAGAGGAGGAGGGTTGCACTGATGTCACTGTTAATATCACTGGAAAGCGTCATGGCAATGCGTCTCTCTCAAGTGGTCCGAACCGAGTGGCATCATGAAGTATTCTCTTCATAAAAATTTTAATGCTTGTCGAAGCAGTGAGTAGTCAGTTTTGTCTCTTTTACTGTGACAGCTGTTAAAAGGCTGTTCCCCAGTTTTAGCATCATACAGCAAAATCTCGTTACTACGAACATCAGATTAACGAAATTTTCAGATTTACGATTTTTTTTAAATTCCTGCCAAAATTCTTATATTTTCAATGTAAAAAACTTTCAGTACTACGAATTTCAGATTACCGAATGTTTCAGAATAACGTATGTAATTTAATCTCGCAGTCGTCGCAGTGTCACCATGTTGACAGCGAACGGTAGGATCTGCAAAGTTATCGGCGCTGTGATTGTGTTGTGCATTAGCTTTTCTGACAATGAGTCCTCCTGGCCCCCGCGTTAAAAAGAAGCGACGCCAGTTTTCGCTTAAAGAAAAAGCGGACATTCTGTCTCTTTTACTGTGACATCTGTTAAAAGGCTGTTCCCCAGTTTTAGCATCATACAGCAAAATCTCGTTACTACGAACATCAGATTAACGAAATTTTCAGATTTACGATTTTTTTTTAAATTCCTGCCAAAATTCCTATATTTTCAATGTAAAAAACTTTCAGTACTACGAATTTCAGATTACCGAATATTTCAGAATAACGTATGTAATTTAATCTCGCAATCGTCGCAGTGCCACCATGTTGACAGCGAACGGTAGGATCTGCAAAGTTATCGGCGCTGTGATTGTGTTGTGCATTAGCTTTGCTGACAATGAGTCCTCCTGGCCCCTGCGTTAAAAAGAAGCGACGCCAGTTTTCGCTTAAAGAAAAAGCGGACATTCTGTCGCAGCTGTTATGCTGGAAAAAAGCCGTCAACAATGGCAACGATGCTCAAAGATCGGGACAAGATCATAAAACAACATCGAGAGTCGCAGCTGGCTCCCTCAAGAAAACGTCTGCGGCTGGGCAACTACCGTGGACAACGACTTATGTGGACAGCAACTTTCCAATTATGTGGACAGCGACAGCGCAGCGGCTACATCCGCGGATCTCACCACCGAAGACATCGTGAATCAAGTGCGTGAGCAAGAAGAATGTAGTAGCGACGAAGACGATGCCGACACTGAATCAGCGCAAGAAGAGGAAGAGATTGTTTCCGGCTCGGACTTCCTATGGTGACTTCCAATCGCAGAGTTCGAGCACTTCTGGAGCAACGTTTCCTGCTCTATTTGGAGGAAATGTATTCCAGACACAGATCTGAGGTACGGATCGCGTCTTCCAATCGTAGACAGGGAGCGGTTGCCGAGCCGAGATAGCTCCGTGGAGCAGTTGGGACTGCTCCACCGTGCTCCACCGAAATCGGTGGATCCGACCGGAAGTTTGCGTGACGTTCTTTTTCAGCAGCGCCCTACACGCTCTGGCCAGAGCAAGTGTATTCCAATCGCAATTTCAGGTCGGGCGCTCTGCACCGGATTCAGGCGCTCTGTCACATAGCGTGCAGACCGCTCCAGGCCTGAGATTGGAATTCACCACTAGTCTTTCTAGAGAAGACCCTATCATCCCTCGGGCGCTGCAAAGATGTCCCCGATGACGTGCACAGGAAGGTCGAGGGTGTGGAGGCCTTGGTCCTGCAGCGCTTGTCGTCTACTCGCCAGAAGAAGATAACAGACTTCTTCAAGCAATAAATTGTACTTAAACTGTGCCCAGTGTTATCATTTATTATTTACTTACCAACACGTAAATCTGCGGCAAAGGTACGTAATTTTAGTTATTGTGATGCATTACTGACATGAAAATAATGGTTTTTTCAGTACTACGATATTTCAAAACAACGAATTAAATTCGGCGGTCCCGTGAAGTTCGTTGTAACGAGATTCTACTGTAGTCGGTACAGTAGTGCCATCGCAAGACACTCGACTGAGTGGCCCAAACTGAGGGATGTCACGCGTGACGGTGTAGTTCTTCTCGCGCATAACTCCCCCTACTGCTGTGACCACTTCCCAGAACACATGCATAGATCTCGTCTTTCAGAATCGGGCATTAGTCCAACACCTTGAGCACATCTGCCACTTCTCAATTCACAAGGCTTCCTTCATGACTGTTAAGGACTGGGAGAGAAGGGCTACTTAAAGAGCAAGTATGTCTGAAAAATAAATAATAACTTTTGGCATATAACGCTTTCCTCCGAGCTAAGCTCGAGTGGGCCTTTGTCATTTGGGATTCGCACACAGAACTTGGTAGATGATCTGTGCGATTGAGGTGGCAGAGTATGCGTTAGCATTAGTGTTTGAGGGGATTTCCCTCTCCTCTTTACCACCACTTGCCTCCCACCCTCTCTTCATCTGCACTCCCACTCTTCCTCTCCCCCCCCCCCCCCCCCTCTCCTCTGAAAGTGGAAGAGGATTTCCCTGTTTCCACTTTGGCACCTGCCAACCGAGGCTTCTGACGGATGTATGGACAGACGGACAATATTTCCAACATATGGTTTTAATGCAAATGCATTAAAAGAGTGGTCGATAAGTTTACAGATATGCATGTCGCTCTGAAATTTTTGCCTCAATATATTGTGAAATGAAAATTCGCTGAATCTCATGTTACACAGTGGTAACCGCCGTGTCAACTTTTGCACTTGAGGTTATAAGGCATTGTGTGTATGCGGTTGCAAGCTTTTGTTTTTGTGTAATTGTTTCATGTAGCTGCACTTACTACCATGTGAAGCATTCTGTTCAGTACTTATTTGTGCTAATCTTTGTTGTCCGAATGGCCAGTCACAGGTGACCACACCAGTAAGCCTAGGCCTTGTTTCTCCAAACCCGACCACTGGGAGTGGTGCTGCTGCCATGGCCCCAGGCATCCCAGCAGGTGCAGTGCAAGTGGTAGCCAGCCCAAGCGGCACAGTGAAAGTGATTGGTGTGACAGCAACTGCAGGCGGGCCGTCAGCAGGTGCACCCGCTGCTGCAACTTCAGGTACTGGTGGCAGCACCACCCCCTTGGTGGCCTTGGCCGTGGCGGCTTCCACAGCAGCAGGGCCGATGGTGGCACAGCCAACGACAGCCAAGTCACTGGTGCGTGTGGCGACTACTGCAGCCACAGGTGTTGGCAGGCCAGCCACGGCGACAGGCTCTGCGCCGGTCACCTTGGTGACAGCGGCCAAGTCGTTGTTTCTTGGTGGACCACAAGGGGGAGTTGCCGCTGCGACAGTGGGAAACATGGGTTCAAACCCGCAGCCTGTTGTGGCAGTGGCCGGGCCACCTGCGGCCGCTGTTGTGACAACACCAACCATACGACGGGGCTTGCCACAGATCCTGACACCACGGGTTTCTGGCACCACAGTGCTGTCCAGTTCTGCAGGTAAATGTCTGGTGCTGTGCTGTTGCAGGTGCTTATTTGTTTATTTTTGACTCCTAAGCAAAATATTTTTCAACCTGGTGCTCATCTAGCATTTTATAATGAATACCTTATACACTCGTGTGAGGGTGGCCCCGATGTAAGGGTTGCATCCTTAACTTGGCAGACAGTAATTAAAAAATAATAATAAATAAAGTCAGCCAGAATAATTGCTTCATGTGTGCATAATTTTGCCAACATGGTAACATACTTTGGGAGCTGGCAGACGGGAACTGCCGGCGGCACTCTTTGCGACAACGTACGCATTGTCCCACACGCTATACTCTACTTGGAACCGTGAAACCGTGAACAAGCAGTGCCTCAGCGCTTTTAACTCTTTTGTGCGCTCAGCGTATGCACCAGAAATGATAAAACGTTATGCTATGCAAAAACTAGAATGGGGAGTACCCATGCTAACGGCACATTTCCTTGCGACGACGCACTCTACATTCGCCCAGTGTCGCTATGCCTAGCTTGCTTTACATTGAAGCCGCTGCGAAAGTGCTTTGAATCCTCTAAAAGGTCCTAGCAGTGTCACCAATTTACCAGCGTGCAATAACCCCACATTAAAATAAACGTATAATTGATTTCTACAAGGCCTTCGACAGTGAAGCATGCGGAAAAGCAGGCCAGGTGAATGCTACCTCACACTGATGACGGCCGTGGGTCATGTGTGGCGCGCTGCTCCGAACCATTGACCAAGGCATCATTACTGTCTATCGAGTGCCAGATCTTTGGAGAATCTTGAGCTTAACTTCGAATCACGTGATGTTTTCCAGTAAATTGATCTAGCAACTTGTTTTGCTTTATGTGGTTAATTTGCGCCTTTCGTTGGGTGCGTGCTCTATCGTCTATACCTTCAATGCTTTATGTATTTGAAGGATTCGCTGGGACTGCTCTGCCTCATCATAAAAATTTGTGGCGTGGCATAATAAAGAGACGCATAACAAGGGCTCCGCCGTAGTCGGAAAAATTTTATAAAATGTGCCAGTCCCATGTAAGGGCCGCACCCCATCAAAACCGCGGAAAAAAGTGTGGCCCTTACACTGGCATTTTCGGTAACAGTTTATTTTCTGAAAGTACACATTTGACATGTGAAGACCTTGATTCCTAATTTATGCTCTCGAGAATTTAACCTTCCTTGCTCTCTACCTACTGTTGCAGTCTACAGTAGTCAGATGCTACACAAGAATGCGGTGGCAAATGCCCTTCAAAGGAGGCCCCGCAGCCAGTAGTGTTGACAAAGTGTCACGGCATTGTGATTAATCCCCTTGCACTGGCCAGCCACCTGTGGTGTCACTCTAGCCAGTGCAAGGGAATGAACCATGACAATGTAACTGTTTGATACCATTGGCTAGAGCAGGGGTTCTCATACTGTGTTTCGTTGGAGGGTTCCTTGGGATGCATTTTGGGTTCCCCAAGTCTGAGTTCATGCATGCCTCAACCTCCACCTTTCCTTTGTGCAATTTATTTTGGGACTAATAATCCTGTATAATAGCCTATAGTAGACTGTTCCACTCTACAACCAGTCAGTGTTAAAGGAATTTGGGCATTTTTTAAGGGGCTTTCTGTCAAGCCGAGACACGCAAGGTTCCCTAGCTCCTTCTAAGTGCTATTTGGGTTTCTCAACACATAAAGAAAAGATGGCGAACCCCTGGGCTAGAGGGCCTCGTTTGCGGGGCATTTGCCATTGTGTTCTTGAGTTGTATCTGACTCTAGCTTAGAGGTGCAGTTGAATATTCTGATCTACACTTTAACAGGATCTTAACTGCTGTAACTTTGTATTGAGTCTTATCTCACAACTGTTGCTCATTGCTTTGGTACAGAGGTGCCATTTCTTCCTTTTCTGGTGATGCAGTGGGCACCCTGAAACCTGTGCGGGGCAGTAGCCCTGCACTCTCCCAGCTGGCAGCTCACGTGACCCATGTCGCCGCAGCAACTGCACCCACGGGGCAGATTCCACTCATGGCACCCATTTCAGTTGTGGGACACCTGCCTACCCTGCTGAGCCAGCAGTTCCTCTCGCCAGGGCTCGGTCCTCTTGCGGCAGCCGCTGCCACAGCCGGTAGCAACAGCCACCATCACCATCACCACCACCATGCCGGTGCCACCGCAGTGGTCAAGCCCCTTGTTGTCGTCAGCCTTCCCAATGTGGTGGCCCAGCCAGCCACCTCCTCTAGCGTTGGCACAGCCCAGTGACACCCCCCTATTTGACAGTGACATCTCTCATTGGCAGCACTCGCTCCCATCTTTCTCTCGGTATTTTTCCTTTTTTTTTTTTGTAGTCTCGGCCCCTGCCACTCATGTGCACTCGCTTCACCACTGGCGTGTTGTGTTGCCTTCCCAAAGAAAACACCATTCACAAGTTACCACAATGGCTTGGTGCTGCAGCAGAGCACATCTCTCGTTTCCACAGTACCATCTTGGCAGAAAAATGCTTTTCCCAGCCAATGCATGTGTCTATGACGAAGTAGAAAAAAGGCTGTTGTCGTGTATGTATTGTTGTATAGTCCTTACATGGTCGTTTTCCTACCTGACTTCACCATTCTTCTCTCTGTGCTTTCAAACTGCATGCTGGCTTGGTTTCCTCGTGTTCGGCTTTGCTGTTGTTATGGCAAGTGCAGTAGGCATACCCTTGCACTCCCTGCCAGTCATGTCACGGATGCAAAACAAGCAAACAAAAGAACACAGAACGAGAGTGCTGTCTCAGAGAATTTGCTTCTCTTGTGTTAGGGATGTCTGCTGACTAGGCTGCATGTTAACAGGGCTGCTTGTAGTTTAGTAAGGGGGACCCGTGCTGCAGTACAGAGACTGATTTGAAGTCCCTGCAAGGAGACAGCCACATGAAGGGGCTGTTCCCAAGGTAACTCTTCTTTTCTTCTTTATCACTCTTTCCCTTTGTGCTATTTTCATATACATTTAGCTCTCGCCTTGTATGCATTCAGTTTGTTTACTAAAACCCTTTTACCATGCAGAATCATCTCTGCAAAACAGCTTGCGCAGCGTATTCCCCTTCCCTCAGCTCTCTGGGGGGGTACTGAGCAGCACACCCTTAGCATTTGATTGGAAACATGCTGGTTCATAATTATGCTCATAACATACTTGTTACTGCTATCCAAGCTGACGCACATGCAGCAATTAGGTAGCGTCTCATCGTTTTTCCCATTGCTCATTAACAGCATTGATGACTTGCAACATGGCATCCTTCTTCTCTCTCAAAAATTTGCTGTACCCGTAAAGGTCACTCTCCTTATTGTCAGCATTTGAGGAGCACCTGCAGTTTTGCTCTGAATCAGCTCTTTGAGCTGAAGAATTAGATTGTTTCAGTTGTGCTTCTAGTGCGTAGTAAAGTTACACATGTCATTTCAGTTTGAACTGTTGTCATAGGCAGTGGGCAGGTGATGACCTTGTGCACACATCCAGTGTTTCCTGATGTGAGCACAGTCTTTTCAGATAGTCTTTTTCCTCCCTACCTATGTTCTCTGAGCATGGGAAACCTGGGCCTCTTTGTCACTTAATGAAATCCACGGTGGTCGATGCTTTGCGGAGTCCGCCTCGCTTTCTGTTTCTTGCCTTAACAAATACACCCACGAAGAAGTTTCTAGTGGTGTGACTAGCTGAACGTCCTGGCAAATCATGTGTCTTCCTGTCCGGTATAAATGATGCGCTTTCACTTTTTGCTGCTTTTGAGTATTCATTCCAGTGCTAAAGCTACCAGATCAGAAAGCTGCCTTCCCGTGTACTGTGCTCACATGCCTTTTTTCAGTGTGCCACCACCCTTTATCTGTTCACTTCCATCCGCTTTCTGCTTTCTTTGTAGAAAACCTCGTCACACTAGAGCAGAGTGGTGTTGTGGTTCCTCTACATGCTTCCCTCACTACTTCCTCTTTCGTGCATGTTCTTTTTTGCACATAATGCATGGTTTGAGGAGCAGGCAGATGCCTTGCTGGATGTATTGGTTGTGAGTGTAGGCTTTTAAATGCCTTCATTTCATTCGTGCATTTTGTACTCTTTTCACGCTGCTGGTTTCCCAAAGTCGAGCATGCTTTACCAAGCCACTCTGCATGTAGTCATGATTACTTTGAGATTTCAAGGTTGCTTACTGCCAGGGCAGCAGAGTGAAAAGAAGAGGTCCTATCAAGTCCAGTGCGGGGTTCCATCCCTTGGGCCACTGAGGCAGCCTGAAATCATTTAGAAGCACTGTCACTTTTGAAGTGAAGCAAATTCACTCTTGTTATGTAGACGTAGGAGCAGTGCTCCGAAGCAAAGATCTCCGTGGGGTCCAAAGAGAGTTTACTGTGGTGATGTGTATACATAAACGTGGACAAGTGGCATCAAATGTGCTGTGACTTATGTGCGCTATTTATTTTTTTTTTATGCTTGGACATGTCGATTCTAGTAGCCTCATGCAGCTCCAGTTATCGGCACAAGCAGGAAGGCGTTTGCTTTTGAAAAGTGGAATTTAGCTCATTTCGTTTTCTTTGCTCCTAGATTATTTTCTTTCTTTTTTGTCAGCTATATTGCATTTTTGGTACCTGATTAAGTGAGGGTTAAGACAAAACTTTTTGCAATTTTTTTCTTTCTTGTTTTGTTGTTGTTTAGCTTCTTTTTTAATTAGTTGCAGTATTGATATTTTGCTTTCTTTTTTTTTCCAAAAAGTGATTTAATCTGAATTTTTGCTCCTTTGTTTATACTTATTATTTGGTGGCAGTGCATTGAGGAGAGCAATTCGTTCCTGGTTTTATACAATTCCAGTGATTTCTAGTGGCTATTTATGTTCCTGTTGGCTTATAATTGGTACCTATCACTAACGCTTAAGCTGGGAACCACTGAAAGGCTTAAAGGATGCCTATGGTATTACTGCATGCATTGCTGTTTGTGGTGCCTGTTAAAATAATCTGACCTTGATCAAATGGATCAAATAAGTTGGTTTATAGGACCAAAAGTAGACCTAATGGAATTGCGTTAGTTCTAACGGACATAGTCCATGCAATGTTTAGGGCTGCTTCAAGCACTGCAAATTACTGCAACAAATAGACTCGTTGAGTTTCTCCTCATCTTGCACCTCTTTACGGCCTGCACAGTGACACTGCACATGACACGTACCTTGTCACGTGCTCCATCAAAGTTTCTTAGTGTGAGTGCATTTGTCAGAGGCTACTGAGGTCAAGAGTTCACAAGTTGGCAGCACTTGTAAAATAGTAGCTGCATGTAGCGTATTTAACCCAAAAGGAAACAGAATAATTAGGCCTGCATTTTTTTGTCTTTCCTCTTTGTCTGACTTGGTATGACTGCTTGTGCAAGACTGTGAGGTAAACAGGCAGAGGCACGAGACGTGGACTTACTGCTCACTGAAAAGTCCAAATGAGGATCCGTGTATGTTGTGCTGGTCGTGGACATGTAGAAATGTTGACTGGATGACGGGTCTCTCGTGGTGGTGAATTTGTGAATCTTTATGATGTCAGCCATTTTCATAGTTTCGTTTCCTGAGTGTTTGGTTCGGGTGTTATGTGTGATGGCAGTCCTGATAAATGTTTGCAGCTGAAGAAGTGCAGAATGAAAAAAAAAGGAAGGGGTGAAAAGGAAGAAGCGGACTAGAACAAACAGCTGCTCTTTGTTTTCAAATGTATCTTTGTTTTTGTACCTGTCTTGCATTTTGCTCCCTGGATGCACGCTGACTTCGACAGTCCATCTTTTGTTCCTAATGAAATGTTCTTTACTTAAATGTAACCTATATCTTTTTTTTTTTCTCACATGTTTTGTTTTCACCTCAAGAGCACCATTGTAAATGAATCAATGTCTTAAAATGTAATTTTTCTTCAAATGTGCCTCGGAAAAATGTCATTTTGGAATTGCACGTTTAGTGTCATGACGAGCATGTGCTAAATGTAAAATGTCTGTGATTGAGATTGCCGTTAAATCATTTAAAAATTACTCGGACTCTGGGAATGAAATATTGGCGTGCACATGGTGTAGGCACGTTTTTGACGTACTGGGCACTTTCCGAGTGCAGATTGGACAAGTGCCAGATTTCATTTGTGGTGGTATGCTTTGCCGACTTTTTCACACTAATGCTGACCATTTGAAACCTAGCATTCAAGTGACCCTTAGTTTTGTTGACTGTCTAAATTCATTGAAAGAACAGCTAGACAGCAGGAAATTATCTATGTTTCTGTTTCAACACCCTGACGAGCATAGACATGCATGTTTCAGTATTAATGCTTGCTGTTTTTTAGCATTAGGTGAGGGTTACCTGCAGCATTTTCTGACTGTTCAAATTGAAAATGCTAGCAGGTGTGGGTGCCGTGCAGTTTTTTGCCACCTGATCGTTTTTCTATCCTTCTCGTTCATTATCTTACCCTTTTCCCTGTGCACTGCTTACGCTGTGAACGACGGACAAGAATTTGGAAAAATTTTGAACAGCTTCACACAATCGCTTTTTTGTTATCAACAATGTGCTTTACCAAGATACGCTGCAAGAAGCAAAATGCTTCTGGCTCTCATCTGCTGTTTCACCTCTCCTCTCATGCATTGTATAATTTATTGTGTGCTTTATTATTACTTTTTTGTTTCTGGCATCTATACATGTATATGTAGATAATGCATAATTTATTCTGTATGAATGTGAAACGCTGGCTGTGAACTGCTTAATCCAAAAAGGCACCATGATGCTGGCGTGGCATTGCTTCTTCACATTTTTATTCCTCTGTTCTTGCAGTACATTGAGGAAAAGGATCTGGTTGTAACGCATGCCTTGCTTTTCATGCTTTGTTTTTAGTTTTTGTTGTAAATGATCGTCAAATTTCCCTGCTTCAGTTTCTTTCTATGCACATTAAAACTTTTTAGAAGCTGGTATGTTAAGGTGTTGAATTCGAAGAGGTGCTCAGTTTAATTGAAGTTTTTGCAAAGTGAGGAGTGATTGAGGTAGGAGGATTGATTTTTATGTTCTTGTTGTATAGCACAGTTGTGACATAACTGTTCAGCGTTATTTTGAGTGTAGACATGTGCGCATAAGTGGTGGCAGTTGCAGTTTTTCTGTGGAAAGAGCTGTGCCTGATGGAACTGTGGGGGAGGGCAGGCCAGCATATTAGGCAAGGTGGACTGTGCACATTCCGACAAAAGGCATGCGCCGTCAAATAGGCTGATGTGCACTTTTGCCACCGTTTGCGTCATCTCTCTACTTTCACACATGCCTGTACATTGGTACTGGCAGGCCTGATGAGCCTGAAATGCTGGAGAGTTTTTCTTTTTCTTAAATTTTTCATCTATTTCGAGTGGATTGCAAATTGTATGCAGAAACGGCTACTACCTTTTCGTTCAGAGCACAGCCCCGGTGTTTCTCTTGTGTGCATGAAAGGAGTTGCAGTTCAGTGTTTGCATAAAAAAAAAACTTGTACTTATTTTGTAGTTCTAAGAGTTTTACGTGCATGAGCTGTGGTATAATGAAAGATATCATGGAAAGAAACTGAGTGGGCAAGAAAGCTGTTTGTAGTGAAATCGGTATGACAAAACTGCTGCCCGTGAGCTCATGCATATATGACGACCCTGGCAAGGCATTGTAAAGTAGCACATGATCCTAAGAACTTGTATAAAGCTGACACTGTTTGTGTGGTATTTGTTGTATAATGACTGAATGATAATCGTACTGCTCACTTCATCTTTGTTAATTTTCTTTTTGCTGTTTTCTTTCCTCCAGCATGTGTTTTTCATTGCTTTAGTACTAATTGATCTTTCCGCTGTTTTTGAGCGGATATGCTAACACGCTTTTTTGATTAGCCTTGGCTTAACCATTCCTTCAGTGACTATCTTGGAGCCACGTTTCAGTGCGTTAAGTAGTTTTCAAAGGGTCATGGTTTCATGTTACTGTGACCTGACAGACTTGGCTCTGGAAAAGAAAATTTCTGTGCAGAATCCGAATGTACAGGTGCAAAAGAGCCACTGCACGGTTGTCTATAGTGATACCAAGCAGTTTAAGGTCTGATTGTATCAGCTAGCTGACAGATAGTCGTGACCTGTCATCTAGCCACAGCTGTCTTAGCATTGGCGCTTGTGCTTTCTAGGAATCCGCTTTTGGATTGTTCGAATGTCAGTGAAGCCGAGTGTGGTGAGCAGAAAGGGAGTGAGAATGCTCTCTGTGTGTCTTGCTAGACTCTCACTTGTCCATGTTTTACACCTGGTGTCACTTGACCCGACACTTGCGGCTTGGGGAGCAGAAGTCTGAAACTATCCCCTGCCGTGAATGTGTCAGGACTGTAAATTAATTTTTTTCCTTGTTGACTACTCTGTCGCTTCCCGTGATGGGAGCATTGTTGAAAAAAGTTTAAAAAAAAAAAGTATGTATGTCATCTTCATCTCCATCCCACATGAACACACCTCCTTTCCATATTTCCAAAGGAGCAATATTAAGTTATTGCAACTCTGCTGTAAGATATATCTTTTGCGATGTGTGTGTGTGCGCTTGAAGTAATCATTGGTGTGGTATGTGTTTGTTGTGTGAGAGCAGAATTTCTCTGTGCTTTTCTTTTTGTCAGCTGAGAGTGTAACTTATTTGTCATCATTCGATCGCCTAATATTTTTTGTCAGAAGATGGCATGCATTGTTAGGTTATTTATGGATGCAAACCATGTTTGTTTGGCTGTACTTTTTTTTTGCAAATGGGTATTGTACACACATACATTTGTGTAGATGAATGTTGACATTCCATGTACATATTTGTGTAATATAAAAATGCTTTGTTTACCATATCACTGAGTCCTAGGTTTCTTCATTGTTGTAATGTAGCAACAGTGCTCGGCTAGTAAGGGTTGAAATGCTTGGAAAATGGGTCTTTGACCCCACCTTGAGTAATCGAAAATACCTTGTGCTGTGGCGCTCTTTGGCCATAGACGCCCTTGCGCCATAAAAATCGATAATAATCAAAAATAGAAAGCTCAATTTAGTGGATTTCTTCTGCCTCTTTGCTCAGTTACATTTGAAAACTCTGGGTAGTGTCAAAAAGTTATGCTTCATTTCTTTCATTTCCTTTTTTTTATAATTGGGCACATTTCTAATCTAATTTGCATGAAATACTAGCATTCTGGCTCAAGTCATTGTTTTGTGCTTTATTTTATCTTAAATATTGGCATAAACTGCATGAGGTGGCAGCCTGCCGAACAAACTGCTTTTTTTTTCGTGGGCTTTACTAGAAGCATTTTTTGTTTCATAGTAAGCTTGCCAAATGAAATTGTTGCCTATACGGATTGAAAACCAGGAAGGGCAAGTGACTTAACAGAGTAGAAAGAGCCTCACATCATTTGCTACTGCAGCCCCATCTAGAACATTAGTGTTCCTTTGCTGATAGGGGGGAGTGGTTGCAAAATAATAGTTAAACTGCAAAAAAACTGATTCTCATGCAGTTGTTTATTTCTACTGGGTGATATGGCAGCTGTCAACATAGATCAAGAATGCTATGATGGCTCACTGGCGAAAAAGCTTTTTTTTTTTTTTTTTGCTCGCATGTTGCTGGTACTAACAGCATACAAATGCAGGGTCATCTGTATGTTTCCTTTACGTCGACCATATAAGGAGGCGTGAATCATCGGTGAATTTCTTTAGAAAGGAGAAATTTGAGTAAAGCTGCTAATTTAAACTGAAAAATATGTGAAGTTATCATGGTAAGGGTACGGGCTTTGCGTAGTGCATAAGTGCCAGTTTTGTATGTATTCATATTTCATGTAGCTAAAATTTTGATGCCAGAACAAAAGTATGAGAAGGCATTCAAACAAATACACTTGAACCTCATAACGAAGTCGAAGGGGCCCGGCAATTAGTTCGTTATAGCCTGTGTTGACAGAGCTTCCAAAGAGAATCGTCATTCCTTCATTATATGCAGTACTTCATTAGAAACTGTTTCGTTATAACAAGGTACTGGCATATCTGAATTTCAAGTAGGAGTGTTAAAAAACTAGCAGGGCGGTTATGACTATGTAACGCAAGATTCAGCGATAGCTGTTTAGACGTTTAGTTATAGCTGTTTAAGACGTTTAGTTTTGGAGATATTTTGAGGTAGAAAAGATAGTCACCTCGTATCGCAGTGGTGTAGTGGTCAAGTGATGCACCCCTGCACTGGCAGGTGGCTGTTCCAAACAGAGCCACTCGTAGGCTTATGCGACCCAGGTTGACCGTGATGCAACGCGAGTGCGTTAATGACCGGTGGGTTAATGACGGTGTCATTAATGCACCCACTGGTTACACCGCCGACGCCGGATGACTACGACGCGCAAGCCAGAGACTGGTGCCTAACAGCTATCGCTGTAAAACTTTGCCAAGTGTAAACAGTCAGAAATTGCCATAACTTTCATGTATATCCGAAGGTCATTTAAGCATTAAGTTACGCTATTTCTAACGAATTTTGGCATTGCCTCTTGGGGTGTTGAGTATAGAAGTGAGCTGTTCTCGCATTTACACTACCATCTTTAGAAAACAGTCTGCAGTGGATGGTTTAGGATGAAGCTTCCTCATTCAAATGAAAAGCTGTTGCAAGAATGGCAAGCAGCGTTGGCATGCACAACATGGGCCTGCCCTGCACGTGTTGTCGTTTAAGGCCCTCTCGCGAGACCAAACTGCAGGAATTTTACACTTTAACTTCCTTTCGTAAGCTGTTTAGTTGAGCTGTAAATAGACTGCATATTGTCAACTCCTGATGAGCTTCGTTTAGTGCATTCTTCAGTGCAAAAATGCACATGAGCCCCAGCATTCAACATATTCAAGTCTTGGTAAGAAACACAAATTGTTCCTTAAATTTTCTTGCATAGTCCGATGCTACGCATTTGTAGCTGCTCAAGCAAATTAAAGTTAACATTTGGCACATTTGTGGCACATAAAATTCACCAGTAAAAATTATTTCTGTGCAGGTATTGCCTGCATCTTCAATATTTTGCCAACAGTTCATAGGGGAAGATTTATGATCCATAGAATTCACCAGCAAAATTATTTATTGCAAATATTGTCTACATTTTCAATATTTTGCCGACAGTTCCTCGAGAGAAGACATTACCTTTTAACTGTGGTCGTAATCAGCTTCTGCTTTTAATTTGCTTTTCACAGCCATTTTTGTGCTTGTCATTACAATGATCTGCTCTTGCTCCTTGAGGCCCGAAAATTCTTTTTTTTTAAATTGGGTGCTGTAGTCAGATACAACCCAAGAATGCAGCGGCAAATGCTCCTGAAAAGAAGGGCCTCCAGGCAATGGCGTCTACCAATTCCCAGGACGTCATGGTTAATCCCTTAGTGTGAAATTGCAGGTGGCTGTCAGATGCCTCCTAGAAATAGGATTAACCACATCATCACGACAATTAGCTGTTGCCATTGGCTGAAGGGTCTCCTTTGAGGGGCATTTGCCACTTTGTTTTGGAAAAAGTGATATGCCCCGAGCTTCTGGATGAGAGCTTCTTAAAATGCCTTGTTTTTAGCATATAGCTATAACAGGTTCACTGCCTGCATTTCCTGCTGTTTTTTACTTCCACGTGCGGTTCAGCTTAGAATGACTCCACTGTGCCTAAAATCACATTGCAGCACTGTGTGCTTCATTCTGTTGCTGGTCCAATGCCAAGAGTGACTTGCCCACTCACGCATAAATGTGCACTGAACACTTCTTATAGCTTGATGGCTTGTTAACCTCGCAGGGACCAACACCAAGCCCGGGCAAGGTGACAACCAGAACACAAAGTAATTGCTTTGGAGTGAGGGGAAGCAATGTTGTGGTGAATGAAAGGGCTTTTTTCTTGCAATTAAAATGCATGCCTTGGGTACAAATCTGCAGATGCACCCAACTGTTTTGAGTTTGGCTTCCACGCACCTTCATCCTCACTGTAGAGTGGACGTGCTTGAGTACGCCAGTAGGGAAAGTTCCAAGCCAGCTTCCTTGTACAGTGTGTAAATGCCTTTAGCACGGCCATTCAGTGCACCCTTCAGGCACTTATTAAATGCAGTGCTAGCATGTGCTCAAGTAATGGCTGCTGTGTGGTGAAAGACTGCTGTGCAAGGCAAATATCTTCATTTAAACTTCTCGCTTCCTGTGCTAAAAGAGCAAAAGCATTTTTGCGAAATCAGAACTGAGGTAGAGATATACAAAAATCCTCTCCCAGCAATTGTGGCATCATATTGTGCATGTCAGAGCCAGTACACTTCAATTTGGCTGCTGAAGTTCTTGATCCTATGAGTGCAGCAAGAAAACACTCATTTGAGGTGGATGCATATCCAAAGCAGATAAACCGCTTCTTGCCACCTTCTTCCAGTTTGTTGCAGTGGCTGCCTGGAATGTCTGTTAAACTGCCAATATGCTGCCAATATACTTCCAGCATGCCTTGGCCTGCTCCTAGAGGAAAGAACCCACCAAGGAAATTGTGGTCCAATAAGCAACACCATATATTACAAGTGCTTCAGAAACATCGCAGCTGGGGGCACGCATTTCCACTTGGTGCCACTTGGTAGGTAACACAGATGCTCGTGTGCTGCCTTAGAGTTGCAAAATCACGGAAATCTTAAATTAACAAAACACTTTCACTTGCAGTGCACAGGACACACAACACACAAGCAGTAGTACAAAGCCGACTTTGCTCATTGACAAATGATATTAATTTTCCTGGGATGTGAATGTTTGAAAAACACATGCATCCTAACATTTTGCTTGGCTGGAATGAAGCTGAAAAACTGAGACGTGCCTCGCTGCCAGTCGTGTGATAACTTATGCACAAAAAAAAGAGAACTTTTAATCTTGAGCCATATTTAAGTCAGTTATGTACTTCTGTCTCGAGCTCAGACTGCAAACCCTCAACACCAGATGTGCATGACACATCATTTAGGTTCTGGCCACGCCCAGCAGTCTGTGCACTTTTATTGAGGTCCACCTGTCAATAAGCTTAAAATAATGCCTACCGGTTTCACCTGACAGCCCTCTTTTCCTTGGGTGCAGCAACCAAATGTCATCCAGCAAGCTTTGAAGGCATTAATGTATTTGTTTTCCATGGACAGAAATAATAAGGGCTTTTATGGCAGAACACTTTTAATGCCTTCAGCAGATTTATTTTTAAAAATTGCCTTGTCACACCTTGGTGCGGGCAATAAATGTAAACTCAACATCAAAAGTTTGAGGCACGGAGGCATGCAGATTGCGAAAAACTTAATTTTATGGAAGCCATTGCATGTATTCTGAGATTAAAACCTGCAGTCTATACTCTAGGGCAGCAACTCTGCACAGCCCCTGTCATTTTCAGACTAGCTGCCCACGGTACACGGAAAAAGCGTTTTTTGCAGACACATGTTCCCTGCAAACTTTTGATGCTGAGTGTTCAACTGGTTTGCACATTATGCCATGGACACCATTACGGTGCTCCACACAGAGCTTCTGCGGTGAAGGTGGCAATAAGCTGAATCTTGCAACTTGTTCGAAGTGGAGTGGAAGCTTGAGTATGAGGCGGCAGCTTTCACAAGTGTGCTCTTGTCACACATTCAAGACCAAACGACAATGTGAACCACATGGGCCTGGAAGCTGTTGCCTACAGCACACAAGTTGTGAGACTTTCAACGTGCTCCGGGCTCGCCAACATAGTGGCCACTCCAGCACTGGTGCACATCATCTACAGATAAGAATTGTTGGTGACCATGGATAACTATAAACATTATATTGTCAAAAAGAAACCTGTCAGTTGTGACGTTTGTAACAGTATTTAACAAATCTAGAAGCGAACTTGACCAAGCTGCTGCTTAAGATGCAAAATCACGCTAAGTGCAGAACAGTTTTTAATTGCGGCGTCTTGACAATCTTATGTCTGACGTTTCGTGGTGTTGCTGGCGTCTTTTCTGTCCTCGTCGTCACTCATGTACTCTGCCAAGTTGTCCCTGGACGCCACCTCTGCCTCGACCTGCACTGTCTTCACAGGTTTGGCAAGGTTCTTGTAGATGGCCATTGCTTGGACCACTGAGGACGACACGTCGCCAGTATTGGCGGGAAGGATGATGGTGTTCCCTTCCTTGGCAAGACTCTTGAATGCCGTCACATACTGTTCGGCCACCAAAAACGACGCCGCGTTGGGCCCAACTGGCTGTTGCAATGAGCCTGCAATCCAGTCAAGGGCCTTGGCCTTGGCCTCAGCTTTGGCCAACGTGGCGGTGGCCTCTCCCTGCGCCTTGTTGATGAGCTCCATCTTCTCCGCCTCCGAAGCGAGGATGCGCGCCCGGCGCTTGCCCTCGGCCACATTGATATCGGCTTCACGGATACCTTCAGATTCGAGAACGGCGGCCCTCTTCTTCCTTTCGGCCTCGACCTGCATCTGCATCGCTTCATGCACCCTCTGCGGCAGGCGGATGTCGCGGATTTCGTATCGTAGGCAAACGATGCCCCAAGCGCCGCTCGCCTTGTTGATGGCGTCCACGATCGCAATGTTCAGGGACTCACGCTCCTTGAAGACACTGTCGAGCGCTATCTTGCCCAGCTCTGAACGCATCGTCGTCTGCGCGAGCTGTGTGATGGCGAACTCCGGGTCCTCAACGCCGTAGCTCGCTCTGTACGGGTCAACCACTTTCAGGTAGAGGACTCCGTCGATGTTGAGCGTCACGTTGTCCAGCGTGATAGCAGACTGCTGCGGAATGTCTATGGCTATTTCCTTGAGGGACTGCACATAACGAACGCGGTCTATTATGGGCAGAAGCAAGTTCAAGCCAGGCTCCAGGATCCGCGAGAATTTGCCCATTCTCTCGACGACCCATGCCTCTTGCTGAGGCACAAACATGATCACAGTGTTGATGGGAGTAGTGGACCTCTGTCGCGCGCAGCGGCCGGTCGTGGATAAAGCGGTGCGCAGAAGTGTCCTGCTGTACGTTGCTCTAGCCAGTGAATACATGCTTGAGAGCTGTTTCAGCAAAAAATGACGGTTTTAACAGCGCAGATGTGGGCTCAGAGGGTCACCGGTAAAAACATCACGCTGCAGAGAGCAACTTTTCTTGCTTGCACAAAGTTGTTGGTAGTGAACTCCCATTGCGCTAGTAAAAGCGGGAATAAGAGCAGTAAAAAATGCAGCTTGAAGCTAATAACATTAACCGTGTTTTGGATATTTAGTTTTTCTAGTTTATAAATTTAGACGCGCTATAGTACCCCTCACGACAGCCTTGTTTGAGAAAATAAATTTTCTATGATCGCCGTGAATTTAGCCGAGCCTGTAGCACCGGTCATAGGCACCGGCAGGTAGGAAACGCTGCTGTGCTCTGCAGGGAAGCTAAGCTGGCTAAGCCGTGTGTTTTGTTTCTCCGCGATGCCGTGTGCTGCTTAATTTTACTTCGTTCGGCCATTCTTTTGCGTTTCGAGATTGTAGAAGGGCAAGCATGAGCCCGGAGGCACGTAAGCAGGCCTCCCTTAGCCTCCAGTTCCGCTACTTTTAGTTCCGAGCGATGGGCCCGAAAAACAAACGGGCGCCCACTCGTCGGGAGTACAAGTCACTCACTAAGGATGCGCTTCGCCAAGAACTGAAATACCGAGGCATAAAATCTTCTGGCAAGAAATCGGACATGGTCAGTTGCATGCTGGACCGCTGCCGAAGGCACAATGACGCATGAAACAACTGCCTGCAGCTCTTGGGCTTCCAGCTTTTGTTGGATGCGCCTCATGCTCGAGCATATGGTGATGAAGCATGGCAGTGTGTGCCTTGCACGCTAGTAGAAGAGCTAGTTGTGCGATCTGCATCTCTACACCTCACATTCGTACTTAGAAAAGAAACAACGCTGTTAGTACGGCGCAGTAGCTTGTTCTTGAGCAACTTCGTGCTTCACTTGAAGTTTGCCGAGGCATGCAGTCTTCCAGATAATATTCGAACGCCCTCAGGCCGACCGGCGAGCCCCGTTCAAATGGATAAAAGGCGGCGGAGGGGAGCATCCTCATTCAGCCGTTACTGAGAGAACCGTACAGTACGCACGCGCATGCATATTTATCATGCCCAAATGGCCCCAACTAAGCACCCCAAGTCAGTGGTGGGTGGCGCACGCCTCAAGGGCATATTCTACATTTCGCTAACACCGTGACAAAATGAGAGCACACGCTTTATCTTATCATTGACGCAGCAGTACCTGCATCCGGTAGTTAAGGGTTGCCCTTATAATCGAAGAGTCTGGAACAGGTAGGGTACAGGCAGTTTATCTAAGCAGCAACGAAGTGCTGAGGTTTTTTTTTTTTTTTTCTGTGGCAATGGATTAACTTGCGGATATTACGTACCGGCACGTATCGTCACCCTTCCGTACGTATGTAGTACGCGTAGCCGTTACAGCACTTCCGTTAGACAGAAAACGACCAATCGCGCTCGCCCAACTAATGAGGTAAAAACGGATGAGCGAAATGAACGCGTGGTGTGGTGGTCGCGTTACGACGCTACGGCCAGCGCACCTGTCGCGATAGTTTCGCTCTTTGGCCCCGCCGTTTTCCCGTAGAAACAGCTGTAGTCTATCGCAGACGCTCCTGCTGTGCGTCGAAAGGGACGCGCAGAGTGCGTGACCGCGCCACCACCGTCAAATGGACTTGTGAACGCGCTGTGAGTAGTTTTCCTGCCCTGGATCTCTCATCTAGCAGTGTGTCGCGAACATTCGCCGATTTTCGCGGGGCCTAGTGGTGGGATTTTCCTGCTGGCTGCGAAACGGCGCATTAGGAATCCGAGCGCTCGCTGCCCGGAAGAAAGTCGTCTGCCACGTCGGCTTTTAGAGCGAAAAAAAAACGTCGTATTTCGCTGTGTGCTCTTTGCATATGCTCTCGCGTCTGAATCGGCTTCGTCGTTATGTGACACGGTACTTACGTGACTGTTTTTTGTCGGGACTGCTTGCCGGGGACAAAAGTGAGGTAAAACGTGTCCGGTCAACCAGCGCGCGCTCATTTGCCCCTTTGTTCAAGGTAGCGCTCCGGCGAGGGAGCTTCTTTGGTTGCCCCCTGAATTGGCGCAATCTATTTGCGCACGTTGTGTCGAGATCACGCTGTTCGTGGTAGTCACGCGCAAGTCCTTTCCCTTGGCTCCAGTGCGTTGCATGGCGATTACAGAACGTTTCTTTGTACGAGGCTTTGACGTGCGGGCACCGAAGTTGCGTTGTGTTTCGTAAGGCGCCATGGTGTATCCTCCCTTAGTGAGTACGGAAAGCCAGGTTAGAGAAAACTTTTCGCCCTTTGAGCTAACGCTCGTTTCTTTCGAAGGTGACTGACCTGGTGTCGTTGTCCGCGAGATTCGCATTGTCGCCGGCGGCGAGCACACACATGCTGTGATGGAATGAATCGCAGCCAGTACTTCGTCTTCGTTACCGAAAGTTCTTTTATCGCCGATAGTTCATGTCGCCGGGGCGTCGCGCTGAAAAACGCGTCAATTATTGCGACGGCAATAGCATCTGCGGGGCTACTGCCATATCAGGAATCTGCCTCTTAGTAGGGAATGCAACCTGCGTGGAAGTCAGATGCGGGGCTAACCATGTGACGAATAAACGGCGCTTCTGTGCCGCAGCATATCAGCTAACGGCATGAGCTAAGTGTGCCGCTTCAGAGTTGGACGCAGTGCTGGTGGTGCTGCTATAGGCTGCACACCATGCCTCTAGTATTTTGCCGATCTTTCCGCCTTCCCCATCATTAAACTTTACTCTCTGGAAGCCCTTCCTGTGAACAAGTGTTAAAGGTCGCACCAGCACACCACAGCTATGGCTATGAAGTTGCTGATTACAGGGGACATCGAGGGTCATTCATAGATGCACTTGATATATCCTTTGGCAAACCAGATGGTAATGCTTTTTTTTTTTTCAATTGTGAAACATTAGTACCAGCCCTGAGGAACAGGTCATGGAGAAAGGAAGCAGGCAGGTTAGTTACACTGGGTAAAAATTCAAGTTTTTTATCAGTGTGTACGTGCCTAGCATTCCTTGGCTGAATTGCCAAATTTTGTTCGAGCAGGAGCAATGCCAGTGCAGTTTTTCCCATTTGTGATTACTAAGGGCACATATGGCATGAAAAAGCAGACTGCACCAGGGCCTTCACCAGTGAAGAACCAATATCTGGGTCTATCATAACTGTCAGGGCCATGTCAAGCATGTAATGTCTTGCATGTCAAGGGTATAGTATCCGTTTTGCAAACAGATAAAACTGTGCAGGGCAGTTCTCATTTCTTTCATAATATCTTGTGCCGATTTGCACACCTGTTTGCTCAGGTTTAAAAAAAACAATGCAGGGACCTGAAAAAAACTTTCTCAAGCAGAAGCTTAATTTTAGATGTATCAGTAATGCAGCAGGACATATTTTTGAATTCTTTGCACTGGTTGTTTCACAAAGCCAAATTATCTCTTAAAAAAGACTTGTGATTGTCCCAAGGTATGCAAGTGCTCCTTTATGCTATGTGTGTGAAGGTATGCGAAGCAGTCTAGTGCCTCGTGCACATATAGTTTTATTGACTGTCTGAAAATCAGTGCTGCACTTACGGGCACATACAGTAGTCAACATCAGCCTTCTGGCTGTGACCAGCACATGGATTTCAGGAGGCATATGCATGGCTTGCATACTACAACTGTGGGAAAGTATATTGCTTTGGTAATTTAGAGGAAATGTTCTGCATTATGATCTTGCATGTGTACCGGTCACATACATGTGTGTTGCTAGATATTTTTTGTTGTTTGTAACTGTCCCAGCAGTAATATGCATGATTTTGCACATGCTATCACACCCCTGTAGCTGCATTCGTGTGTACAGCACATGTTGTGGTGCCCCCAGTTTTGCTATGCCAGCACCAATGTCAGTTTTGTTGTTGCATGTATTTTGTGAGGTTGTCTCACTGACGCCGAGATTTGGGCTTTGCATTGAGAAATGTATTTTAAGTAAGCTGCAACTGTGCATCAAAATATTTGTCATGGGGAAATTGCATGCAACTTGATGAATATTGTGACACGTGGAATGACTGAGTGAAAAGCATAAGGTTTGAAGAAGCAGGGGCAGCAAGACTGAGTTTTATCATCTAGTTTATACATGTGCAGATATTGATTTTAGTCCACAATTCAAATTCCGTTGATGAACTGTCTTTAAAAGGACACTAAGGGCATCTCTATCCACAACTTGTTCTCCGTAAATTTCATTGCTTGGGTTTTTGTGGCCCTGCAGACGTTCATTCAGGAGAAAGAGGCGTTTATTGTCAAGGAATTTAGGGCCAAAAATTTAATATTTATAATCTCCTCTTATTCAAACTTGTGACATTGATAATTGCACTTTTAATTTCATGGCTGCCGTTAGTCATTCACAAAAAATTATTTCTGAATAATATTGCTTGTGAGGCAACCTACTGACTACACTAACTCTATTACTCATTTAGTTTCATTTCTTTGCATGAATCCTGGTACATATTGTGCTGGATCCTCATGGTGTTGCAGGATAGTGCACAGATGTCTGGCAAAAGGTCACCTAGAAGTTGTTGCTGTCGTCTATTGCAGGCATTGCAAGCCTAAAGCTTTCAGTCTTGTTTTTATTAACCAGGCTGCAAACGTGCAATAATAAATGCGTAATATATTTATTGCACATCTCAGATGCGTCTTGTAGCACGATTAAAATATGAGTCTTCAATGGTGCTCCTGAAATTGACATTCTTTGCATTGCGGTTTGTGCTTGATTTTGGCCTTGCCAGGTTAAACGACTGGAAAAGTGGGACCAGGAACAAATGGCAGCCGACGCGAGTGATGCCACAAAGATTGGGCCGGCAGTGCGCCAGCGCAAGACCTCGGAGTCCCTGGGCGTCGCAGCCAATGGGGGCTTGGCCGCTTCACCCAAGGAGGCCCTGCGCATGGAGCTGCTGGCCGGCTGCGTGGACCGCAAGAGCCTGGTGCTCTGGAGGAGACCCGTCATGACGCTGCGTTACTTCGTCAGTGAGCTACTGGTGCTCACCCTAGACCTGGGTGTCAGGTGAATCTGGAATGCATCTCTGGGAAAAGGAGGAACCAGCAGATGGAATGAGGGGATTGTCTGACCTAAGTGTGTTTTGCAGAAACCTTGAGAATTTTCTCTAGGTTTTACACTTGTTGGCAAATATCTATTAATGAATCTGTTCAGTTCAGGTCTTAAAGACGAGCTTTTCCTAACGCTTCAAACCCCTAATGACCATGCATTCATGTCTTCTGTAAACAAAATGTCATCTCCTCATGCAGTTTTGGGTGTGAAGGGTAATTTAATTTGCATTGGATTCTTTTGTACCAAGATTTTAGGCTACAGGAGCCCTGGTGAAAGAAACTGCGATTGTTAAATAAGGTAGACATGAAAAGCCTTTTATTCCTGGTAACACCTGGTAGTATCTGGTACCTGGTAGCACGGGCAGGGACATATTATTTTTCAATCCTTTTGCTTGTCCCAGTGTACTCTTTGTCCTAAAAATACAACTGGCTTCTTTGTGCTAGGGTCCTAGGGCCCTGAAGCTTGTCCTCTACTCTGCAGCTCTCTTGGGGATAAGTGATGCAATGCTGTTTGCGTGCCTAAAATGTGTTAAACTTCAGTATTTGCCCCCAAAAGTATAGTGGGGTGCCTGTGCTCACTCCTTAACCTATGCTTCCCCAACACCGACACCACTTTTAGACATCGGCAACAGCTGGCTCTGCATTGCACCGTGAAAAACAGCCCAATTTAGAACAGCTACGTTTGCACGCAGACTTATTTGAGCAATTCAGGAAACTCCTGACGTCTACGTGCCTCCTGGCCTGTACTTGTTATTGTGAATGCGAAATGCCTTGTATTGATTTTTTTTTTTTGTGTGTGTGTGTGGATGCAGGCTATGGCGAAACAGGAGACATGTGATGGCCGCCCTTTTAATGTCACTTCTATGCATCATTGCTTACTACATTGAGGGATCTCATCAAAAGGTAGGCTGTACTGATGTTTGTATTATGTTGCTTATGCAAGTTTAAAGGCAGAACGAAAGCTCTGTTTACTAGGATGTGCACTTAATAATTTGCCTCAGCCATGTCATTAGTTCTATGTTGTGTTAGTCGTGCTGGTTGGTTTAACCGCAATTACTGTGATTGAGAAAAGTTGTTTTTGTTGTTCAGTTTGCTTGGATTTACTCTAAGTGCTTGCACTGAATTGTTGCAACACATTTGACCACACATACCAAGTGTTGCTACATGTGTCAAATGACATTTGTCAAGTTTGAAAACTTACTGCGTAATTTTGCAAGCATAGAGATTAAATCCAGTCATTGGTGGTCATCAATTGAAACTCAAAATATATTTATCTGTGGAGTAATTAACTTTTAAACAGCAAGAAATCATTGAAACAAACTTGCAGAGTGTGGGGGGATTAAAATGCAGGGGATAAATACATTTTCTCCTTATTTGCGGCTGACCGTCCAAATCACAGACCCCATCCTGTGATTGCGCGCACTGCTGAGTGCACGCTGACCACGGCGGGCTAAGCTCTGAGGGGACAAAGGAATGCCGACACTGGCTGACACCAAAAAAGCATTTAAGGCGAAAGCCTTTAAAGGCCCATACTTGCGGCCATGACCTTGTCCGGTCTCAGGTCATGTCCGGTCTCAGGTCATGTCCGGTCTCAGGTCATGTCCGGTCTCAAGTCATGTCACACCGATGACTAAATTAACTCGATAAGAAAAGAAATCCTTATCATAAGTTGAATGATGGAAACAGGCGCGTGGCGCAAAACCGTGTTCGCTGAAGCGCCGATGCTGGCTTGAGCAACAGACATCTGAAGTGCACATGAAATCCTAGCAATGTTGTCGCTAAACTTTATTGTGGTGGTAGTATTCCCGAATACATGCACCAAAATCTTCAGCAACCGTTCGTCGTACTGCATTCTGAGTGGTGTCTTAGATTTTCTCTTTGCATACAGCTTACATGTTTTAGTCAAGTTGGAGGCTAGCTTGCGACACTGGTTCAGACCAATGACATATGCACCTTCAGCTGCAGCCTTCAAGTTCCACCGAGATGTAGAGATCCTTTCCTTTCCTCAAAACACATGCTTTCCCATTCCTCCACGTAAGCACTTCAGCCTACTGGGCATGCATGTGATTTCATTGAGTGGCGCCACCATGGTTCGAAAGTAGTGCTCCTCAGGCAATCTTGCCAGACACCTTCTGAATGCCGATCAGGAAGGATGCCGCCTAAACGCTCTCCTGTGTCTCCAGCAACCAAGCGTGCGCGTGCTAATGAACGACAGAAACACAAGCAGCAACACCGCTCTAAAGGCTTTAGCGTCACCGCACTTTAGGTCAACAAAGTGCCCCCCCTGAATTTTTTGCTGCAACAACAATGAAGCCGGTTGCTCCACAAGCGTTAAGAAAACGCTAAGCAACATGATTTCCAAAAAGAAAAAGAAAGCTTTGGTTCAAACATTTCACGCCCTATACATTGAACCTTGGGCACAAAATATACTCACATGTAGCATGTTTTTTTTAACCAATAATTGCAGGGAAAAGTCATCCCTTGCATTTTGATCAAATAATATGCAGACACAAAGGCACACTATACCGTATTTATTCTTATATTGGCTGATGCGTCGTAAGGTAAGCCTCCAAATTCAGGAATTGGCAACCGGCACGAAGTGCATTTGTTTGCAGTGCGAACTCAACGCTTCGTCTTGAGCACAGTGGTCCCAGGAAAATGTGATAGAACACACAAGGTGTAAAGACCTTCATTTCATTCTATTAAACTTCAGCAGACACCCTCATTGTCTGCTGTAATATGTATTACATTGAACTCTTGTGTTGCCGCACAACTTTTCGGCTGCTCCATGTGTACAGTGACGGCTTTATTAAATGTTGTCAGTAAAGGTCACAGACACTCCGGAGGCATGATTTCCAGTGCGGCTGAGCCAGTTGAGCTGCTCTGAGAAATATTGTTTTTACGAGGCCTCTTATGCGCCCGGTGAACACAGTGACTGCGCGGCAGGACTCTTTGTATATCTTTCTATCAGTCTTGTCTGAGAACTTATTCGTGGCCCTTGAAATAAAAAAAAATGGGGTGTATGAAACCTTCGCACGGTAATGGTGGTAGCAGCTGCCATACTAGACTCGACTGGTGCGCCTTCCTATGCAGTCGAGCCACTGGAAGGACATCTTTGAGAGTACACTACAACCGCTTAGCTGTCATTACATTTGTATACTTTTTTTTTCTGCTTCACGCCCGCTGAGTCTACCCTGTGGAGTTTTAAATTGCAAGGAGGAATATGTGTGTATATTCTCCGCTTGTCTGCACTAACAGTCAAACCAACACCCCACCCCGTGATCGCTAGTGCTGCAGCGCCCAAGCCGACCACGGTAGGCCGTGCCCTTGTGAACAAAGGAATACAACAATGTACTGACACAAGCGGCATTTATTGCTGCAGAAACAACAGCAGCTAGTAACAAACGAGGGGACGGTTATTCTTAGGGCTACACCATAGAGTCAAGAACATCGGACTCACTAGCTTAATTACGGGCGAATGTTCGCACAGGCCAGAGCTGGGTGACACAGATGCCGGATGAGGGGAGCTCGTAATATTTGTTCCTGCAAGGCTGTGTTCCACTTACGAAGAGCGATGCTGCATGCGGTCATCCGCACGCTTCCAGTTACCAGAGTCAGACTGCAGATTAGCTTTCTCCCACGCGCCATGGTGCTTACACCGTATGCTGCGCGCACTACGCAAGCACAAGTGCCGTCCATTGCTAGCTAGCATAGCTAAGCAAAGGACAGGGATGTTGTGGAAGGGTTGTGCAGTGATGCTCAACTACAAAGGAGGGGCACCTGGTGAGTTCCCACAACTCTCTTTTTGCAATTGTGGTTGCATTACATTTGGGTAGGTACGGTTGGTACCAGGTATTGTGGCTGAGATGGTGACATCGGCTGTGCCAACTTGGGTATGCCAAGTACTGGCTTATAAATTTATCCTGCCTCTGCTAGCTAAACTGCCAAAGGCAGTTGAGCTATCATTTCTACTCCAGAGTTGTGGCTACCTGCTACAACCCTGATCAAAATTTTAGTTTTCAATTCTGTGTGCAATAAAGTCGTTAATGCTGCTTGTGTTAAATTACCAGAATATGCCTCAGATCCACATTGTTACCACTTCTACTTTGGCTGCTACAGAGCAGCTGGCTACATTGTCTAAACAAGTATGCTGTGTTCAGGACACAGGTAGCCTGTACAAATTTTGCATTGCATTATACTCTGCAGTTGTAGTCATTGTTGATCCCTTCATGACTAGAACCAGACTGTTGCTGCAACTGAGCATGCTATGCTGCTCGCATTGAAAAAGATGCGCAGCATTTACAGACCCTGCCTTGGCATTTTTCCATGCTCATTGTGACATTGATCGAGTTGATCATATGGAAATGAATCAAGAGAATGTTAAAAATTGGAGCCTAGTTTGAGATAGCAAGAGCACAGTACATTGAGCACTGGGCTTCATGCATGCAACATTTTAACGTCTTTGTTATGTACAGTGCCATTGCACTGTTTGTTGTTTACTGCCCCTGAGTTGCTCCCAAAAGGCAGAGCTTCCTATAGGAGACATTCTAATCACTATGCATTTAGATGCTGAAGAGGCACTTTGTTTATTATGAGCAGGCTTATTTATGAGCAGGTTTGTTTAGTCCTAAACATTTGTTCTCAATGGTTATCACTGGTATCATAACTGATTTTACCACATTTTAAGTAAATATTTATGCCGTGTTCTTTGACGTTAACTAAGAAACAAGGCAGTATGGCTGCCTATTGCACTGTGCTCTGAATGAGCAGTTGAAATGGGCAAGTTAGGGCTCTATCCAGTTTTCTGTTGAGGCATTTTATTGTGCTCTCCCAGGTTTCAGTGAGTGCTTTTTTTTTATGATGGCATTTCAGGTGTGCAGCGTGTGCATTCTTGCCTATTTCTTGCACCTTTGCAGTACATAGTGTTTATTGAGAAGAAAGTACTCTGGTGTGCCTATTGGGTGGGCCTTGGCGTGCTCTCCTCCGTTGGCCTGGGGACTGGTCTACATACTTTCCTCTTGTATCTGGTACGTACTGGCACCTTGCCTTATCCGTCATGGTTCTAATGCAGAATCAATGTGCATTGTATTTTGTTCATTGTATTTCAAAATGTTGATCTGGATGGTGCTGAATGGAGCTACTTTCCAACTGCAGCAAAATCTTGTTAATTTGTTCCTGATTCATGATATCCTGGTTCATGCACTCAAAATTGCAGGCATTTAAAATCTCTCATAGAGTTTTCTTGAAATTAAGGTTTCAGAAAGGGGGTGTGCAAATGACGCGGAGATTTCACGAACAAGTCCTAAAAAAAACTCTACAGCAATGTATATGGTATATTGCCACGTATAAGTCGACTCTGTGAATCACGTCCCTTGCCGGCTCCAAAAAAATTGACTCAACCCCCCCCCCCGTGCCTGCCCAAGAAAAGTTGGGGGCACGCAAAATTACTCGAGTAAATATGGTAAATTCCCGCATAACACGATTTCTTGGCTATTACGTTTAAAATTCTGACATTCTGGTCTGGAAGCTGAAATGAAGCGGTAGTCACCTGCCACGGTGGCTTGTCTGCAGTGCCTAGGGGTGAAACGCGTGTAGCGTGAGCGGTTTGTGGGTTATTCCTGCAGCAGCTTCTTCGCAGTGCATAAGAGCAACATAGTATCTGAGAATTATGATGCACTCTCCTACGAGCAAGCCGGGTCTGAAGAACCCTGCATAAAAAACAAAAACACTGGTACATTCGGCCGCTGTGGTGGCTCCCCCTTGCAAAGGTGCAAGGGGATGAAACGTAAAAAGAAGGGCTAGGAAGAGATTTTGGCTACTTTTTCCATTGCCATTGATAGACTCTGTGTGTTAGGACGTTCTTTCTGGGTTAAAGACAAGGAAATAAGAACTGAATTCTATGAGCCTGAAAAATGTTGTTCGGATTTTATGCCAGAAAAATGCTAATCGGCATTTTTATGAAGTGAAATAGCTAATAAATACCTTTGTAGTAGGCCTGTGCGTATATTCCATAGTTTCGGATATTCAGTCAAATTGTAAATTATTCGATTCGGTTCATATGTTTGGTATTCGAAATCTCGAAGTATTCATTTCAAGCAAAAAGTGTGTCTGGAATGCTTGCACCTTTTCTGGAGGTGTATGCGTCGCGTGGCTCACGTATGCTGGAGCCGGTCTGCACATGCGAGTGGCAGCACACGCAAGCAGGCGCGAGTGCAGCTCCCGGATCTGTCCCTGAGAGTTGCCTGTGCCCGCGCAACTCGTGGTGTGCACGGGCACAACAGGCATGGCAACATTCACCAGCTGGAGTACGCATGGCCCCTTTGACTTCCGTAGGACGAATCTGAGCAGACTGTTGCTATCGCAGCCGCTCTTCTCTGCGTGAAGTTTGCTAATCAAGCTCGAAGGCACGAGCACGACAAGAAGCTAGCACAAGGTACATGGAAATGGGTGTACTTTCCGACACCTGATGCAGGGTGACATGGGGTGCGCTGGCATGCGGTGTGTACGCCTAGCAGGTGCCCATGGAGTCTCCGCTTAAAACTTAAAAATTGCAACAATGCAATTGATCGCAATCAAGTCCAGCCGCTGTAGGTCCCACAAATACGCCCCACACACCGAAAATAGATCGACGCTGCATGTAGGTTGACTTCCCAAATTTTCAATGGCCATTTTTGCAGTAAGTTTAGATAGCTTCAGTGAGTGTTACAAAGCTTTAAAGCACTTTTTTTTTTTTGTGCCAGGAGTATTTGAAATATTCGCTTCGAAATAGTTCGAAGAAATCTGCTTTTCACTTCGAAGCAAAATACCACTATTCGCATGGGCCTACTGTGTACTTCATTCAGCAGTTATTTATTTATTTTTTAATTGGTAGTTTTGATCATACGTTTTCCTGGATGTTTTTTTACAACATTTATTTGTTTTTAAGTTATCACCAAGGTTTAAATGTATTGCATGGATATCACTAAGGAAAAGTGGCCTCAGATGCCTTTTTGTGCTATTTACCGCAAAGTTTACCTTTTTTTCTGCGTCAGTTGTTTAAGCAGTAGGAGCGCTGCTGCAGAGTACTGTTCAAAATGGACGGCTGCTATGAAACAAAAGAAGCCTCATTTTGGATTCGCAGTCTGCTCTTTGTGTTGCGTTATTGAAAAGCCCTGCAGTCCTTTAAATAACACAACTGTGTGTGTATTTATCAAACCACTCATTTCAGGGGCCTGAGCTTGCAGCTGATTGTCGGAGCAGGTTCAGTGTACTGTACTGATCTGACATGTTACATGTAGTATGAGGATTTGGGCATGCCATGCCTGTTTGCCTCATTTGCATTAGGATACTGTTTGTACTCCCCTGTGCATTGAAGTATCTGTGCTTTTATTGCTGCTTTCAGTCAGTAGTGCTTAATACCATGTCTGGACCATTAATATCGTGTTTTGTTCTTGTCCTTCCAGGGTCCTCATATAGCTGCAGTAACGTTAGCAGCTCACGAGTGTGGCAGTGTGGATTTCCCTGAACCTCCATATCCTGACGAGTGAGTTCACTGCATGTTCTTTTGTATCACGGGTTCTTTGCTGCTCTTGATAGCTGTGATCAGCTGGGCACTTTGTTTGAGGTGGCATCTACATTGCATCTCTGAAATAGTGTGAAATCCCCTTATTTTCAAGTGCATATAGTAATGAAGGGTGCGCCATTTGATGCTAGCCCCAAAAGGTGCCAGGATGCACACGTGAAAAAAAATAATAATAATGGAACAACAGAGGAACATGCATCATAGCAAAGACATAATGTAGTGGAACTTGCAGCGATGAAGTCATACTCCATTATGTGCAACTGTAAAGTGTAGTGCATATAAGAGAACAAGCACTAAAATGCAAAATACTACACCAGAGTCTCAAAAGATAGTGAGCATGGTGACAGTTAATTCGTATTGCTGTAGAGATCTGTCATGCAGGTCTATCAGGGCAGATAGATTTATCTGCCGCCATCATTCACTGAATCATTTTATAAATTGCGGCAGCCTAAATTTTAACACTTTCCATAACGTATATGGCATTTGTTCTCTATTGTTCTCTCCTGCTTGTCGGGTACCAATTTCTCGTCCAGCCAGCAGTTTTTAGGAAACTTTTACCGTTAGTTGTCAAGCATACATGGATTGTTCATGTACGTGCACAAACTGAGATGACACGAGAGGAAAAAATCTCTAGTTGTGCACCTCGCACAAGTACCGTGTGATGTAACTGTAGATAAGTATCAGTGTCTTTTCTGTGAGGATGCCAGTGAACAGTGGAAGTGCAGATGTTTAGTGCCACTTATTGGTTTGTTCCTAGGATAATCTGTCCTGATGAGTCTAGTCCTGGAGCATCGGGTGGTGCCACTGTAGGCATCCTGAAGGTGATGAGCAAAGTGAGACTAGAAGCATTTATGTGGGTAAGTGATGTTGGTTTAGCCTTTTCCTTTTTATGCACGAGGCTTAACGTAGTTTTTGCGTAATGCTGGCTTAGTTGTAGTGTCCGATAATGCATTTTCTGTTTCCCTTGTGACCTCTCCACTGTTTCTTTCAAGTCTGTTGCGTGTTCTCTTTGTTGTTGATGCTGTTGTTGCTGACACTGACTGCCAAATGTTTAAGGTGTTCCGTTTGTTTGGCACAGTTCTGCAAGACGTATTTATTGAACACAATTGCATTGTGGGTACTAAGAGCTTTGCTGGTGCTTGACTAGCCGCCGCGGTGACCGAGTGGTTAAGGCGCTTGGCTGCTGGCCCGAAAGACGTGGGTTCGATCCCGGCCGCGGCGGTCGAATTTCGATGGAGGCGAAATTCTAGAGGCCCGTGTACTGTGCGATGTCAGTGCACTTTAAAGAACCCCAGGTGGTCAAGATTTCCGGAGACCTTCACTACGGCGTCTCTCATAGCCTGAGTCGCTTTGGGACGTTAAACCCCCCAAAACCTGTTGGTGCTTGACTGAGCTTTAAATTTTTAGAACATGGATTGTAAATGAGTTTCACTTAGAGTAATTTGCTTAAATAAAACATTCTAAAATTTTTTTCTTAATGAAGGTCAGTTAATAATTCGTTTAAAAATTTTGCAGGGAGCAGGCACTGCTCTAGGTGAACTGCCACCATACTTCATGGCAAAAGCTGGTGAGTTTTCTTGTGTGGTGTGAAAAGTCGAACACATTGCTGATTTTACATTTTTCAGTGCTTGTAAGGCTAAAGGTTTCTTGTGCTGAGCTGTTGACTGAATTTTTTTTTTTCTTTTAGCTCGGTTGTCAGGTAACGAAGACCTTGAGGACCTTGAAGAACTGGAAGAACTTATGGAGAAAGAAAAAACCACGGACCTGGTAAGCTTAAGTGTGGGCTTTGTCACATTCCAGAGGTGTGCTTATTAGGTGTGCTTATTCTCACTTTCAAAATCTACTAATTCCAGTCTGTCCTGGACAAGGCGAAATTGGCTGTGGAAAAGCTGGTGGAGAGAGTCGGCTTCCTAGGAATTCTTGCTTGTGCCTCGGTACGTATGCACTTCAGTTCTAATTATGTGGGTGTTCCACGCTATGGGAAATAGTGCATGTTGTCGTATTTAATTGCAATCACAACATGGTGGTTATTGCAGATAAACTCTTGTTTGCTTAGCAGTTAATGTGCATCTGTCATCTTTCAACACACACCATTTCTATCTGGCTGTGCTCTTAATTTGGGGAAGCATTGGCATTTGTTCGAGATTATACTTCCGCAAAGCACTTTTTTTCTTTGTTCTTAGCACTGGTGACACGCGGTTGCTGGTAACGTATGGCCTTACCACCCTGTTAGCTACGAGAGGCGTGACGAGAGCACTTTGGAAAAGTCAGGCTCACAAGCAGCTGTTGTTTCCACGATTTGAGATAATTGCGTGTGCTTTGAGAGTCTTGCCTCAAAACTTCACTGCTGTCTTTAAATTCAGCATGGCCAAGAGCGACTAGCATTCTAACCTTCGATGACTGCTGAGCAAACTTGCTGGTATCGCTGCCGCCGAGTTGTTTATTTGTGGGCACAGGTTTGCCCTTTAAACAGTTAAAGTTTAACACTGTCTTTCATCTGCCATCCTTATGTGCATGCGTGCTGTTATCGCAGCCAAGTGTCAATATTAATGTCCATTTTGGCTTCATAAGGAGTGAAAAATTGGAGGGGACACTTATGGTCCACCTTAAGGGTATGACGCGATAGCATTAATGGGTTAACGCCTGTATATGCGCAGTTGGTTATTCTCGGCTTACACCACTCCTACCGCAGTGGTGCAGCGGTTAAGCGATGGCCCTGTGATGGCACGTGCTGCCGTCAGTGGCGCTTGTGCGACCCATGCTGTTCCTCCCGAGCAACCTCTCAGGACCAATCATTAATTTAACTGCCACCTGCCTCGGTGGTCAGTTTGCTCACAATCCGGTGGGCTGGTTGTGATGATGCCACAAGGTCACGTGACCTAGGTTGCTTCTCCGGGGATTTTTCGCTCACAGTGCTGACGACGGCGATGTCCGATTTTCTGCACAATGGGAGCCTTAACTCTATAGCGTTAAAAACTTGCTAAATCTGCATGTGCGTTTGTTTGGTGTGAGCAGTCATGCACACCTGCGACCACTGGTGGTCTGCAGTGTAGGGAGTAAATCGCATGAAGGATCGAATGCATGAGTGAATTTGCAGGTTAATGGAATGCAGACCATGCGAAACCTGTACTGTCTATCTGATTTGAAGGCCTGCAGGTTTTGTAGACTTTTTCTTTGCCCTTTCTGATAACCTTGTTGGCATGCTTGTGTGTGCAGATTCCCAACCCATTGTTTGACCTTGCGGGCATCACTTGCGGCCACTTCCTGGTCCCCTTCTGGACCTTCTTTGGTGCCACCCTGATCGGCAAGGCCGTCATCAAGATGCACATTCAGAAGCTGTTTGTCATCATCGCCTTCAATGAAAACCACGTTGAACTCTTGCTCAAAATGCTCAGGTTTGGCCTTTTTTCTTGGTTTGCTTGCTTTGTTTATGCTGTGGCATGTGCCCTTGGGGTCTTGTAAGGTGCCTCTGTTCAGCCTACAATGGAGCATTGGAGGGGCTTTTCTTGTTGGCAGTGTTGTTTAGTTTGTTTACTGGTGGAGACTTCTTTGCATAAAATAAGCTGAGTTAGTGAGTGGATTTCATTAACAGTGGGAGCACTGCGATTACTGAATTCATTTTGGAGTAGCAAAATGACCTTTTGTTGGCGGTATATGTAGTATCTACAAACTGTGGAATTTCTGTGGCATACTGTCTAACTGCGTCACAATTTTATTTTTTTTTGCCCATTCTTCTTTGTCCATATGTGTCAAGGTATTAATTTGCGGGGTGACAGACTGCATGCATTTGCTTTAATTCACTGCGCCCTCTTGTGTGCCCGCCACTATTTTCATTTATGTGGTGGGCCCTATGCCATCATGTGCACATGCACCAAGTATATGCACTCTGCGCTTCATCTACTTTGCTGGGCTAACCACATCTGCATCTGTGTGTTATCCTTTCTGCAGGAACGTGTATCCTTGATGTAATACTAATCTTGTTTAGTCGAACAGAATGCGTCCAAAGCATCCAGTGATAATCTGAACAACCGTGTTGCACTTATATTTGTTTCTAAAAGTTCCATCTAACATGCTGATTTCATCAGACGGCGGCAATTTTTAAATTTGTGAGGCATTATTTAAGGCCTCAATCAATCTCAAGCATACATGCATTTGCATGCATTCATATTTTAACAATACTTATTGCACTGTCACAATAACAAATGCAGAGGCGATTGAGAGGTGAAAATTCTCCTTCCACTGGATTCATACAAAGGACCAAATTGCAGTTAACTTTGTATCTGATAGATGTCGCAAATTGCATTGTAGATCTGCTGCAGACGAATTGCATGTGGCACATTTCTGTGTCGCAGAGTTATGTGCAGAACAGTTGTCGCTCTGCGCAAGTCTTTGCCTGTGATTTTAGCTTGCTAGTTACGATACAAGTTTGCTGACTGTGTCACGCTGATGTCCTGGTGCCTTGTGTTCTTGCTTGTTGCAGGTACATCCCCTATGTTGGCCGATACCTGCAGGCTCCCTTCAAAGAATTCTTGGCCAAGCAGAAGGCCAAGTTGCACCGCAAAGTGGGCACGCACGTGGCTCAGGTGAAGGCAGCTGAGATAATGTTGCATGAAAATGTAGTACTATTGCTTACTTGTGTCATGAAGTGCCAAAGTATGTACAGTGGAACCCCGATTATGCGTCCTCCGTTCATGTGACGATCCGGATTTTGACGAATTGGCGTGGGCCCATTGCATCTCCCAAAGGGATAATGCATTAAAAGCCTCAATTGCACGACTGGAAAATATGCACGCCCAACTTTATACGACGGCCAGTGGGAACAGTCTGGAATAAGAGATGCTGGCGGAGCACTCTATTGGATGACTTGACGTCAACAAAGCTGGTTCCAGATCGGGATGTGGTCAGGGGTGCGTGCTTAACGATATGATCGAGCACATGATGGCCTGTGGTGACAGCTCTGCCGGCGGCTTGGACTCTGATTCCACCCATGTGACCCACAGCCATCAGTGTGAGGCTGCTTGCCTGGCCTGTTTTTACACTCTTCACTGACGAAGGCATTATGAAATCAATTATACGTTCATACCAGCATGAAGTTTTTGTAGAGGCGGTAACAAGACTAGGCATTTCTATGATCAGCAGCGGCTAGCTTGAAAGTGCTTTCCGCTGTGGCTTCAGTGCAGA
This sequence comes from Amblyomma americanum, assembly GCF_052857255.1. Classification (NCBI taxonomy): domain Eukaryota; kingdom Metazoa; phylum Arthropoda; class Arachnida; order Ixodida; family Ixodidae; genus Amblyomma; species Amblyomma americanum. The sequence continues at coordinate 52,224,996 of NC_135498.1, forward strand.
GCATGCTAGGCCTAGCAACACTGAGCGAGCCAGGAGCGAGCAGTGTGCTATCACCTGGCGGGGCCGCACATCACTGCAAAAAGGGTGCCGGCAGCGCATTCGCGTCGCAGGCGAACATCGTGTTTTCTTTTTTCCTTTATGATGCGAATTACTCGTACTGACACTAGACAGTTTTAGTTGACCGGAGCGATGGTCCCGCTCCACTCACGGTAGCACGGTAAGCTGTAGCAGAGCGCTGACACCGAAATCGTTTTTAGTTGCGTGTGAAACGAATTTCCCTTAGCAGAGGAGAGCTCTTGTAGCGCCCTCTGTGCAACTAAACTGTAAGCACTACATTTGACAAACTGTACAGGGTCATTATTTCTTTTTATACTGTGAAACATACTCTTTATGGTACCATTTTGTATGCAGTTGGAAATAATTTAGGCAGCAGAAATGTTTTTAACATATATTGACGTACTAGTTTCGACAAGTCGGGTCTTCTCGATATCCAGAGCAAGCCAACAGCAGCTCTAGTCAAGGTTGTACTAGTTTCTCCCGACGTTGATGTTGATTTCAAGAACCACTGTACATATGTACGTACATCTTCTACATTTGCTACATCTATAAAGACGATGCCAAAGCCGAATTAGCACCGCTGCCAAAAGTCGACAACGAACTCTGCGTGCTTGCCTCACTGGGGCAGCCATCTTGCTTTACTGCTGGGGGCTGTCTCGCTAGGCTTGCTCCGCTAGGGTCGTCAGCGAGCGGAACGGGAGGTGCACTCCGGTAGCCTGTTCAGGGCCAAGCGGGCTGCGCATGTGCAGTTGTGTTCCCGCTGGGCTGCCTGAACGGAGCAGGACGCCGCTCCGGTCAACTAAAACTCTCTATTGCTGCCTGCTGCTATGGAGTGGCAGCAGTTCTAGAGAAAGTCTGAACAGAAAAATGTTATGGTGCTTCGTCCAAATCATCGTTTTCTAATCATATGTGACGTCTGCTTAAGGGCCGTTGTACGATCGTTTCGGAGCGCCTTCCGCCACGTCCACTTCACGAGCGGTCCGCCAGTTTTCGGCCGCCAGGCGGACGTGAGGCGGAAAGGTGTTGTACGATCACTTTGGCGCTTGCGAGCGAGGCGGATGGTCCCAGCATGCCGATTGGCGCGCCCGGCATATCCGTCTGTCCAGTAGCCTTCTCCGGCTGATGGCAACCTAGCCGGCGCGAGTGCACCGCCAGCATCGCTCCACGCGCCGAAACGGGCTCCCGCATCCCAAGGGTCAGATCGGTATGCGCCCGACTACCTTCTCCCTTGCCTCCTTTCCTGCCCCCCTCTCCAAACCCCGATATCCCTGCACACTGCGCTCCCCCCCACTTCCCTACCTACTTCCCATACGAGCACCCCCCCCCCCCCCCCCCCCCCCCCCCCAAATAATCTCTTTTCGTGGTCACGTGGTACTTTTTTCCGTTCCTCGGCGACCTGCACCTAGGCCTAGTAGGCTGCACTTCGGCATCGCCATGGTGTGCGTGTTGAAGCTCGAAATAAACACTTCGTGACACCGCCACTGCACAGGTCTTGCATCGGTTTGAAGCGGCGCTCTGTCAACTCCTTCAACGTAGATGACTACAGAATTCAACTAGTGGAACTATCGCTCGCCACTGCTGAACGCGGCGAAGTTTGCAGTTGCTCTGAACACTGGTAATATCAAGATGTGTCCAATATAATACGCTTCGTGACATCGCTGCCACTGCCCAGGCGCGCTCCCCAGTTCAGTCGACGGATGGCCATCTTGCCCCGGCAGAGCAGAACCAAGGCGGAGGGAGGAGGGGCTCGGACGTCACTGACGTCACGGGAAAAGCAGCCAATAGCTGCAATCCGGTCCCCGGCCGGATGCGCTCGTCCGCCAGAAAGTTGAAGTTGACCAACTTTCCATCCGTTCGCCGAACGAGGCGGATCCGCCAGGCCCGCTCGCGAAGCGGACGAGGCGGAAGGCGCTCCGAAGCGATCGTACAACGGCCCTAACACGCAGGGACAAGAGCACTCGTACGCCTCGTATAAAGCCGCCTCTTCAATGCCGAAACCCTAACTGGCTGCACGCGGTCTGATAACTAATTACCAGTGTTGTAGGCGTTACCGAAAAAAAGTAACTAAATACGTTACTCGTTACGCTAAGAAAAAAGGAACGCGTTACCGCCCTATGTTACCTATAAAGAAAAGTAACACGTTACCATTACAGTTACCGGAAAAAGTACCGCGCCGCGTTACTTTGCCGTTACATCATGGCCATAAATTTTGATTAGTGCGTCTTCGCCTTAAGAACTCACGATAATAATTTCATAAAGCTCATATTTCACATAAAACTTCTAGCCCAAACAACCATTTTACGCGATATCCTGATATAACGAGAATACCTTGCACAAATGTGTAGGAGCTTAGCAATGCTATAGTGGCATAAAGTTGCGTGTAGAGTTACAAGTGTTGGATTCTAACTGTGTGGCACATGGTGAAGCCATCTTCTGAATGTGGCATTAAACACAAAATGGCACTTCATCATCAATTATAACTTCACAAAGAAAACATCGCTGAACTCTCAACAAATTTACAGTAAGTCTGAAAAATTTGATGTTCAATAATGCTCGGCATGCTTCTACTAGAGTTGTGCGTGTGAGTGGTTCGGGAAGGGGAGCTAGGCGAAGGCGAGTGTGGGAATGCGTGTTCGTGTACGTGTTTCGTGCTTTATGGCTATTGTGTTTTTTTTAGTAGTTGGTGCGTTGTGAAGGGCAGATGTATTCTGGCATGCATGCGAGCCGCAACAAAGGTCGTCGAAAGCACCCGTTTGTTTATTTGCAACATCAATTTAGGTGCTCTGCGCTTTTTTTTTCTAGAAAAAGGGAACAGAGTGGGCGACAACTGGAACAAAAAGTAACTAGTAACGTGACACCTCACGTTACCGAAAAATGTTAACATAAGTACGTTACCCGTTATAGGTCCCAAATGGTAACGAGTACGTTACTAAGTTACCGAAAAAAGTAACGCGTTACTGGTAATGCCGTTACTTGTAACGCGTTACCGCCAACCCTGCTAATTATCTTAGAACGAAAACGGGTGACTTCGTAACACTTGGGGAAAAGAACTGAATTTTTGAAAGCCAGAGTAGCGGATGTGCTTATTACTCGAATGTGTCGCTCGTGCGAGATTTTCAGTAATGTGACAATGTCACGCGGTCCCCTGAAAGTCTTATAATCTAGGTTCTACTGTACAATTATAGTATGTTTGAGGGGCTTGAGAGTGCCAAAGGAGCATTAGGAGTGTCAGGAGCCCTGTATATGCAGTGAAACCTTGTTGATGCGTTTCTGGTTCATACGCTCAAAATTGCGTACAAGTGTCCCATAGAGTTGCACTACCTTAATGCTGTTATTTTAAGGGTCTCGTTAGCGGAAGACCCGGCTTAGGGTGTCGACATTCTGTTGAGAAACTCCGGATTGGTTGAAAAGGTGGCTGTATCACGCGTTGAATAGCGGAATTGAAAAGCAATTAAAACATGACAAAAATGGTGATTAGAAGGTCGCAACATGACTCAAACATCATTAAGACGTGTAGGTTTGTAAGGTAAATGAATTGTGCTGAAAAGAAAATTGGGGTAATTATAGTCGGGAATCGAACCCTTGATCCTTGGGTTGAGAATCAGACATGCTACCCCTAGACAATGCAGGGACATACAATTGTATGGCTTGGTGAAAGCCAGGCCTTATATGTATGTCATGTGGTCTTTCACATAATGATTGTGTAAGAGGAAACAATGTCCGCGTCTGCGTGAGCAGGAGGAGCTGCTGACGGGGCCAATTTATGCTATCACTTCATGCCCTTGAAAGGCGGAGCTTAAGTGTCCCCCAAATTTTAGAATGCAGCTGTTAGGCGGCCGTTTCTGGGTTGAGTGGCGTGCCTCGGCGTAACTGAGCACAGCATAGGATGAAATATGGCTATAGTGAAGAGAGTGCGAGACGGAAACCTGAGGAGGAGGGTACGGTGCCATCGTGAAGGCAGGTTGTGCAGTGGCTACCCGCGACATCAGAGTAGCGCGTGCCATCATCTGTTCGCCAATGTTTTCATCAGTAAGGTATGCGTCGCTCGCGAGGGATAGTGCCCGAGTAGCATGCGCAGGTCATTGACCCGAGATGAGGCTCATTGGCGGCCTCTTGTAGGCCCATTGGTGACTTGGGTTGTCGAAACCTAGAGCCGCCTCCATTCACCATTGCATATTCCATATGCGGTTGCCTATGGTTCGAGTATCACAGTAACTGCGCTCAAAAATCTCATTATCAAGAAAAAAAATTGATGATGGCCTAGATCATGGCCTAGCTCTGCTAGGCCATGATATATCTAGCGAAAGCACGGCGACATCTGGTTTGGAACAGTTCATATATGAAAGGGGCGGATTCACTACACGCGCCTTTATTCATGATTAAACCTTGAGCCGTCGTGGCAGAGTGGTAGCGTCTCCGCCTCAAACGCCAAAGGCCCTGGTTCGATTCCCAGCCTCGACACAGGGTTTCAATGGCTCTTGCCACCGACCGTGTGGCTGGTCACGTGGTCAGTCACGTGGTGCGGAGCAGCTGCTGGCACCTCGGCGCCATGGCTGGCCACATGGTTCATCACGCAGTTGGTTCATCATGTGGTTCATCACTCGTTAACAACGTACCATGCGGGAATGGTGCCTTGATGTTTCAGTCGGGTTTGCATTGCGTGGGTTCCTGTGGGACTGGCTTACGAAAACTTATCATTCAGGAACACAACAGCAAATTGTGTTGCATATTCCTTATGTGTGCTGCTGGCCGTGCCGTGGTCGCTCAATTGGCTTTGGGTGCTCGGTTTCCGAGAGAGAGAAAAAACATTTATTTCCCGGTTGCCGAGCCTAAGGTCGCAGGGTTGATTTCCAGCTGCCGTAGTCAGTGCATAGGTCAGTTCCCTGCGTTTAGTTATATCTCTTCTGGCAATACGCGGTAATTGTCTACTGTAATTAGGAGATTTTTGCTGGTATGCACCTAATTTTTCTGTTTTGCTGACATTGTGCTTTGACTCTTGTGTTTGCAGGAGGGCTCACTGCTCGCATGGCTCTTTGAGAAGCTAGTGATGGCCATGATTGTCTACTTTATCCTCTCTATCGTCAACTCAATGGCCCAGAGCTACCACCGGCGGCTCACCAAGGGCCACCAGGGGGCCTCTCCAGCTCCACCACGCAAGGTGGCCGTCAGTTGAGCCCCATGCTGCTTTTCCAACAAAGTCATTATGTGGTCGCTAAAGGGCGACACTGTGTGTGAACTGCTGACAGTGTGTGCCGGCCGAGACAAACAAAGGACTGCTAAACGAAAGAACTGCACCTGTTTCTCCCTCCCCCAGCCTCTCCTTCTCATCAACATGTCTGGCTCATGTTCATCTAAGCTTCTCTGTTCAACTGCCTATGCTCCCCCCCACCTTTTTTTTTTCTGTCTTTGGTCTGTGAATGATTGTGAAATGCTGAGAAAAGACTTGTTCATTTCCTTTTCAGTACACCTGTCCCTTCCAGCCAACCAAGTTTACAAAGCTTTCTTTTAGTACAGGACTCCCTTTTGTTTTGTTGTGCTCAAGTTTTTTTTGTTGCTGCTGCTGTGAATGTTTGTTGCTTACAAAGCCTATGTACGTAGGAGCATGTAGCAAAACATTGCAACCATGAGTTTTAAGTGTGCATCCCTGTGTCTCAGATGGTGCCACTCTGCCCGGTATTTTTGTTTCCCCATTTCTCTGGAAACCGATTCGTGTTCTGCATTTTCGCAGTTGCCAGTTTGATATTTTTTCTAGAAAATGAAGACTTGACAGCTGACCCGATTGAATGCAGAGAGTTTTAGAAACATTGAAATCCAATTGTGTTGGGTGGGGTATGTAGCAAACTTTTCTAGTGTTTTTTTCTTCCTCTTTAAAAAGGCGTGCACCCCTTTTCTGTTTACTTTTACTTGTTTGAACTGAAGTGCTAAAAATACAGTATTGGTGAAGTGCAGGACAAAGTGACATCTGTTTCAAGGCAAATTGTGTGGAAGTTTGTTTCCAGAGGAAATGTATGCATAGCTTTCAAGGTTACTGCTACAATAGCTGCAGGGGGTCTCTTGTCATTGCAATTTGTGCAGAAATATGAGGTGCCAGTGTCTCACCTCACAGATGAGCCATTTTTGCAGAAATGTGCGTAATCTGTAGCCAAGGAAATATTGCTGGCCAGGAGCACTTCATGTAGCAGCAGTTGCTGGTAGTGTTGTCAACTTGTCACCCAGAATAAGGCAGGCTTTCTTTTTATTGGTCAAACTGTGCGTTGTCCTTCCAGTGTCCAGCTGATGTAACCAGTGTGAGGAAGTACTATGGCTTCTTGTGGTTGCTGTACCTATTTGCCGAAGTTGAGGTAAATTTAGCTTGTAAATTGCATTTGTTTGAGGTGCAATAGTCCAGCCTGGTAACACTGCAAAAACGTTTTCTCATCAGTGAGGCTTCAATGCTGCAGGCTTGACGAGGATGCTCTGTGCTCTCTTGAGTCTCTTCATAGGCGAGAGCTGTGTGTGTGGTGCACATGCAAAAAATTGGGCCAAGGAAACACTCCAGGGCTGCCATTGACAGTAGCAGTCGAGCTTTCCCACAGGATTAGTGTGTGCTCCCATTTCAAGCTGTCCAACTTACATTCCCAATTTACCTAATTTTTTTTTTTCAACAAGCCACTGTTCATTTCACACTGCATGTGCAGGAAATGACCCCAACTGGCCTTTACAAACTTTTTTCTGGTGTGCTGCATTGAGAAGCTGGAATGTTTGGCTTAGCACTTGGGCACGTTGGGGATTTCCTTAGGGTCATAGCTTTATCAAAGTGGCCTCGACACTCCCAGTTTGTAAAAAGCTATATATATTTAATAAAGAAAACTATACAGATTGCCATCAGGTTCATGCTGTCAACACAATAACAAACATACCGTAAAAGAACGTCGCATATACCGCAATTCCGAATAGATGTGTCGAAACAAGGACTTATTAAAACATGCCACAGCTGTATATGCATATAGTGCATATACATTATGGCTGCTGACCATACATTCGTGCCACCGGGGTGTGAAGGAATAACTTCAGAGCAAACAAAGGTTGCACGAGTGTAGCAATATCTAACACTACGCTATCAAAAAGAGTATTGCATAGACAAGGTAAAATTCGAATGTGACCAATGATAGCAGTTCAAAAGTTTCATGTGCATCAAATCCAGGAAAGTACATGAAGCAATAAGCAAATGCATTGAGCTTCGAAATAACCTCACAGAATGACTTTCCCAACAAAACATACTTAATGTGCATTTCTTCTCTGCACCACTACCTGCACAACTCCCAAACCTGCCTAAGTTGAAATACCCAAACATGCAGAACAAACAGCGCTTTCTATCGCAAATATAGCCTCGAACGGCGCAGTGGCTGCCTCGGCTCGAAGGCTCTGAGCGGCAGCTTTTCTAGACCTTGACTACATTTTTGCCAAACTGCCTTCAGTAATAGACCGAGTCAAAGGTGAGCTTGGACGTCTCCCTCACGGTCTCCTTGAACGCCAGGAACTCGTCCATGCTGACAGGCGCGAATCCCTTGACCCTGAACTGGGCGAGCTGTTTGGCGCCTTCCGCGTACTGGGCCATTTCCAGCAGTGCGGTCTTCAGCGCCAGCTTGGTCTCCTCGGGCAGTGCCTTGCGCACGACGATCGGGTACGGGGGAAGGGTACCCCACGACTCGATGACGAACACCTTGTCCTTGTAGGACGGGTTCCTGTCGAAGAAGAGCGCAAGGCAGTTCGCGTCCACGGCGGCGGCGTCCACCTGCTTGTTCAGGACCATGTAGATGGAGTCTAGGTGCGACTTCGCCCGCAGCTTGTTCCCGAAGAAGGTGGCAGTCTCGCCGCGTCGCTTGAGCACTTGCAATGTGATCTGGTTGCCGCTGAAAGACTCCGCGCCCGTGTAGGCCCACCTGCACCCGCGCAGCTTCTCGAACGAATCGACACTGGCCGCCTGCAGGTCAGCGTTGACGATCACGTCAGCGAAGTGGCCCGTCTCTCCGTGCACGGCCTTGCGGTGCTCGTGCACGGACGAAACGGGCAGCAGTTCGATGTGCCGATTGCCGGCATCGTGCATGCGCACGAAAGCGATGGGGCTCATGAAGGCGACATCGACGTCGTCGTGCTCGAACGGGTCCCTCCGGTCAGCCGGGGGTCCGAACCAGCGCGACTCGTACTGCAGCGTGGTGTGGACGTCCAGCCTCTGCTCGAGGTACTGCAGCACTGCCTCGTAGAACTCCACGGGGATTCCGGGACTGAGGTAGGTCGCAGCGCGAATAACTTGCGGCGCCATCGTCTCGTTAGCCTCCGCTATCTGCACTGCAAGGTCTTGCCGGCAACGAAAATAAACGAGGCCGGACGTCGAGTCTTGCGATACCCCAACGGCGTGACGGCGTATCGCCGTATCACTCAACAACCGGGCATCAGCAGCACTACATGCGCGCACACGCGCGCTTCGAAACTATAAACAAAATATGCCCGCTGTTAGTGAACTAGAATACTGGTCTAGTGGCGCGAACGGGAGTTCGCGGGCGTGCGCTTTGACGTAGACGCCACCAAATGGCGCCACTAACTTTTTATAGCGGCGCCGTCGCTGCTGTTTCAGGAGCTTGTGTATGCTTCTCCGTATCGTTGTATACGTAACGATGGGGTGCATAATACGCTCCTAGTTAAGAAACCTCAATGTCATTGGCTTCAACTAACTTAAACGTAACCTCCTAGGCACCTTTTTTTTCCTCACCGTGCTTCTTCGAGCATTTTGGCGATGATGAAAAATAGCGCCGCTCTATGTCGTCTGCTACCGACAAAGGGCAATGCGAAATGTTCACAGTTTTGCTGGTGCATGTAATTTGTTTAGGTGCATCTCTTACTGAGCTGATTTTGTTTACATGTGACTATTGAGCTAACCCAGTGATTCATCTGTGAGGGCACTGTACGAGTGCTCTCCTAAATAACTTTTCCGCTCTTAAGGCGACAGCGTTAAGGAGCTCGTGTCGCAGAAAAGCCGGTGTCGTCGGCGTCTTTGGCCATGAGCAAAAATGGCGCATCTCGGTGGACACCTGAACTGCGCCGTAAAGGAAGGGATATTTCTTCCCGTACGGCGCGGTACGGGTGTCCAGCGAGAATTGTGAGACAGGCGTCATTTCCTTTCCTTAAAACCAATTTTCATTTCAATTTCCTTCACTTATGTGGCCCGGTTCGGGTGTCCACCGAAATATGTGAGACAGGCGTCCTTTCGATCCTTTCCTTAAATTGTCTGGGCAAGGGGTCGCAACGAAGGACGATGGCGTTCCGTGTATTCCTTGGCAATGCTGCAACACGCTGTCGCGTCCTGCTCTTAAAGGCGAAGCTTATAAGCGTCCTCCAGATTTTCCTGAAGCTGTTCATCGGCCTCAGAAACGCATTTTATTCACAAAAATTTACACACGATTAAAAACGTATTCACTTCAATTTTAGGCAAGGCTTGCATTGTAAGTGCAAATATTTGTAAAATAAAAAATTATAGCCAATCTTTGCTTCCTGGGAGGCACATTCTTCGAGCAACCAGCCGAAATTACGTGAAATGGAATTTCACTCTAACAGGTCCTTAAATTTCCAGGTTTAAGCGCACCGGCTAATTTTCTGGTACTCAGAATCTTTTTACTTCCGGTTGTTCAAAAATGGAAGGCGGTTTTGTTATGTAAAAGGTAGTGATAGCTAGGCACTACAGCAGTGAGCTCGGCTGCCAAATTTTTACAGTGGCCAGAGAGCCAGATCTGTTTTTGCCTTAAACACCAATATCAAGGGTACTGTCTGCATGTAGCTTTATAGTAGGAGGCTAAAGCATTTCATGTATTTTCCAGGTCAGCTACAATTTGTAGAGGGGGCCCTGCAGAGGGGCGACGGTCACCCTTGTCGTTCATGCGAGTGAACTCGGCTGGCTTGAGTTTTTTTTTTTTTTATTCGAGAAGTGTGCCATGAGGCATAAGTTGGAAAAGGAAGGGGGGGGGGGGAGGAATGCACGGGATTGAAAAGTTAAAAGAAGGAGTGAAGAACCGTTGCGCTGAGGTAGTCGCACAGGTTGCTAATGAAACGGTTGTCCATAGTCCACTTTACGTGGTCACTTTCGCGGTTCCACCGCAGGCCCACCTCCCTGAGGAGCCGTTTTCTGATAGCAGCCGTCGCTGGACACGTCCACAAGTGCCGCACATCACAAATGTCCGGTGCAGCGCTACAGTGAGGGCACCTGTCAGGTGCTGGCAGATCTTTGGCACGCCACCGATGACGGACAGATGGTGTCAGAGCCGCCCCTGCCCGAATCCGGCGCACGGATACCTCCTCCTGCCGAGTAAGACTACGGGGGAGAGGGTTCTAACACGGAGGAATTAGAGCGCGTGTTCGCTGGCGCAGAACTTGGAATCGGAAACATGGGACAGGAACGGATCTGGGGGAAGAGGGGAAGGTGGCGGGACGTCTGATGTGTGAAGGTGAGTCATAGCATCTGCTTGAATGTTATGTGGATCCTGAGCATGGCCACGAATCCAGTGTATGCGCACAGGACATGGATACTTTGCGCAGAGCACATGAATTGATTGTGAAATCTGGAACGTTCGTCGAACAGCCTTAAGCTGTTTAAGGGCGGCGCGGGAGTCGGTGTAAATATGAACTGTATTGAATGTTGGAACGAGCGGAAGGGAAGCAATGGCATTGTAAATGGCTTGAAGTTCCAATGCCAGGGGAGTGCACGTATCCGCAGTATACGTCGCGCGAGAGTTGAGATGCGGATGAGATGGGCTATACACAGCAGTAACTCCCCTCTCTGCAGAATGTGATATATCCGTGTATAATATGCACCCTTCAGGCAGATACGCTGCTGATACCGACGGGGAAACAGTGGGGCGATTGTCAATGAGCTGGCAATAGGACCACGGTGGAACTGTCTTTAAACGATGAAGTTTGAGAGACTGTTTTCTAGCTCTATTTGCCACCCGTTGGTCGATGATTTCACTGAGTGTATTAAGTTGGGCGAACTCCTGTAGCACAGGTATGGGTGTTAAACGAGGCAGATATGTTATGACGCGCATAGCCTCACGATTGATAGCTTCAAGGGAGTCCCACTGTCTGCGGGTGAGACGTTGAAATTGTGCCTGATATACTATCCGTGGCTGAAGGATCGAGCGCACAAGCTGGCGGGCCGTATGAGCACGTGCGCCACCAGAGCGCATAGCTATGCGACGAATCAGACCTAGAGTAGCGTGAGCCGATTTACGGGTGGCTGTCAGCCACGGGGTGCCAGTCCTGGATGTATGGAGGAGAAGACCAAGAATACGAACAGTTTCTACCTGAGGAATCAGAGAATTATGTACCGTAAAATTTAAAGGGGGAGCTTTCCGTAAGCCGGCTTTATTTCCAATTCGAATGAAACATGATTTAGTAGGAGAGAGTGTTAGACCCAGAGGTGGGAGGCGAGATGTCAATACGTCCAGCGCGTGTTGAAGGACCGACTGATGAATAGACGCATCTGGATGACAGCACCACAAGGTTATATCATCGGCATACGCAAGCACGCGGATAGAAGGGATGGACTCTAGGGCTCGAACAAGAGGAATTAAAGCCCCATTAAATAATGTGGGGGCGAGAACGGAGCCCTGCGGCACTCCTCTATTGGAAGTGAAGTTACCAAAGGGCTTTCCGTGGACACGCACGCTGAAGGTTCGATTTGCTAAAATCTCTGCCATTCTTGGTCTCCCTCACCTGTTCCTCCTCTCTATTCACGCCTTTTTGGCTGGCTTGAGTTCGCTGTCGCACCTTTAATTGGTCATATTAGAAGCAAATTCAGATAGCCTTCACAACCTGTCTTCAAGACGCCATCTTTTTTTTTTTGCTACATAACCGTGCAGCCAACAATACGAAACAGCGCTAACAATACGAGCACGCATAGACGTACGAGACGCGTAAACATGAGCGCTCGTGTGTATACTAACGCGATGGAAAGAAACGCGAACAACCCGGCGCCTACGCGCCCCGCTGTTGGAATTCATTTTGATCGCGCTTTTACCGGGTTCGAACCCGACCGCGGCGGCTTCGTTTTTATGGAGGAAAAACGCTAAGGCGCCCGTGTGCTGTGCGATGTCAGTGCACGTTAAAGATCCCCAGGTGGTCGAAATTATTCCGGAGCCCTCCACTACGGCACCTCTCTCTTCCTTTCTTCTTTCACTCCCTCCTTTACCCTTCCCTTACGGCGCGGTTCAGGTGTCCAACGATATATGAGACAGATACTGCGCCATTTCCTTTCCCCTCCAAAAACCAATTATTAATTATTTATCGCGCTTTTACCTGGATGGTAAGAAAAAGGCGTTATAGAGTCATCCTAGAAAGCATTACGGACGACTCTGGCGTCCTTTAGCTACCACCGAAGTAAAAGCGCGATGAAAAGAAATGCGAACAGCGGAGCGCCTATAGGCTCCGCTCTGTTCGCGTTTCTTTCTGTCGCCCCTTACCTATTGTCTCTACGCCCTCGAATTGTTAGCGCTGTGTTTTAAGAATGATCCACAACCAACACGCCCAAGCTTGTCCATTAGAATATTAGCCGCCTGTCACATGATGCTACAGTGCAAGTGGAATGGTATGGCGGTATTTTCAGAATTAAGTGCTGCGCCTGCTGCATCTGCATGTTGCCTGCATCTAGAATTTATCATCAAGCTCCTGCGTGCCACTGGGACAGCTTTGCTGGCCAGTATCTGCGTACAAAATGGCAATGAGGATGCCAGGCTCGAGGTTTCCCGTAGAAACTGGGTGGGAAAGGTTTTTGTTAAGTGCAAGGCAGATTACAGCATAACTAGGAATTAACGACATCTCATACGCTGGGTATGGGTATTGCAGCCAGAACGAAAACTGGCGCACAATTCTGATAAGTTTCCTAGCCGGATCCTGGCTCACTCTACTTGTCATCAGGTAACTGAAACCTGCACGTTCTATTAGGTACTTCAACAGTGACAATTAACACGCTAAACAGTGTCGCACGCAGTCCTGTAGCTGTCGGCTTGTTTATAAAAGCCTTTCATTCCATTAATCTGGTTTTCCCATGCACTCAGGTGCGACAGAAATAAATGAAGCTTGTCAACAGATGCAGAATTGGGACCTAGAACACCAGCAGCGAGGCGCGAAAACGCAAGTGTTTTGCCGTTCGTACCGCCCGGCTAGCAAGGCGGCAGAGGCGCGGAGCTAGTAATGTTCCTGTATATGCTCCCTGCCTCTCCCTGCGGGAGCATATACAGGAACACTACTAGGATGGATGGATGGAAGGTAGGAGCGTCCCCTTTGAAACGGGACAGTGGTAGTTGCCACCATGCTGTTTTTTCCTTTATTTTTGTTTAGCTCTGCTGTAAGTTAATAAAATTCGTCATTTTCTTTAAAATACGCCTTCCTACACTTTAAAACTTATATGTCACCTCTCTGCTTTTTAGCCACCAATCCTCCAATCGCTTTTTGCTAATTTCCACCGCAGATTTATTTACATGACTATTGTTATCTCTAAACCCTAAGGCCTCAGGAAGAGCAACGTTTTTAGATCCAAAAACGTTGAGGAAGAGTGACTGTACATGTGTCTGCATCGACATCGGGATGGATACCATCACATTTTAGAATGAGGTGTTCTATTGTTTCTACAGATTTACCACACACAGCACATGTACGTGTCGTCTTCTTCGTTAAATTTCTTCTTGTAGCTGCGCGTTCTAAGACACCCTTACCTATAGCTTCAAAGAGGAGGGCACTGCCTCTTGAGTTATCATAAAACGTTTCCTTCCTGATCTGCCTTTTCCAGCATCGATATAGTTCTACACTATGCTTCTTTTTCATTGAATCTATCCAATTTTTACCTTCGACGTTTCTAACCTGTCGTTTAATGCTCTTCAGATTTACCACACACAGCACATGTGTCATCTTCTTCGTTAAATTTTTTTCTGTAGCTGCGCGTTCTAAGACACCCTGACCTAGCTTCAAAGAGGGCACTGCCTCTTGAGTTATCATAGAACGTTTCCTTCCTGATCTGCCTTTTCCAGCATCGATATAGTTCTACACTATGCTTCTTTTCCATTTAATCTATCCAATTTTTACCTTCTATGTTTTTAACCTGCCTTTTAATGCTATTTCTTTCTCCTTCCTCGTCTCTGGCAAACATACTGACCAGCTTTCTAGTTCGTTTCCGCCACTGTGTGTCAAAGCTCTTTCTGTACAGGTATTTACATACCTTAGCTGCTCACCTGTTATCATCCAATTTCCTCAGGCGTTCTTCGTATAGTACTTTACTCTGAGCTTCCCGTGCTTCGAACGTTGCCCAGCCCATATCCGCCTGTACTGCCTCGTTTGTGGTTTTTCCGTGGGCACCTAGTGCTAATCTTCCGACAGTTTTCTGATTTACTTCTAATCGCGACTGAACTGCAGCCCTTAAGCATAGAACCGCATTCCCGAATGTAAGCCCCGGAACCATTATTCCTTTCCAAAAGGCGCGGCAGCGCCCCTTGCGGCGAGGAGAGGCGTTTTGCTTCAGCCGCTCCGCTGCCGCGCGCCTCCGTTCGCGCCACTAGACCTGCTGCCAGACCTAATGCTTACTCAAGTATGGCGCTGCTATCAACGTTCTTCTGGCTCACCGCGAAGCGGCGCTTAGTTTTAATCTTTTGTTTGTTGGCTAGCAAAGTTCTAAACTGCTAGGGTAGACAAGGGGATAGAAAACACACCACGACATAGAGTTTATTACTAATATTTAGGAACTCTATGCATCAAGAAAAGCCGTCGCCTACCGCGTTACAAAAAAGTTTACTCTGCTTTCGAGGTAATTTTTCTCCAGAAAGTGCCGCCCTCACTATAATGAAATAAAAATACCTAAAACAATTTTTGCATATACAAACTACTTTTTGATACTTTATCTGAGCATTTTAAACGTGTTTTAATTTTATTAGATTTTTAGTGTGTTTACCTTTTAACGACTGGCTTTGTGCTCTTTGTGACTGGCCTTTGGTTAAGTAGATTTTCATTTCCGCATGCTGCTTGCAGCATCGTTAATGGTTAGCGTAGTCGTTACTGCCTTTAAGTTTATGATATAGTGGCAGTTATGCTGTGTCAAATCCGTCTTTCTAAGTTTCTAGGTGCCTCTTCTGATGACTAGCTGTGCCGTAGGTAAATGACTGAGCGGTCGGCGTAGGAGCGTACGCAAGGGTGCTTGTCGTCTGCTGGTGTGCTGAGATGGTCGCGCAGAGACTGAAAGTGTACTAAGTACTCTGGAATTTGCGTTCAAACAAAGACGAAATGGCTTGCGCTTTAGTGAGGCGCGAGTGCCAGTTTTTTAGGTGGCTCAAAACAACTCCCACTTTTTCTGTTAAGGCAAAACGCTCGACGGCGCAAGGTGAGCATCTTCACTCCTTTGATGTCGTACTACAAAGCCCCACGCCGACTCGCTGGATTTGCTTTCTGTTTCTGCTTTCCATTTGACTAAAATTTAGAGCAGAAAAGCTACGACGTGATTGTCATCGGCGGGGGATCGGGAGGCCTGGCATGTGCGAAGGAAGGTAAGTTGGCTCTACACAAAGCGCTCTCGTTTTACGGACTCGTTAATGTTTAATTTCCATTGGTCTTGATGATGGTGCGTGAATCTGTCCGCATTTCTCCCATCCGTCTGCACACGACTATAAGCGCCAAAATCAGCGAGTCTACAGTTTCCGATTAAATATGTTTCCCACTTTCAACCAAGTACTTATAATAAATATTATACGCCTTTCTCTTCTGTGGCACTAGGGAGTGTAAGTGCACTTTGTTAATTGCATATGAGTTCGTAAATAATGCTTGCACATACTGTGTGTGCATGCACGCTTTAGTAAACTTGGTGGCGGTTTTTTTTTCCCAGTGACTCTAGCTAGAACAGCTCACGAATCATGCTGTCGGCCCCGCACATTATTTGGCGTTTTGTTTGAACAGTTCGTCATAGACGGGAAGATAGAGATTATCGAAGCAATGGTCAAGCGAAACAAATAGCCAGTTTGGTCTGCTTTCCTTGCTTGCGAACATTAGCAGACATTAGGTGTGTGTGTAATTTACAGACATATGGCAGTTAACCACTTGAGATGGCGGGGGCTGATTTCCTCTGGATCACCTGTATACGCACATAGCGCAGGGGCTTGGCATGAAGGTGGCTGTGCTGGACGCTGTGTCGCCTTCACCTCGAGGCAGCAAGTGGGGCCTGGGGGGAACCTGCGTCAACGTGGGCTGCATACCCAAGAAGCTCTTCCACCAGGCAGCCCTGTTGGGTGAGGCTGTCAAGGATGCACCCCTCTACGGTTGGCAACTGCCAGGCCACGACGCTGCTGCAGGATCCACTGTAGATGGACCCAGGTTGAAGCACGACTGGTCTGCTTTGAAGAATGCCGTGCAGGCACATGTAAGGTCTCTCAACTGGGGACATCGAGTGCAGCTGAACAAGAAGTAGGTTCTCCATACCTTTCCCTGGTTGAATGTATGAGCGCGTATCGTGAAACAAAAAGTGTTACCAGGAAAACAGAAAAAAAGAGCTGTCTTTCCCGCTACTCCTTGGTTGAAAAAGTGACAGCTATGGCTATACTGCTTTCACCTACGAGCTAATGAAATTGTTATTGAGCTGGGCTGGAGAGTAAGCTGCTCTCGAGAATGCGCCCTAAGTGGTAATGTGATGGTCCTGATCTATGTGGTCATTGTTGTAGGCACACTCGCGTGGTACTGAGAACCCTGCGTATGTGGAGCAAGGCATGGGCACTCTTAAGAGCGTCGCCTGTGTAGCCATGTTGTTTAGATAAGCATGGCTATTTATATCTTGGAGCACACACTCTGAAGGGTTGAGGTAGGCAATGGGTTTGGAGTGGGCTATAGCTGTTACAGCCACTTTTCACAACGAGGAAGGTAAAAAAAGTGTGTCCCCTTCTTCTTTTTTGTGCTCAGTGGTTATATTGGTAAGGTTGTCACGAATACTTTTTTTCTAAGGAGTCTTCATTGGTTTGTGACGAGCAGTCGCTTTACTATATAATGGATATCGAGGAGAGAAGGCGGTCAAAAATCATGCCTTCAGGAATGGCAGATAACACAATAGATTGAATAGTGTTGTCATAGATTAGTAAGAAAGCTCATATGATTTTTATACTGTGGTTTCCTCTTTTGCCTACGCTAGAAAAGTTGACTACTACAATGCCCATGGAAGATTTATTGATCACCAGAAGATTGTTGCCAAGGGTCCCAGTGATAAAGAGGTATGTTCTTTTGGTCGCTTGCCTTTCGTGCTTACTGCAACTTCATTAATATTGCCTGCCTTCCTTTTTGTGCTTTGTCTCTGACACACTGTATTATAGTCCTTTGCAAATGACTATGAAGCTTAGTTCATCCTCCTCCTTTTGTGCTAGGAAGTAACATGTGCTTCTTCATAGTAGAGTTCATGATGAACTCTACAACCTAGCTTTGGTTACCCTGTTTTAGTTGTACATCATCGATGAGGATGCTTTTTAGTATATTGTGATCTAGTTTCTCTGCATATAGTGCGTTGTCTTAGTCCTGTGGTACGATGTCCACACATTGCACATGGGAACAGGAAATCCTCGTTGCCAGCAAATATGTCATTGCTGTGGGAGGCAGGCCAGTCATCCCGGCAGATGTCCCTGGTCTTGCTGAGTATGCCATCACCTCAGATGACATTTTCTCTCTGGAGAACCCGCCAGGAAAAACGTAAGCCTCATTTTTTCTACTAGTTTCTTTATTTTTGCATGTTATAATTAAATCCAGTTTCCTTGCTGGGCAGAGCAGCTCAGAATTGAATACAGGTAGTTTTGCATGTGTTTCTGGCTTTATTTGTATAATTCAGAGTTGCTATAGTTTGCTATGTTTATTTCCGCAAAATGTATTACTTGCACAATTACTTGCACAATTTGCCCGTAGAGCTCAAAAGGGGTGTGAGGATCAGTGCATCTTCATTCTTTCTTGGTTCACCTTTGCTTGTGGCAATTTTTGTAATTGTTACTATATGTTCTGTGAAGGACACTGGCTATTGCAGGCAGTGGTAAGTGCCGGCGTTCTTTATCAGTGCATGTCTTGCATCAGGGCCTGAATTCTGCAATTGCACTAGACCAGCCTCACAAGTGTGTGCTAACGCTTTTATTTTTGCTTGTCACCTGCTGAATCTTGCTTATATACTTAAGTTATTTTGCCGAAATATGTTTTTCCTTACTACTTCTTTACAGCTGTTTGTGGGTTTGCATGTTGTATTTATTTTGGAAAGCCCTATGTTGATTATATATAATGCTGATGTCTTTATCTTTTCAGGCTTGTTATTGGAGCAAGTTGTATCCTTTTTGTTTTAACGCTGTATTAAACTGTGAGCCTGCGCATTTAGTATGTGATGCCTTCAGTATAATGTCACACTCCTTCATATGTCAGGCCTTGACACTGCTGGCAGATGTCGCACTAGAATGTGCTGGCTTCCTGAATGGCCTAGGTTATGACACAACAGTGATGGTGAGGTCCATTTGCCTTCGTGGATTTGACCAGGTAAATTTGCAGTGGTTTTTCTTATGCATACTGAAGAAGTTGGCGCGGAAAAACGAGGACAAGCGAGACAAACAAAGACGAGCGCCAACTCGCCCAACTTTCTGCTCTCCTAAGTGTTTTTTCTTATGCTTCTAAATCACTTGACTGACATGCTTTCAGTTTGAAAAATTTTATGCTAAGAAATCTGCAGTGTAAACTGAAATGAAAGATTACCTGATCGTCTCTTTTTATGCTTGTGTTACATTTCTCGCATTTTAATTTTTTAGTTTGATTTTTTTTGCTCAACATTCATGTTTTGTGTCTATATTTCACTTCGTGTGTATTTTTTTTTATTCTACAGCTTAGCTCCCAGTCTCTCTTTTCGCAAAGTCATGTCCTTTTACTTCTGGTCCACTAGCGATTCACACTGCTTCTTTTTCCTCCCAGCAAATGGCCAAACTGGTGTCTGACCACATGGCATCTGAGGGAACCAAGTTCCTGTGGCAATGCTTGCCCAAGGCAGTGACCAAACTCCCAGATGGCAAGCTCAAGGTCAAGTGGTCTGGTGCCGATGGTAAAATCCAGGAGGACGTCTTTGACACCATCCTGGTAGCAGTTGGTGAGCTACACCCTGTTTCTGTGGGGACATGTTTGCACCATGATAATATGATGCAGGGCAAGATATGTGTGCTTCGGTCAAGGCAGTACTTAATTTGGCAATTTCCTGAGAAAAGAAAAGCCACATAGCTTTCTCAGGTCCTCGCTATTAGAGAAACGTTCCTGGTTTGGGACATTCTATTGATAGTGTGAAGCAAATAGTACATACTACAATACGGTTGCACAATGGCATACTACAGTAGTAAGCTGAACCTCACACTGATCCTCATTGTTTTGAAGAAACAACTTTCAAGAAATGCTTTGTGAAAAATAAGAGTGCCCCCTCGAAGAGTTTCCCACAAGTCCACGTCTGGTTCACTCCTAGCTGCCATAATTTTAATGCTTGCTAATAATAGCTAGTCAGTTCCTTTTCAGCTGCTGTGGTGGCTCAGTGGTTATCATGCTCTGCTGCTGACCCGAAAGATGCGGGTTCGATCCCGGGCACAGCATTCGCATTTCGATGGAGGCATAATGCTAGAGGCCTGTGTACTGTGCGTAGTCAGTGCATGTTAAAAAACCCCAGGTGGCCTAAATTATCTGGAGCCCTTCACTACGGTGTCCCTCATAGTCTGAGTCACTTTGAAACGTTAAACCCCATAAACCAACCAGCCAGTTTCATTTCTCTAGTTTATTTGCATTGGAGAGTATGACATGAAACTGAATTAAGATTGGGCCCCTGACCATGCCAAATGTGTGTAACAGGCCTATTTCTCCAGAGGCTCATTCTGCTGTTTTTTTTTCCTCTTATAAAAATTGTTGTGAGCAAGACATAGAAATAGGTCCAGACCTCTATCGATCTCTTCTCTTGTGTAGTGAGATAAGTTAAGTAATTGCCATATCAGTTGCAGTGTCCACTGGATTGTTTAAATACTCATTTGAAGCCCTTGTATTTTGTGTTGGTTTTATTTATATTTTTAAGAACTGTTCCGCTTACTAGCTTAATCTACTGCTAATCACAAGTTATGCTTTGTTTTGCTCTACTTATGGCACAACACATATATTTCAATGCGGCCTGTATTTCTGGCATTTAACGTGCAGGAAGACGAGCAGAGACGGCAAACCTCAATTTGGATGCAGTAAAAGTGAATGTGAATCCTAAGAATCAGAAAATCTTGGTTGATAACAACGAGCAATCTTCAGCCAAGAATATTTATGCCATTGGTGATGTGATCGATGTGAGTATGTGCGCTATTAGTTCAGTATGTTGCTTGATACCATTTTGAGAGCCATCTTGAGTATACACATTACTTGGAAATGTGAAACACAGGAAGAGGAAAAAATTACTTACAATTCAAGTTGCTACTCACAACTGCTCTTTATTACAAGCACCGGACACGAATTTTATACATTCAAGTTGCTTATGATTACAATGCAAATATCTTTCATGTATAACAGTACCTCTTGCTGGGCTGGTTGGGGTAACATTGTGTAACGAAAGTAAAAACAGCACAAATTTTTACACAAACCACACAGAAAGGCCAGACAGTACGGTGCTGCTACACAAACCACACAGAAAGACCAGACAGGACGGGCAGCGCCATCCTGTCTGGCCTTTCTGTGTGGTTTGTGTAAAAATTAGCGCTGTTTTTACTTTTGTTACACAATCTTTCATATATGCATAGAAATTACTTCCGTGATGGCAAGAAATTGAAAACTGCAGGAAAATGTATAACTGAGTGGGAGTGCAACAATGCCAAAGGTTTAAAGCCATCCATTTTGCGACCTTTGAAAAGCCGACCAACTCGCCCAGCAGTTGATGATGTACATCCAAAAAAGGCATCATTGAAAAATCCATTTTGTAGATGCATCGCGATACTGCTGAACCAGGCAGAAATCAAGAATACGGATCTCCACCGCAAGGAACACCTTCACCGCCTGAATACTTCAAAAGTTTCTGCATTGACTCAGTCTTTCAGAATTTTGCATTACAAATTTTTAGTCAATGCAGAAAGCTAGATGCTGTGAGCTCAAGGCTGGTAATCTGGTTGCTGGCAACATGGTCTCCCTGCCTCTTACACGCCGTCTTTCAAAAGAATCAGTGCTTGTCTTCAGCTAACTCGAGAATTCCGCTTGCAAACGACCGCACATTGGCTCATTTACGATGACAAAACAACAGCAGAGGTACAAGCTGTGTGTCATGTCATTCTTACATATTCTTCATTAGAACTTTGACACACACCTATATACTTCAGGAAAGACAAGCGCCGTTTCAGAGCAGTTGATATTAAATTCAATTTTCAAAAAAACCACCCGACTAACCATTTTACGCCCACTAAGTCCCACTGATTCCATTTAAAATCTTGCAAAAACATTGATAAAGAACTGACGAAACTGTGATTTTATGATCTTGTTGAATTATCTTGCTCCTACACATGATAGTCTCTTAATATCAGTTTTTGATATTGAGCACTTTTAATTTGGGCCGGAAAGGGTTAAGAGGTTAAAAATCCATGAAATTCTGCAGGAATCTTAAGACGCATGAAATAAACATGCAAGTTTATTTTTTGACCACCTGCCTTGAATGCTGCAGAGGTCCGTTCTCTTGTTTGATACAAGATATCCATAATGACCGCGATGGAAGAGAGTGTCGGGGTCACTTCTTCCATTCCAGCCCAGATAGATGGGATATCGAAATATTAATTTTGTTCGTCTTGCTTAGAAAGAAACAATGGGAGTCTCTGTCACTGAATTTCAGTTATCAAGTAGTTTTCAGGTACATTTGCCACTCAGCAGCTAGGGCTGGCAATTTGTGGTTATGTCCAGGTGTGCTTGCAAACTCCAACCTTTTTTCTGGTAGAAACCTGACCTGCCGTGGATCCTTCTTCAGCTGTGGTTGGCCCAAACAGCTTGAGATTTCACTGCATTCATGATGATATTTCTTTTAAAATTTTCGTGAGGTGCGCAAGTTCCGGGCCCCCTCGTGTTTTGTTTGTGCAAATGAGATAAATTAGTCATTTTCCCATCGTTCTGTCCTTCCTACTGATGTCCGTAACAACAATTGTTTAAAAAAAAATTAGAATTTGGCTGTCAACACAAAATTCCGCAAAAATGCTTAAATTTGCGATTTTACACGGAATTATGGGAAACTAGGTGCCTTCATTGTGGCAAGCAACCTACTTATAAAATTCAAGTCAAGTGTCAAGATTAATAATAAATGAAGAATATAGCATTAAAACAACTAATAGAAAAGGCAAGGATGGAACAGTGCCTTTTCTATGTGTGGTTTTTATGCTACAGTCTTCTTTAACTATTATGTTTGACCAACTGGCCTCCCCAGTCGGCCTTGTTAAGTGTCAGGAAACTTGTAATAGATAGCTCGAAGTCGTGCCTTGTGTTGTCTGCTGTTCTTTCCTTTATCATTGTTTTATAATCCACTTAGCACATTTTTTATTTATTTATTTTTACATACTGTAGCCCCTATTGGGGCTATTGCAGGATTGGGGTTAACAATTCATGTAAAAATGGCAACATACAATACACACATATAAAAAGATTACATCTAACATGTTTGAATACATAGTGCAAACAATGTGATAGGCCTTAACTAATAAATTGAAGCAACGCGCAATGAACACAGCACAAAAGAAAACATTATGTGGCACCGATAGCCGTAAAAAATCAGTTTAATGTAAGAGACTGCGTTATGCCAGGAATTAAGTTCCAATGTTCATTAGTACGAGGAAAAAAGCTGTGTTTGAAGTTATTAGTAAGGGAATTATTAGTATATTCAAGTTGGTTAACGAACTGGCTCTAGTTTTAGCCTTTTTGTAGGCATTTTTTTCTGTTAGAAGCTTTCCTGTTGTACCAAATGTCCGAGTGGTTTTGTCTGTTTGTAGCACTTTGGGTTTGTGTGTGAAATCTGTTGGTAGTGCTAGCATATGAGAGATATCTCTATCCTCTTCTGTCATTTTTATTTCAAAAATTTGTCACCCACAATTGTCTTTCATATCTTGTCCTTGCTCATGCCACGTTGACAAAACTTCCATGTGGCCATCTTTACTTATCTTATTTTTTTGCCAGTAAAAGTTTGGTTGTAATTTACCATCACTTATGTCCAGGGAAAGCCTGAGCTCACACCTGTGGCGATTCATGCTGGCAAGCTTCTGGCTCGACGCCTTGCTGGTGTATCCACTGAGTGCATGGACTACAACAGCGTGAGTTCTAGTAGTTTGCACCTGGAACATTGTTTCAGTTGTTTGTTTATGTGTTTGCAGTTTTCTGTGACATCTTTTTTTTCGTGGAGGCATTGTCATTGGCATTAGTAGCATATACATGCTTCCGTCAGTCGTTGTTGTTGTTAGCCTATCAAAAGATGGCACATACCCACACTGGGGGATCGGCCAAGAATCAGTCAGTTTGAGCCGCATGAGAGGAAGGTATTGTTTTAGCCTTCCATTCTGTACAATTCGCCCTAAAATGTCTTTGTGTGTGCATGCTTGCGTACATGTGTGCACATATTGCACATAACGTTTACTCTGATATTGGCATCACGTGCATCAATATTAGGCAGAAGTTTGATTGAATTGATTTAATAATGACTTTCCCCCAAGTTTTCTTATATAAGCGCACTAAATGCCGCCTTAAATTGCCTGGTTTTAGACTGGCTATAATATTTCAAGTGGCTCATGACATGTGCAAATGTTCTGCGTGTTTGTGTTTTTGAACTCAGGTCCCAACAACAGTTTTCACACCACTTGAATATGGCTGTGTTGGCATGTCTGAAGAGCTTGCTGAGAAGACCATTGGCAAGGAAAACTTGGATGTCTTGCACGCTTTCTACAAGCCTCTGGAGTACACAGTGGCTCAGAGAGATGCCAGCCATTGCTACTTGAAGGTATTGTAGTAGCTGCATGTTTGTGCCTTCGTGAGCTGGCATCTTGTGCGAGAGTTGCCAGAATAATAATATTCTTTTTGTACTGTGTATTTGTGTGCTGCCGAGACTGCAGGTAAGGAGTTAACACTCTGCTGGTTTTGACTTACTCCTTGTTATGTCCCTCTTGCAGGCCATAGTGAAACTATCAGGACCACAGCACGTGTTGGGCCTGCACATGACGGGACCTCATGCTGGGGAGGTCATCCAAGGATTTGCCGCTGCGCTCAGGTAAGGGGCCGAAAAAGCATCATAGCTCAATTTAGTATTTGGCTGTGATATAAGAAAGAAAAAAGGGGAAAATGAGTGGCTGTTCTGCTCTTTGTTTCTGCAGTTCTTTTTGCCTGCTTTTTGCCTTTGCAGTACATAGTAGTACTTCTTCCAGCACGGCTTACAGGAATTGGTGCTGCTGCATTCGTGGCGCTTGTGTTCACGGGATGTTTTTCTCATATGATTATTGATGCAATGTTCCAGGTGCGGATTGACAAAACAGTCCTTGGAGCAGACAATAGGTATCCACCCCACTGTGGCGGAGGAAATTGTCAAGTTGGGCATAACAAAGCGGTCCGGAGTAGATCCGCAAGTCACGGGCTGCTGAGGTTAAATGGAACGTTTGTACTTCTGAAGTGGTCAGACCAGCTCATCCAAGTGCTGGACTGGTCATTTCTGCAAGGAGCACAGACGTTCCACGTGCACACAGGACTTTGTTGGGCTGCATTGGCCGCTGCTGTGATGACGCTGAACCATCAAAAGCCATACCTTGGCCGGGGCTCGGCTGATGAAGTGGCAGACATGCTGCTTTGTACTTATACGGTGGCAGTTGTACTGCATGGGTGGAATGAACTGCTGCCTTGTTAGCTGTGATGAATATTTATATGTGTATAGTTATGGCAATAAATTTTACAATTTTGTTTCATAATAATTATTTACTGCTTGAGCCAGGCAACTGTAGAACAAGAGCACTGTTTATAATATACTGCAGTGCAGTGTATTTGAGCAGTGAAACCTAGGAACGGTGTATGCTGTGGTATGCTGAACTTTTTTGTGTAAAGTTTGCAAGTACCGACTTTAAGAAAATGAAGGCTTATTGTTGCGTGCTTGTTTTATGGAGAAATAAAACTTTACAAATGGAACATGGGTTGTGCTAGGCATCTTAAGTTGTGGTGAGGTGTACCTTAGAGTTGCAGGACAGAGCTACAGCTGAGCATTTTGTGTGTGCATGTTAACTAGATCTGTCATTCATCATGGCTTGACATCCTTATTGGAGTAATATCAGAAAAGCCATGTGTGTTGCAGTAGTTCATCTGCTTAGTAAAAGCGCTCATAGTTCAACCAAATTAAGCCGTTACTTTTAAACGACTGAGATGGGTGTAATGGGACTGTAATGAAACTGTAATGGGATGTTACATCAGTGGTGTTAGCTAGTCAGAGCGTTAATGCCCATTTCATCGCAGAGCCTTTGATTTTGCTGGTACCACTAGGCTGAGGTGAAATGATCCACCATTTATTTATAATTACGTGGTGGGGGCTCATGTAGCAGGGGTGGCAAAGAGTCAGCTGCAGAGATGTGTTAAGAGGTGGGATGGCTGCAGCTTACTGAAGGCAAAGATAATTGGAGACCAGTGGCAAAGGCCCTTCTCCCTCAACGGAGCTGGCTGATGACATTTGTCACCGTTTATTTGTGACATCTATTTGGAAATTATGCCGTCTATCTGGAATAAAGGGTGATTTTTTTTTTACACACACAGATTTTTATTTAAGAACGTCGATGCAGCCTGCATGGCGGTATTGTACAGCAAGGTGGACATTACGTATGTGATAGATGTTAGTAATTACACAGTTAAGTAAAATGAAAAAAATCAACTTTTCATATTTTTATTTTAGGGGTCGAGATTGAATTGTGAAATTAAAGACTATCAGCACTGAAGGTGAGCCCAGTTTTTACGTTTTTTTCTTATCGGCAGTCTGGCTCATAATATTGAACGTCAAAATTGTGCAGTTTAGAGCTCGTTGAGTTAGCTTTCCTGTATTGCATATTTATTAAATGGTGTCACCGAGCTTAGTACTGTCGCTGAAGTCACATTACCTGCTTCTAAGCCACAAAATATGTAAACAGTGTCTATTTCATGCATTAGATCTACGAGCAATACGATTTTATAAATGTGGAACACGGGATATCCAACTCAATGAGCTTTCTAATGCATATTCTTGAATTTTGCCATTGATGTTGATGGCCTACAATTTCTCTCTATAATCTTAACCGCTAAAGTCAAAAATAAAAAAGTTTTTCAGTGAATTTTAATTGTCTCATTATTGAGCTCTGTCACATACATGATGTCTGCCTTGCTGTACAATCTACCTGCACAGGACACATTGATGTATTTCTCACAGTTTCTAAAATCAGAATCTGTAAAAGTAAACAAAAAATCACCTGGTGTATATCCAAAATTTGTGGCTCGAAATTGCACTTTGTTAGTTGTCTCTTAGAGGCCTGGAGCCATTGCACATGCATGGGTTCATTACTCATTTCTGCCTGCTCGATTGCTGTTAATATTAATATAAGTTTGCAATGTCAAATTGGCATCGCAAGCAACTTTATCGGTGTAGTGTTTGCATTTAACTCTTGCTTCCAACTGAGACACTCATTCATAACTACTAAATGCAGTCGTGCCTCTTTAATATGGACACTTTGGTTCCTGATCAAAAGTGCCTATAAAGCGAGTCATCTGTAATAAGGTATCGTAAAGAACAAGAAGTATTCAGAAGAAAAAAAAACATTTATGATTACAGACTGCTCCTCTGCATAGTGGCGGGCAATGGAGTGGAAATTGGGCAGTCTTGGAAGCTGCGGGTGCATTGTTCGGGTTGCCATTATTTTAGAAATTGTGCAGTGGAGGTTTTAGCATGTTTGGAGCGCCTAGTGGTCCATGAGACGTGATGGCTGCTCTTGGTGTGATGAACTATCTCTTACTATATGACTGTCTGCATGCCAAGAACTGTGTACTATCTTGGCTGACAGCTGCTGAATGTTGCTTTCCATGTAGCGACAGAAAAAATTTTTTCGAGCCATTCATGCAACACGGCAGATGGCAAGCTGCATCAGCCGCGAACCTAGCCACTAAAGCTTGAACCCCCCCCCCACACACACGCACACACAAAAAAAGGGCCGTTACTATGGCTTTGCACTTCTGCACTGCCTTACGCTGGTGTTCTGCACTCAAGAGTGCAAGGGGCGGAACATCTGGCAGAGGCACTCGAGATTTTGCTCTCATAGCTGTCCATATTAACGGGACAAAATTTTCCAATTTGGTCTGTGCATTTTTGCCCTCTCCATTGCCTGGACATCAAGTTTTCATATTAATAGGTGTAAATACATTTAAAAAGTTTGGTCCCTGGAGAAATTGGCCATAACTAGAGACTTCCATATTAACGGGGGTTGCATTAACAAGGCACGACTAATTCCTACAGTCCTAAAGCCGATAAAACCTTAATACCACCGAATCGGGGATGGCTGCACTTGTTTTATTTGTAATGCGCATTGGCCGTCAACTAGCTTGGACACCTGAAACTACGATACAGGCGAGTGCCATAGTCTATGGAAACTGCCAACTGACAAACTGGAAACTAAAACATGACACGCGCATTCTGCTGACTATCGTTCCTGAAATTTTGACGGAGGATTCAGGTGTGAGCTGTATGGCAGCTGAATTACTGTATCGGTGGAGGAAAATACTACTTCTTAGCAAAGTTGCACAAGTTTTTTTTGTTGGAAGGTGCTAATAGTAAGCAAGGTTTCCTGAAAGAGACTGTTATACTAGACAGGACAGGCCTATGTGGCTACGAGCCATGAGCAAAAGCACAGTCCATCCAGTGGAAGTCGTTGCAGTGTTGCTGCGTTTAAACAAGGTGGGTCTATTTTCAAGGAAGGGTAAGGTCATGTCGGCATATTCCTTCCGTCACGAGTGTGATTACCATCCTGAGGGTTCCCTCTCCTTTAGGTTGTACATTGTATATTACATGTATATTACTATGTATATTACTTTTTGTCGCCTTATCCATGGCAGCTGTGGAGGTTGGCGTTGGCTGGATGCTCCACCTTGATGCTGTACCTGCCCATTTATCACATCTAATTTGGGGTGTTTGGCAGAGCACGACACCACTTGCAGATCTGTCAT
Organism: Amblyomma americanum; assembly: GCF_052857255.1. Classification (NCBI taxonomy): domain Eukaryota; kingdom Metazoa; phylum Arthropoda; class Arachnida; order Ixodida; family Ixodidae; genus Amblyomma; species Amblyomma americanum. The sequence continues at coordinate 52,253,280 of NC_135498.1, forward strand.
CACCTATGCAGCCCTAATATTGTGTGTGTCTGTGCAAGTTTGGTGTTTATGAAAGCTTATTCTTTATGTTGAAGGTAAGTTATTTCAGATAGTTGAAAAAGTAAATGGCAGTGCAACACAGCAGGTGATGGCTGTTGGCGTTGAAGGTGAGCTCCGAGAGCACCTTGAAGAGCTATGCGTGAGGCATCACTGCCCTTTAGTCGGATACAACTCAATTCTGCAGTGAAGTTCTACTAGCATTGAGAACCACGAAACAGAATTCCTCTGTGACAAAAAGCAGACTGTTGTTAAAGCTTTTCTTATTACCCTAACAAGAAGCTAACGACGAGATAAAATTGATACCTGGGGCTTGTTTGATGCAGCCAAACATTCAAAAGTTAATTTTTTTTTTCATTCTTGTGATTGGCTAGCGGTGTAGTACAGCATGCTGCTGACTGTGGCCCACTGTTACCAACTGCTGTTTTTTTTTTTAAGTTGTATCCTAGTATAGTGGTTATCATTCACAACTCGACAGGCCACATATGCTTGATTCTGGTTTGGAGTTGTGATGCGCATGTGGTTTCTGCAGTATACAGGAATGATGTTTGAACACTGATCTACGGCATCTACATATGCATTGCATACATCGAGCAGTCAAAGCGCGTGCTTTATGACCTTGCAAACATACTACGCTTGCACAGATATTTCGTTTTACAAGGAGGCTTGCATGAGAATAAGTGACTGGCTCCATTTCGGCATACAGCACGCTGCTTCAAACGTAATGGTTTTCAGTGGATTTTTGAGGAAAGGAAATGGCGCAGTAACTCTCACCTCTTAGTGGACACCAGAACCGCGCCGTGAGGGAAAGGTGGGAGTGAAGCAAGTAAGAGGCGTCGTATTGGACAGCTCCGGAGAAGCTTTGCGGCTTGAAGCCACCAAGCTACCAATCTGTGGACGCTAAGATGCCAAGAACTCGAGGCGACGGCTTGTAGACCTATGCAGTTGGATCCAGAGTGCGTGATTACAGCTACGAGCCTCATATTCAAGTGGAAGTTGCGCTTGATTTAGCATTTTCGAGGCGCTGTGGTAGTTGCTCTGACCTGTACCGAAACCGAAAATAAAATTTTTAAACTTCAAAATAAAATATCTAGACGAATAGTACTGTTATTTTAAAAACGACATCACAAAAAGCTTTATACATTTTAAAGCTTACTTTTCTGTCGTGCCTATCTCAAACTGATTTGTGACCGCTTGTGGTACCACGTGTTGCTGCTTTCACGATTCAATGAAGTCACGTGCTTCCGCATTCTCTTTTGGATTTGTCCGTTTTGCCTGTTTCTTCGCACGCTAATTTTCTGCCATCGCTGCGTGCGTTTCCTGTGTGATGCAGTTTAAGACGTTGCCAAACAACCCAAAAAACGAGCGGACGTCCTTCGTCGAACCCAGCTGTGCGCGCAGCTGCGGCTGAGAAGAAATGACACCGAACAGCGCTTGGGATCTCGCGCAGTCTAGGCGCGGGGTGTATGACAGGCTCGACAAGTTACGCGTGGTAAGTTTGACATTCGAGGTGGAAACGCTTGATTCCGCGGACTTAATGATGCATTTTTGTGCTTCGATTGCGTGTTTAAAGCAAAGTGCCTTTGTTCACGTCTGCGTTTCTCATGTCAGGAGCTGGAGGATCTGAGACGTCGCTGCGGACCAAGTGGCAGCGATGCTGTGGAGACACTGAAACAGACTTGCACGAAGCAGGAAGAGGAAATCAGGCGTTTGAAGAAGGCCCTAAAGGTGCTTGTAGAGCCTAGTCCTTCGAAGAGAGATATGAGAGCGTGACAAGCTGTAATGCCATGTAGATCTCGGAAACTTTCGGGGAGCCGCGTTCGGGTGAAAGTGATGGTCACGTGACCGCCGTGGTGTTCAGATGTAATTAGCATTTCACTCGTGACGCTAGGTTCCGTTTAAATACAGAAGAAAGGAGGACACGCGCTGCTTGCTCGACACCATTTCAACCGTTGTGCGATTGCTGGCAGTATTTATTGATTTATTTATTTTCATGTTCATCGTTGCAGGAGATCGAGGGTGGCGTTACACGAAAACGGTCAGGAAATTGCACAAAATGCAAAAAGAAAAAAAAAACACCTAATCGAATAAACGGATATTCGATTCGAAAGTTTCGAATGTTTGCACACCGCTAGGGAAAAGTCGAAATGTGTTTTTCTTTTTTTCAATCTCGTGTGTAAGGTGCGCGCCTGGATCTTATTCTAGGGAACAATAAAAAAAAAAATTCTGCCCTCCAATCCTGTCATCTCCGATTAGTAAAACGTTGAGTTGTACGAGTTGGTATGGCTTCATAATGAAAAAAAAAAAGCTAAAAAATGATAAGAAAGGTAGACACAGGACAGTACTCGTCCGGTGTATACCTTCTTTTCCCTCGTCCTGTATGTACCTGCCTTTCTTTTTCGTCGTTTTTTTTTGCTTTGTTTTTGCATTATTAACACATCTCTGATCATTTCTCAAAGAGGAAGGCTCGCTGCAGCCATGCTCTTTAACCCACAATTTGAAAATATTGGGCCTGTTTTAAATGAAGCTCATCTTTCCAAGGCCCGAGGAATAAATGAATCTCAGCTGTATGAAGACAAGTTGCCAGAAAGCTCACACTAAGGTTGCAGTAATTCATTTCTAGGTCCTCTTCTGGATGGGATCTGTACTCATCAAGAACAATGTACAGTGTTTCCAGTGAATTGCACCTCATGTGTTGTAAATTGGCATATGCTGCAGCTGAAACTTGCATTAAATTCTTATCCATTAAAAATGTATCCAGGTTTGTACAGGCAACAAGAATAATGTAGGTCTGGAAGGTGGTGCAGTGTGTTGTGGTACTCCATCGCTGTCACTTTTTTGAATCAGAGTTTTTATACTGCTTTCCTGCAAATACATTTAAAAACTGGAGCTTCTCATGTGGCTGTAATGCTGAGTAATAAGCACTGTTTGTCATTCGCAGGAGGAACAAGAACAAATTGAATACCTGAAAGTACTTTTGTCTGCAAAGGCAGCGAGCAATGATCATTTGGAACAAGCTGGAACATGCGTCGATCACAATGCCAATTCTCAGGTAATGAGTAACTTTACATTGCAAAGAAGTGTTCTCCCACTGCTCTAGCAAGTGGTCTGTTTTATTGTTGTTATTATTTATTTAATTTCAAGGCCACTTCTAGTATTGCTTGCCGGTATTGCAGTGGAAACTGCATCCAGTGCTCTTGTACAATGTAGTTTTCACAGTTGGTGAAGGAAAAGGTTTGGTGATTATCAGCTACAGATGGCTGATTGAAACTCAGTTTTAGGCAGGTCACAGGTCACTGAGCGCTTAAAAAATAACCAGCCTTGTGGCTCTGTACCGTATTTACTCGTGTATAACCCACCCCTGCGTATAACCTGCACCCCTATCTTTGAACTCCATGAAAAAAAAACTGCATATAACCGGCACGTTTACCTGAAAAAAAAAAAAAAAGTGCTAGAAAGGTAAAACTGCGCACTCAGTGATCATTCCGTTTTCAGAACATTTATTCAAATGACTACCACCACATCACTGGTTATTCGATTCTCAATCGTCGTCGCTCTCACTGCTGCCATCCGAGGCTTCGTCACCACTCTCAAAAACGTAGTCCTTGGAACCATCCAAGCTGTTACTGATGGCACATTTTTTAAAGCCTTTACGCACCAAGTCGGCTGGTATCACTTTCCACGCATCCACGATCCACTGGCACAACAATGGAATATTGGGCCTTCGCACGCGTCCTGTCGGCGTGAGGGTGTAACTCACGACGCCTAGACAAAGCAGGCAAACAGTGCAAACTGGGGGGTAGTACACGAAGCAGCACCTGACACCAACGTTTCCTGACATAGGCTCAACAACGCTGTGATTTGGCTATGCCTATCATTGGCCCCTCATCAGCTTGACAAGCCGATGAGGGGCCGTGCCAACCCCGCCCCCCAAAGAAAAAAATTCGCAGATAACCCACCCGCAACCCTACTTTTTAAACACGTTTTTTTTTCTTTCAAATTTTGATGCGGGTTATATGCGAGTAAATACGGTATCTTCATAAAGAAAATTGCTTCCCAACCTCTTGGGTATTCTATGAAAAGGCTGCACTTGGTATGTATATCTTTATATTTATAGCAAGAGTGTAGCAGCTTCACAGGCTAGCTGCTTTGTAGAATTGGGGACAAAAGTTTGCGGGACGCAAGTTCTTGGAAAAATGTTTATTGTAGCTCCACCTCGCCACCCAGTCGCCTGATATTATATGAATGTATTAAAGGTATAAATGCCTCTGGTAACAATATCGGACTACTGGGTAGCGAAGTGGAGCTGTAATAAACATTTTTTCAAGAACTTGGTTCACCAAACTTTTGTCCCCAATAGTACATAGCAGTGTGTTCGGTTTTAAGCCTCTAATGTTTTCATGCCATACAGTGTTTGTCTCTCTAAAAAAAAAATGACAATGTTTACAACATTCGTGTACAATTGCGAGAGCACGGCAAACTTTACCCTTTTGTTCTGAGCCATGTGTTGTTTTGCATTGCTACTTGGATGGACAAGAAGGGGACGGTTTTGCTTGGGTCAGAGCCACTGGATTTTTTCCACATAGAAGACGATGATTAGCGGGCAGTGCCGCAGGACGGAACGCTCGCGCTAGGCCAGGCTAGGCGCTAGTCTCGCGCTCCCAGCTGGAAAAGAAGGTGAAGGTTTTGCTATGCTCTGAACCTCCTGATTAGTACCTTCGCACTAAACACTAAAAGAACACCTTTGAGGCCCTTATCCTGAATTTTCTCCACTTGAACTCTGTGGTTGGGGACAACTTTTCTTGGCAATGCTGCAGAGGCTAGACAGGAAAGGGAAGGTGACGTGCTTTTGTTCCCCTGTGGTGAGGGCTGGGTTCATTGTTTGGCCTGGGGTTGTGGAGGGGTGAAAGGGGGAAGCTGTGGAGCCAAACAATGAACAACCCACCCAGCACAGGAGGCACGGAGACATAAGCCCCTCTAGTTCCCTTCCCTGCTTAGCCTCTGCTACATTGCCAAAAAAGTTGTCTCGAGTGTAGGTGCTCTCTTTCGTGAAATAAAAAAAATTGTCCTGATTGGCACAGTGCTTGTAAAGCAGACCCTTTCTAAACGTCCTTGTGCATTGATATTGCAGAGTTGGGTGAAGAGCCTTCTCGTAGCAATGATATGAGAAATAGAGGATACAGCTTGATAAACTCATGCACTGGAGGAGCCCAACTTGCAGCACTGCATATGGCGTGCCATATGTGCTCATGGAATACATGTGCAGAGAACTTATATATTAAATATGGTCAGAACAGGGTCATTGGTGTTTACTTTATTAGTCTGGCAAGTTTGAATTATTGACTTGGGCAGGGTATTTGTGTTACTGACTGCAGTTGCATGTACTGGGTGTAATTCCTAGGTAGGAAAGCTCAGCTGCTTAGCTTTCCATACCAAACTTAAGTGGTACCCAAGTGCAATGGTTTGGTGAAGGCATCGTGATAAATTTGAGTGGCTGCATGATGCCACTTCTGAGACCGTCTCTATTCCACTGTATGTCATAATGTAACCTGCGTGTTGGTTCTAACTAGCATGTTCTGTTTAGCCTACTTATATGACAGCGCATTGTTTCACGTCGTCATGAAAAGATATCCTTTTCTTGGTAGTCGTTTCAGATCGAGCTAGTGAACAGAGTGTTGGCTGCAGAAAGACGAGTTTGGCTCTTGGAAGAGGAGACTTGCAACCTAAACATCTTGCTAGTGAAAAAGGCACTTCAGCTGAATAAGTTGCAGCTCCTGTACTCTGATCAGTCAAAGGTAATCATCCTTTGTTTTGTAATTAACACAGAAGATGTGAACTTGCAGCATTATATCTAAAGTTTCACAAGGTCACTGGTTTTGTCCAGTGCTGCTTTAGGCTCCCGAGCAGAAAATAGAGGAACACGTTGGCCTCCACTTTTAAAAATAAATTTCAATCTAGTTAGCGTAGCATTAATTTTGTGATATCAGTCAGATAATTAGAACAAATGAGAAGATGCATGGGCAGGAACCTGCATTTTCTTTCATTTTTTTCTAGTATAACAGTACGGGTAGCATGAGGGACTAAGTTTTTTTTTTAGCCATGATACCATGGTGCCGACATGTTTTGAGGTGTGCACTCGTTGAAATCAAAGCTAACTTCACCGATGGCGGAATGAGACTGAAGGGAAAAAGGTCTCTGCCTGCACCACAAAAGTACCATGGGCAGCAAAGTTCACATTTTTTTGGGCGGCATCTTAAGAAAGAAATAAAAATAAAATTGCCCTGCTGAACTCACAAAGTGGTTTTTGCTTGTGGCTGCTCAGTCACTTTCTGAGTGGTGTTAAAGGGACACTGAGGACAAATGCAAGTTGGCCAGTATCGATAGGGTACCGCTTTCTAATCATGAAGACTACTGTGACTGAGAACGGAGGTTTTATAAGCTAGAAAACACACACAAAAAAAGTCTTTGCACTACTCGGCTGAGCCAGGTTATACGGAGCGAAAGGCAAAGTGGCCGATATCGACGCGGAGACGTTGGCAGCATCCGCTACCTTTTTCTGCTTGAGCTACTCTTGTTGCCTGTGCCACTACTTCTCCAGACGTACTTCCCATTCATCATCAGTTTCATCAACTCGACCAGCCCGCTTTCGCGACACATCTCTAGCCAACGTGGCTTCGTGACGCTCTGTCATAGGGATCGCTATAAGCAGCCTGTCGCATCCAATGCTTAGTCGAAGAACTCGTCCCGGTGACCGGTTCTGGCTCCATGTCTGCAGTGTGTAGGCGGCGAGCGCTGGCCTTTATTCAGCAAGAGCGAATCACGTGGTTCGTCACGTGACACAACTGGCGAGAGCGAGCGGTCGGAGCAGTGGTCGGCGCAGTGGTGGAACGAACGGTAACAGCTGCGACAAATCGCGTGGTATGACGTCACAGCCACACCTGTGGCGAGCCTCCAGTTAGAGGTCAAATCCAAGCGCCATTTGACCTGCAGGTTTGCATGCGAGAAGTGGAGCTTTTCGCTCCAAAAACGAAATGCAGGGGCTGCCATCCGCAGCCTGTTTCATAAGTAAAATGCGTGCATCAACGCAGACTTTCGGTTGCGGATTCCAGATGCTACGCTACACTGCCATTCACTTCAAAACAGTGGCAATTCGCCCTTTTGGGTAAGGACTTAGAGTTTGAATCGACAGACTGGGAGGTGCTTAAATCCAATTTTTTCGACGATAAATACATTAAAACCTCGTTACAACGAACACGGATATTATGAATTATTGGCTATATCGAACTGTTCCTAAACATTTTCCACAAACATGTATTTCTTACTCCATACATCGAACGCGGGTTGCCATAAAATGGATATATCGAACTGCCGAGACCCACCATGGTGGCCCAGTGGTTAAGGCGTTTGTCTACAGAGCCAGAGTACCAGAGTTCGAAACCGACTGCGGCGGTCTCGTTCCGATGGGGGCGAAACGCAGAAGGCGCCCATGTGCTGTGCGATGTCAGTGGTAGTCCGCAGGTGGTCGAAATTATTCACTTCTTTCTTCTTTCGCTACCTCTTTTATCCCTTCCCTTATGGCGCTGTTCGGGTGACCACAGAGACATGTGGGACAGTTACTGCGTCATTTCCTTTCCTGGAAACCAATTTTCAATTTTTTTTTCTGACCCGCTGTGGTGGCTCAGTGGTTAGGGCGCTCGGTTACTGATCCGGAGTTCCCGGGTTCGAACCCGACCGCGGCGGCTGCGTTTTTATGGAGGAAGAACGCTAAGGAGCCCGTGTGCTATGTGATGTCAGTGCACGTTAAAGATCCCCAGGTGGTCGAAATTATTCCGGAGCCCTCCACTACGGCACCCCCTTCTTCCTTTCTTCTTTCACTCCCTCCTTTATCCCTCACTTACGGCGCGGTTCAGGTGTCCAACGATATATGAGACAGATACTGCGCCATTTCCTTTCCCCAAAAACCAATTATTATTATTATTATTATTATTATTATTATTATTATTATTATTATTATTATTATTATTATTATTATTATTATTATTCCGAGCGCCAGTCTGTATCCGATCGGAGAGCAGGCGGCAGGCTTTGCCTCACAGCATGGGTGACTGGTGGTGGAGCGGCAAGCGTTCGCGCCACGGTTCACGCTTTACCTTGCATAGCGTTCCTGTATATGCTCCCGCAGGGAGCACCCTGTGTATAGTGTCTGGATGACTAACCACCGTAGCCTATGGGAGCATATATAGGAACGCTAACCTCGCTTTGCCAACAGCGCCACAGAAGATATAGCGGCGAGAAAAGCGGGTAGCCAGTAGTCGGCGCCCTTTCGCGCCTCTCGCACCCGACGACAGTGCCCCGGAACCAGCGACACGGTGAGTCGTTGTAGCCTTCCGGCAGCCATTATCTGTTCACGTCGACTATCACGGAGTGGAGGTGGTGAAAACAACGGTAGCTTTCGCCCTGGCGTCCGATTTTTTTTACATGACACCGCTGTAATGGGAGGAAGCCACCCTAGCTGACATTTGATCTGCCGCCGCCGCGTGCTGCGGTGCTGTTCGGCGAAGCGAACTTAGTTTGACGCTCCGTTTTTTACGGCCTCCGCGATCGCCGCTAGCGGCTTCGAAAGGGTGCAAAAATTGCGGAAAAAGTCTCTCCCAGTTGTTTCGCTGACTAAATTTAGCTTCTCCATTGCGAGTTTTCTCGGCGACATTTTATATTGTGAATATCGGCTATATCGAACTAGTATTTTACGAATTTTACCGGTTCGTTATAACGAAGTTTCAGTTATGCCTATTGCCGCACAGACGTCAGCATAATTAGAGAATCTATTTTTAGTGAGAACAGTAATTGGATAGAGTTGCCCTCAGTGTCCCTTTATAGAAGTATCCTGAACCAAGCAGCCATTTACCACAAAGCAGGATTCCTTTGGGTGCGCAAAATTTCTTTGCAGCTAAATGTGTGAAAGGGTGTTTTGACTGTCAAGCAGAGCAGCAATGTGAATGGTCCTGGTCATAGTTTGTACTCTGAGATGGTTTACTGTAAGAGAGGTTTGCCTTTTGGCACCATGCAAGGATATCCTTCATTGCTTTATTATGTTTTTTATAGCCACAGCTGCATACATACCACGTTCTGTCGGGTGGCTGACATTTTTGAAGATTTATTTCATTTGGTTTTAAACCTAGCCGCGATTCGAGAAACATAAAAGGGTTGTTACACAGTTTCACCACAGCAGAGCATTGTAACTCATGTCTGCATTTTTTTTTTTTCAAGAAACTTCTGGAGGCAACAAGAGCACTGTCGACACCAAGCTCGTCCAGGCAAACATCCTCGTGTGATGTGTCTTACAAGTGACGGTCCACAGCAAAGTTCTCACACTCTACTCCATTTAGGAAGTGGTGCTGATTTTAGATATTCTGCAGGGATTATTGCTCAGGTGTGAAGCTTTATATTAGTTACAATAATTGTGCCAAAACAAACTCATCAAGGTTTTTGTAGAGATGTTTATGGAACGCAGCTGAAATTGCAGATTGTGCAAGCAGTTAGATTATGTGCAGGGCTGATACTCCGGTAGTGTTCAACTTTATTGAATCCTACTGCCCCAGTTTTGTACCATCAAAACTTTAGCACGGTGTTTATAGTAGATTGTTGTGTCTTTGACGGGCATTTCCTGAGTTTACTTCGTGTTCATAAAGTCAAGGAGATACATATATTTGTATGTATATGCACTGTTGACTTGTTCTTGATTCAAATTTTCTTTAATAAAGTGCCTTTAATTTCAGAAAGTTTGTGTGCTCTCTTTCCTGTTTTTTATAGCTGCAAGAGCATTGAATGTTCATTAGGTGTGGGGTAATCCCCATACTTAATGAACATTCAAGACTTATCTGGGAAAGCCATCAGCACATGCACAATGCAAACTAGTATATAGCCCTTCAGCAGTCTCGACCTGGTTGCGGCCATGCAGGCGCTCTTGATGTGTGAAACGCAGCCGGAACACTGCCTTCAGCATTTTTTCACCACACGACACACTTTTTTCCCGGGTTCATTTCCTCATTGGGACTGCACTGGAAGGCCTTGGCAAACTCGACCATGTTCTCAACGGCTACGTTGCAGCGGTATTCCTCAAGGGAGTGTGAGTCAGAGTTCATTATCATTTTGACGGCCTTGGGGTTGATGTCTGCACACCACTTGTATGCGCTGCTGATGAAGAAGAGCTGGTCGGGAGTGAATTCTTCGAGGCCCTCCAAGGGTATGTTCTCTTCCTTGCCCCCTGGATGCTCGTCGACGTGCAGGCGGTAGGCATGGAACGACTGCCTGAGGCCACCGTTGTCCGCGATGTTTTCCGAGAGTGTCTGCTTACCGTTCAGGTAGCGCTTGCTGTGCGGCTCGTAGATGCTGTTGTACTGAAGCACGAAGCAGTAGTTCTTGAGGATGAAGTTGCTCTTTGTCTCCTTCGTCCACCAATTTCGCAGGTTGCCGCTGTCGTCGAAGTGGCTGCCCAGTGTGTCGAACGCGTGGCTGATTTCGTGGCCGATGATGGCGCCGATGCTGCCGTAGTTCATAGCAGGTGGCAGGCCATAGGAGTAGAAGGGGAAATTGAGGATGGCCGCCGGTATGGTGATGCTGTTGGTGGAGTGCTCATAGAAGGCATTTAACGTAGCTGGACTGAACGTCCAGAACTCTTCATCCCTACCGTTGGTCTGCCGGAGCAACGACAGCGAGCGAAACGTGTACACCTCCTTGAGGTCCATGAGGATCTTGATGTAAGGGCCCTCAATGTCGGGAATGTCGGCATGCGATTCATCCAGTTCGGTTTTGTTCTTTATCCAGTCGGGGTACGCGACATGCGAAACAATCCTCTGCACTTTGGCCATAGCCCTCGTTCTTGTCTGGTCATCCATCCACGTGTTGAGCCGAAGTGCATAGGCGAACGCTAACTTGATATGATCCACGACGACTTTTGCGTCCTCCTTTACGTAGTCAGGGGTGTAGGCCTGAACGAATATGGCTCCATACGGCATCGGCAAGTAATCTTCAACGTCCTTGCGACACAGCTTTTCTTTGTCCACGTCAGTGAAGTCCATGCCAACTTCTTGGCCATAGCTACTCACAGCTTCCCTGATTTCCCTCGATGAGAGAGGTCCCAAAAGAAATGCAATGGACCATCCAATGAAATCGTGGAACATCTTAACAGTATTGTTCTGGTGCAACAAGCTTGTGACTAGCCATAAGTATCCAGGGCTCATGACAATAACTTCGTCGGTGTCCCGCACCTGCACATTCCCTGGCAAGTACCTATTTATGACCGACAACCAGCGCTTAGTACTTACTTGCGGCGTCAGGTTTTCAAGGTGCTTGATCTGGTACTTTTTAGGCGGCCACGCGTCGGACCTTCCCAGCACCTCAAAGTGGAAGTGTTTCACTGATGCGATAATAATGGGTGCCATGACAACATTCTCGGCAAGCGACTTGTAGTTTGTGCTATTGTCTCCCATTATTGAGGCGATCTTCTGCACCATTCTCATGAACAGGATGTCCTGCGTGTCGTTTTTCGTTTGGTTGTTTGTCTGCAGCTGGTGGAAGCCTACCTCCAAGTTCTCCATAGTGTTTATGACCAGGACATTAGTCTTCGTGTCCTCTGGATCCGGGATAACCGAAATGCTGAACAGGCTTGGTATGGACCAACGCAGTGATAACTGCACGATGATTTCAAACAAGTCCACGGTGTGATTTGTGTCCATGGCGGGCCACGGCATGTGCAGGTAGCGCAGTAGTTCTGTGAGCACCTTCATGGAGCGTGTGGAGTTGCTCATGTCGTAGTTCTTGAGGCACTCGTGGTACATGATGGCCGCCTTTTCCAGGGCACCCTGCTTCTTGTTCGTGATGGGCACCTTGTTCAGAGCTTTCCTGATGACATTGTCCAGCTCTTTGCCGACCAGCGAGAAGGGGCTGCTTCGCACCTCGTTACGGCGGACGGGGTGCTTGCGCCTCCAGCCGTCGCAGACAAACCGGTAGAAGTTTTTGCACGGATCCACACTCCGATTCAGAGAGCGAGCGATGCTGCGGGCCACTTCTCTGCATACCTGGTTGCGGCACACCTTCTTGTCCGGCGCTTCTTTCGTAAACACCCCGTGCTGGAAGGAAGATAAGGAGCCACTCATGTAGGCCGTGCAGGCCACAATCATACCGGCCGCCAGGAACAGCATGTAGAGCCAACTGACGCACAGTTTGGGCTCCTTGCTGAGCAGCCATCGACTGGCGGGGGAGGAGGGCCGGTGTTCCGCCGGCTGCCTTTTGCTGTTGCCCCCGCGGTCACCGGCTCGCCTGTGGTGACGTCGTGAGTGGCCATCCTCCCCGTACTCCTCGCTGGTCAAGCCATTGGTGCTTCGGCTGTTTGAGATGCTGTCGGTGTAGCTGCTGGCTGCGAAAGGTACACAGGGCAAGTCTGAAGGGGAAGTGGGATAGACGCTGGTAGGTCTATACTTTCACAAAATTTAACCTGTCGGGATTTACAATCTGCGCTTTGTTTAGTTGACATACCCCTAATTGGCACGCAGCTACTAGAAATAAATAGCAGCAGGGAAGTTATGGGTATTGGAATTTTGCGGGCTTTGAATTCGATGCCTAGGTGAAGGAAGAGTTTACTTTGGAGCCTATTTCACAGCGAAGCTTTTAAACACATATCAGATATCACTATTGTAATTGTGTGCTCAAAACTAGCTTTCGCAAATATCGGGGGACAGCTGCTGTTACTGCTGCAAGCCAACGCTACTTAAAAGGTTGTTGCAAGCAGCCGCCACGGCGGCTGAGAGAAAAGGCGTTTCGCTACTGAGCATGAGGTCGCGGGATTTAATCTCGGTTGCAAGTAGTGCTGCCTGCGCGTTATCCTACGGTTATTTCCACTTCGTTGTGGTTTGCTTTGTAGGTTTTTCTCTGCAGAGCTGTGTTAATGGGACAGAGAGCGTGCAAGTCGCTTGTCCAGTACTTCTTGAGGATGGCTTCGTGCCAACACCATGTTTTTCAGGTCGCACGGATGGTGGCAATTTTTTTTTTATGTACACTATAATGGCACACTGTGTCGCTGTAAATACATATACAAAAAACTAACATTCCCAGCAAATACTTCCAAGACTACATTCTTGCCCTATCTTTTGATTTTTTTAATATTTGCTGCCCTCTTGCTAAGCCATATAGTGAGTAGGGGAGTAACGCACACTGTGCAAGAATGGAAGTACTCCCTCAATAAATGTTGAAGAAAAACAAAAACGAAAAAACCACTGCACCCGTGCAGTGAACCAAGCAGCTATTTTTTTCCTCTATTTAAAAAGTTTTTGAAAGTACTTGCCGAAACACTCGATAGATACGTGCTGCATTCCGACTCTAGAGGCTTGTTCCTGGACGGATATTAAGTCCATTGATCCAAATCACTGGTAATTCACAGATCACTGCGTGTTAGAGCTTGTACAGCTCGATTAATGTGGAGACAGTTCAGAAAAGAGATGCGAATGGCACACCAAAATTCCCACAGGGAAGCAAGTTTAGGGTGTTTGTAAAACGTTTACTCTTTTTGAACGGAAATCACTGGCGTTTTATTACATATTGCATGCCACAAAAAATCCAATGAACCTTCTCATTGGTTTGTCGCTCAGCCATGCTGTAACGGTGCTGTAATGAGAAATATTTATGTTGCAAAAAATCGTAAAGATTTAAGGACATTTAGCAGGAATGTTTCGCTTGAGCTGAAACTTCGGTCGCTTGTGCAAAGTTGTTTCTTCGTAAGGTCATTGTGTCAAAACTGATGTCCAAAAATAAGAATGGCTTAGAATCTTTTCACTTAGCGATATCTGGAATAATTCGTCAGAAAGTGCAACTAGCAAACAGTCTGAGTTCAATCTTAAGCATGCAAGTGCATGCGTTCGTTGAACGATATTTATAGACAGTGTTTGCTGAGAACCATCACTCTCTTGCGGCCACTCAGAAGGAGGCTACCCTTATTCACAGTGATTGGAGAATAATTTTGTCTAAGGGCATAGCTTTGGTGCATCATTCAAGGAGATGGAGTAGAGCCATCCTCCAACTTTTGTCCTTAAGGGATTGCTCAGCCTGTTTTGCTACCTGCAGAAGTAGGAGTAAGCATGGCATTGAATCCACCTGGCAATTTAAATGGAGTAAACAGCTGCCTTAAAAGAGCCAACAGCCTCTGGAAAGAGTAGATCAGCCTCTTTACTCCTTCCGTGCGGCCTCCAGTTTTAGGAGTGTAGACAACGGAGCAAGATAGATTGAAGAGCCTAGTTCTACTTATAGAACACGTGATAACTGCTTCGTCGGGAACTTCGTAGCGTATCAGAAAGATGATGTCTCAAAGTAGTTGGAGGTGGAGTTACTGGACTCTAATCGAAGGCCTGGTAGAACGATCCCGGCTGCCGCTCGCTGCTACTGTTCATCGGGAGGTGGCACATTGAAGTAACCTTGCCTTAACCATGCCTACTCGACGAAGTCGGTAAAAGGGAGAAAGCAGCAGGTCCATTGACGAAATAAGGGGAGCGGAGGGGGAGAGCACATGGAAATTCTGATCGTGTGATTTCAGCACGCATTGCTGTGTGCTCGAGTCGGCGCTCCGGTATTGCTGTACGCACTGCTATTACACGAAATATTCTGTGGCAGAGTTGGAGTGCCATGAACGCTCTCAAATTTGCCACAGGGGCGAACTTAGTGCATTGACGGCACTTTCAGCTACTTGTAGTTTCCACTCCATTCCGAACATGTTGTGAGACGAATTATTCAGGCCAGAGGTTCGAGCTTTTGATGCAGACTGCATGGAACTTGTTCTTGAAAGCTCGTGTGCATCAATAAAGAACTTTTTGCGTTGGAGATTTCTTGAAAACTTTGTGTTGCTGTGACGACTGAAGAACACAAGGGCCATGATAGCTTTATGGCGTAAGGTTTTCAAGGGCACTGACAACGGACCAAAACCTGTTTTGAGGTTACAGTGCAAATGAAAAGATCCTTCCTCATATATTGATGAAATCGGGCACTGTAATAGCGATGAAAGGTTTATTTTATTCAGTTGGCTTTCAAAATTGCGTAGGTCAAGCCGGAGCGACATTCTGCGCTGATACCTGGATATTACGGATGTGTACGACGACGTGACCACGTATTATTAAAATGACTTGGATGTTGTCACGTGCGCAATTGAATTTTTTTCTCTTTCAGAACTGTTCTTAATATTTTATTTCAGGTCATCTATCGATGAAAAGCGACGCTATCTTGCATCGCCAATGAATTGCTTTAAGTTGTTACAAGGTAGCACCACAGTGTTCATTTCTTTGTTGTAGAGGTAGCCGCGGTGCATTAAAGCTCATCGATGAGATGTGCATCACTGTACCATAAAGTCTTTGCGCCTGGAAACGCTAGTGGACTCTGTGCTACCCTAAAACTGTCCAATTACTATCCGGAAGATGGAGCCGTATTTACACGATTGTAAGTCGACCCCCCAAATCACTTTTCCGAAAAAACAAACTTCGAGGTTGTTTAACCTTGGCCTTGAATAGTTGAACGCGATAGCATTATCCAGCGGCCAACGCGTTTATCGCCAGCTGCTATCGCCGGCCGCGCGTGGCCGTGCCCGTGGGCACATTCCAAAACGAAAATGTTAGTCACTGGACTACTCGTGCACACTTGCGTCGTCGTCCTCGCTAGCGCTGCCGTCGTGATCGCTGCTGCGGTCCCACAGCACGTCGTCCAGCGAAATCCCGCACTTCGCAAACAGCCACATCACGACATCGCGTGGAACAGCTGAAAATTTTACTCGCTGCAGCTGCCACACCTGTATCACCCGTTGCGAACGTCGAACTTGTGGCCCGGCGCGAAGTTGTTCGTTTCTTCGGCGGAGAGAACGACAGCCATCTTGAATGCAGCCGTGAACAAGCGCCGGTCGCTTACCGGACCCAGAGCACAAATGACGAAGCACTACATTAAAGACCCGTGAAACGCGACCGGCAGTAGTAAAATGCGTCAGAGCCAAAGAGAAACTAAACGTGAGCGGCGTCGGCTCTTCCGTCGGCTACCGACACTCCCCGGCGCAGCTGCCGTTCAGAGTGGGGGCTGCCGCCTCGATTGGAACAGCGGCCCTTTCATCAACTATCAACGCTCCCTTGAGCGCCGAGCGCGCATTTGAAAGTAAAAAGAAAACGTGTTGGACACTTGAGCTTCCCGCTTATCAGTAGCCGCAGTCTGCAGCCACGTGTGGGGAGTGTGTGGTGCCACTTTGCTGCTTATCGATAGCCGCCATCGGCCACCTCCCGCGGGTGGAGGGGATGCCAGTTGTGCGCGTTGACATAGCAGCTGCTCAAGGCCAGCACCAAGAGCGATGCGACGGAGCCGCGCAGCAAAAGTGCAACCACGCTGTAGCATGCCCGATATCTCGTTTCTCTTGCCTTTACTTATAGTGCCATGTTTTTGATTCGATTGTAAGTCGACCCCCCACTTCGGATTTTCAAATTTTGAAAAATATGTCGGCTTACAATCGTGTAAATACAGTTTTGGTCCCTTGCTTTTTCCGACATGTAGTCTTTATCGCGCTCGAGAGTAATGGTTTCCAGCACTGAGATACATCAAAACAAGAGCATTCATTTATCGAAAACTCCTGTTAAAATATTCTAAGGTGTTTCTAACAAAGCCGTTGCGCGATCGGGCACGTTGGACTCCAAGCTTTCGATTGCGTCAGAAAACTTCGGGTCCTTAATCCTTTATAGTGATCAATTTATGAAGGAAAAAAAATAATCACTCCCACATTATGCCATATGTACTCGTATTCAAAAGCCAATATCAAAATTTCGTTAGCGCCGCTAAAATTGAGACATTGTTATGTTGTTAATTACAAAAAAAAAATTGCGCATAGTCCATTTTGTGCCGCGTGTTCGAGTAGATTGAAAAACCAGATCGAAGGCCTCGAACAAATTCGAAGGTCCAGAAACAATAAATTTTTAATTCTACAAATATTTTCCGGCTTCGCCCCCAACATATATCGGAAAAGGAGATAAGGAATTGTTGGACGCTGGCTGGAAGCCGTATACATTCGCGTCCCATTTTTCTTCACACAGCTTGCTCTCAGTGACTCCAAACATTTTGCCTGCAAACTTCGTATGCAGGCTCTGTGTAGTATAAGCGGCATGCCAACGGTTATGTCGCGAAGTCGCGACACTGGGCAGTAAAGTGTTAAAATTATATTGCCAGTCCCTCCGAGAACCGTGTCTCTACAGCGACGGGGATATGGCCTATAGCAACGCCTACATCAAAAGTTTACTGGCCAGAACTGTCATGAGCTAAATTGTTGCCAGGGAACATGGTTGAGCACTTGTAGTGCATCTGGCGTTCCAGTGCCGTGCCCAGTTAAGGGGAATACCTTTTTTGTATAAAATGCGTCCAGAGAGCTGGCCGCGCTATTCCTAGCTTCACCGCAGGACCTGCAGACTTTTTTCGGGGCCCCACTTTTGCAATGTCCTGGGACTGCATACACTGTACTCGCTTACCAATAGAGCTGTGTATGTTTTCGTGCTCGCGTATAGCGAGGATGTAGGGGTGCGCGAATATTCGAAATTTTCGAATAGCGAATCTAATATCCTCCTCTTCGGTTCGCTGAACGAATCAAATACTGTGTGGTCAAAGTTACTCGAAACGTATGGAATGTGTTCTCAAGTTTTCGAATAGTTTGTTGAGTAAGTGGCACGAAGTTCGGATAAAGCAAGCCGCAGCTTTCTTCGACGACTGTTTCAAAAACAGGACCCACGACAATGAACAGCATGCTGCCTTGAGTGAATTGGGGCTCGAGGGTTCCATCCGCGCAGTCGATTCGTGAGGTGGCATTAATGACGCCCACACGCTTTCTCCAAGATTGCGCCATGCGGTATAGTGCTCAGGCAGACTTGGAAAAGCCTGCCTTGGTGCCCAATCTCAGAATCCATGGCCCACGCGTAGCCGTCGCTACTCCTATCTACTGAGATGTGGAGTTTATTCGCTGTCACCACGAGTAGGAAAATTTAATTTTCTTACACGCGTTATATGACATTTAAAGAGTTAATATCCTGAGTTAATGTTGCATACTCTATTGTGGTGATCAGTACTGGGGATTTTTGACAGCTAATGCCTAACTCCATGAGTCATAGCAACGTGCCCCAGCTCCGCCGCTAGCGCTGTTTAACACGATTATTCGATTTGTGCGAATACTCGCACATGTAGGAATATTTCTAAAACTGTTCGATTCGTATTCGATTCTCTTTTGAAAAAGTACCATTCGCACATCCCCACTAGGACGGCTTCAGGGCTGCTTCCCTCTTAATGGGGCACCTCGCACATGACCCATCCCCGATGACCTGTGTCTTGACACACTTTGCTGTGGCAGGACAGCAAAGTGTTGGCGACTGAACATCGAGGTCTTTATCAGCTGCTCTAACGTTCAAACGAGACGCAAAGGCAGCTGGCTGCCGGAAAAGCGCCGCGCCTGTGCAGGACCATGTGGTTCACGCGGCAGAGATCGTCGGCCCTCACCGTTGACGTCCGAGTCCTGATGCTTCCAGAGCGAACTGGGGCGGCTCCAGCGGGAGGACTCTGTGGACGACGCTGGCACCGACATGGGACCTGGCGCCTGCGGGGGAACCCTTCGGTCGGGCGCTGTTGCGGCCGCTCCAGCCGCGACCCGTTGTTGCCAGCCGCCGCCCCCTCTTCCCTCCTCAGCCTCTTCTTTATCGCGCACTGCTTGAAGCATTCTTCCTCGTTCGCAAAGAAACGTGACGGAACCTTGGTGCTTCAGTGCGCTGATGTTAAGCGAAATCTCAAGCATGGCCATACTGACGAGAAAGCTTGACACGCGCGACGGTTCTGAGATGCAATGTGAGAGGAATTTTCACGTTCAAGTTTCTGGCTTTGCCACATTCAAGAATCGATGTTGAGATCACGTTTCACTCGGCTGGAACATCTCGATATAGAGCAGAGAAGATCTAGGGGTGAGTCGAGCTTGTTGGTTCATGATCGAAGAGGAGGCAGTAATTATCCAATTACTGCACTCCTTGCACATGAGATGCGTTTGTATCAGCAATGCACCCGGGCCAATCCCCCGCCGTGGGTATGTGCCATTTAGCCTGAGCTCATCATCATCAGTAAGCGGCGCTTAGAACATGGGGCGATGAGGAATGACAATGACAAACGACAGCTGGTCCTTCTACTTTCTTGTGTCTCATGGTTTAAACGCATTCTTCCGCATTTTCGAGGCTGCTGAAGAGTGCATGCCTATGGAAACAGATCAGAGGAGGGTACAAGCTTTCAGGGACAGGTCATGGCTTGGCTTGGTGAACGTGGTTGGCTGTTAGCTTGGCTCATCTCTGGCCAGCTCGCTGACCAACTAAGCACGAGTAAACATGAATAAGCCTATATGGGAGTAAAAAGGAAGTAAGCTGTCTTCCAGCACACGCTTTCAGTAGCAAGGTATTCTTCCCAAGTCTCGGAGTAGATTTCGATCACTTATTGTACGGAATGCTAACCCTTGGCAATAGAGACACACTCCTACCTCAAAGTATGGTAACTTGGTGCAGTTTGCAATGGAAGGAGGCTTTTGAACGTGGCACCGGATGTCTTCAGGCTAGCAAGTAGAGGAGACTGCAACCTAGGTTAAAATCTCTCTAAATGCTACAGTCTGGCATTTTGTGAAGAGGAACTTTTTTTACGCAGCCAACCCTAAGTATTCCATATGTTTTCTGATAGAAATCTACCAGATTGGGCAGCATACTTAGTCTGCGCTGAAGGGAAGCTTACTCGTTTTTTTACTCCTTTATATGCTTATTCGTATTTTGAGTGTACTCGACCCCTAGAACCAATGGCGTAGCCAGACATTTTGTCCGGGGGGGTCATGTTCCAGCGCGGCCTCCTCATAGAATTTGTGGAAGGATCAAACGCAACAATAATAACTGCATTGCCATTGACAATGCCATTGTGTATTAGATAACGCTACGCACTGTTTAGGCAAGTGAAATCTGTATTTTTTAAATAAAAGAATGTATTCGTATGTCTTAAAAATCGTAGCAGACATGATTACAAAGCATAAAACTGAGCAGGGGACAAGACACGGGGTGCCCCGCCGCGGTGGCTCAGTGGTTAGGGCGCTCGACTACTGATCCGGAGTTCCCGGGTTCGAACCCGACCGCGGCGGCTGCGTTTTTATGGAGGAAAAACGCTAAGGCGCCCGTGTGCTGTGCGATGTCAGTGCACGTTAAAGATCCCCAGGTGGTCAAAATTATTCCGGAGCCCTCCACTACGGCACCTCTCTCTTCCTTTCTTCTTTCACTCCCTCCTTTACCCTTCCCTTACGGCGCGGTTCAGGTGTCCAACGATATATGAGACAGATACTGCGCCATTTCCTTTCCCCCCAAAAACCAATTATTATTATTATTATTATTAAGACACGGGAGAGAAGCAAACAGGACGAGCTCTTCCTGTTTGCTTCTCTTCTGTGTCTTGTCCCCTGCTCAGTGTTATGCCTTGTAATCATGTCATACCAACTATCCCCTTATCGTTCACTCGTGGCAGACATAACTGATACCAATGCTTCCATGTTTTTGCGTATTTAATAATTAAAGAAAATATCACACGAAGTCCAGAACTATATCTGTCCGGAACCATCAAACCAGTCCATGCCGCTGATATGAAAAACGTAATGGCCATGAAATTAGCAAGTAGAGGACAAATATTTTAATGAATGTTTGTCGTTCAAGAACCTTTAGATTTTTGTACGTATGCGACGGCCAGGGAAAAATCTCAATGACGCTGTCCTCCATTCCAGTGCACTGCGCAGCAGCAGTTGTCACCGGTCATGTATTGCGAGTGATTGCACCGAAATTTTAGTCGCAACAGCGAGCCATTGGTAGGCCCTTGAAAGTTTGTGATAGGATGGGGCCCCTTTCGTTACATGACTCGAGGTGCATGGGCGTTGCCACGAACTCCAACCCGAGTTAGCAATGTTCGCGCCAAAATGTCTTTTCTACTCTGAAAAAGACACTGTAGGTGACAAAATCCAGAATGACTTCCGGCGCCGGTGGTTGTTTTGGTCAGCGGAGCGGGACAGTTCGAAAAAATTTCCGAGGGGGGGGAGTAGGGGGGGGGGTGGGGGGTGGGAGGGGGGGCTGAGGCCTTATAAGCCCCCCCTGGCTACGCCCCTGCCTAGAACTGCGTTGTAATAAAGGTAACTCTCTTTATTTCGTGGATTTCAGAAAGGGATGGCATCAGTTGAAGATAAGAAAGAGATTTAGGTTGGGTTAGCTCACGTACGACCAGGCTGACAAGCTTTAGTTAGTATACAATCCTTGCCGCAGGCGGGCTGCTCATGCGAAGAGGAGTGTAAGGCTGGTTGGTTTCGCCGCACTAGGGTAAAGAGAAAGTGCTAGGGGTGCGACGAAAGCAAACTGGAAGCGGTGTAATCGTTTTTCAAGTGGAGACGTCTGCTGCGCAAGTTCTCTAAACTAGCACGGCCGCCGCACACGCAGGGTGTGCTGCGTTATCCAGGGTGATACACGCGCCGAAGTTTTTCTCACTTCGTCTAATACCTTCCTGAATATTAGGCCATCTTTCAATTTTGCGGAACTGTATGGTTACGGGCGGACGGTTTACCTGCGTATACCACAGCGCTCTTGCGTAAATTCCATATCAACCGCTCACCCCAACCGCTTAAAGGGAAAATTGAAAATTGGTTTTCGGGAAAAGCAAAGGGCGCAGTATCTGTCTCACATCTCGGCGGACACCTAAACCGCGCCGTATGGGAAGGAATAAAGGAATAATAATAATAATAATAATAATTGGTTTTTGGGGAAAGGAAATGGCGCAGTATCTGACTCATATATCGCTGGACACCTGAACCGCGCCGTAAGGGAATGGATAAGGGAGGGAGTGAAAGAAGAAAGGGGTGCCGTAGTGGAGGGCTCCGGAATGATTTCGACCACCTGGATTATTATTATTTAACGTGCACTGACATCGCACAGCACACGGGCGCCTTAGCGTTTTTCCTCCATAAAAACGCAGCCGCCGCGGTCGGGTTCGAACCCGGGAACTCCGGATCAGTAGTCGAGCGCCCTAACCACTGAGCCACCGCGGCGGGTGGATAAAGGAAGGGCTAAAAGCATAAAGGAAGAAAGAGGTGCTGTAGTGGAGGGCTCCGTATAATTTCGACTGCCTGGGGATCTTTAATGTGCACTGATATCGCACAGGACACGGGCACTTTTGCGTTTCGCCTCCATCGACACGCTACCGCCGCGGTCGGGTTCGAACCCGGGTACTCCGGATCAGTAGCCGAGCGCTCTAACCACTGACCCACCGCGGCGGGTGTTACCCTGAAATGATTTTGGTGGTCATATTCTAAACCAACAGACCTCTGGGGGTGGTCTTTGTGAGTATTCAAGTCAAGTTTAAAAACTGCGTGGAACTGTAAATTACAAATAATTCTTAAAAATTGCTGCTCCCAGCCGATTAGGGCGACACCTTACCGCGCGTTCTTTGCCGCCCCTACCCCGATGACGTAGAGTGGAAAACTGGGTGAGAGAGAGAGAGAGAAAAAAAAACACCGGACGAGCTTCTCATTGGGCGTGTCCAAGTTATACATAGTGGGTTGGGGCGCGGCGGTGTGCAGTTCCGACTTATTTAATTTTTTTGTTCTTGTGAGTCGGCGTGTATGAGTTGAGAAGGGAGATGAGGGACACCATTTTTAATCGCCGAAGTCTTCGCTCTTATTGTAGCTGGCTTAATATTTTTTTCGGTTGTTATTGTTGGCCTCAGAAGGCATGGCACATACCCACGCGGTGCAATTGGCCAAGAGAATCACATAGGCGATTGCGAAGAGAGGCATGAGGCGGAAATGTAGAACAGTGAAATGGTTCAAAACTAGAAAAGAATAATTAAAGAAAGAATAACGGGGCCTTTATCGCTATCGCGTTAAAAATAAATGCGGTGACGAATGGTGGACTACCGATCGCTGGTGCGCTTTTCATAACCCCCGCAAACCTCAATTCATGGAATTGCCCAGGTTGGGCGGTAAATGTTTAGTGGTTTTATTCCATTCCTGTAATAGGAAGTAGACGTTTGCACGTTACCCTTAGCCTCACGAGACGCGCCGAAGTAGGCCTGCAGCGTGGCCGATTACGCAGCAGCATAACTATCATCATGCTACGTCCTACTCTATGCTTGAAGGAAAACGGAGAAGGCTCTGTATGATAGGTGCATTCATTCATTCATTCATTTTAGACAATCATGTAAGGTCTACATGCATATATACATTAAATTTTTCATCCTGTCTGGAGAGCCGAGGCAAAAGGTGTATTCAAACGCCTGACGAGGCCGTGTTTTTTATCCGTATAGTGGAGAACTTATGGCGCCCCTTATGATGCATGCAAATCTGTGTACAGCAAGGAGAACCGTTGTCCTCACCTCTGCAGACCTTTTGGTTTGAAGGATGTTGTAGGGGTTCCGCTATACGGATGAGGATCAAACCCCCTTGCTTGATTTTTCTTTTAGCAGAGACCGTACGTGGATAATACGAGCAGCTTGTGCGTTTTTTTTTCTTGTGTGACACGAAGCACCAGCAGTGCCGAGGAAGACCGTCACACGTAGACGTTCGAAGCAGTTTATTTCATTGCAGTGCGAATGTCACTTTCTTCACATTTGCCGGCTAACACATGGCGCCACTTCAGAAGCGCAACAGCTAGAATGCATTTTATGATCAGTGTGTCAGTGCACAGCACCTGTTGCATCAGATGCACTCCCGGCGACGAAATTTTTCTTACCATAAATACTACCAAGCAACTGAATTTCCTTTCGGCTTACGTGCGCTCCTACTGTCGCATCCTGTGGGTACAGGATGCTGTTGGTTGTGTCCATTAGAACCTTAGGGCTCGCACCTAAGCCTCGAGGACATTCAGCTGTATCGCGGCACGCGTGGCCGGAAAACTTTTGTCCACCGGTGAGCGCATCTTTTACTTCCATGAGTGCTGCTGGAGGCGGTAGTTCTAAGCGCCTATAGTCCCGTCTACGCGATCGCTGTTATTCTCTTTACTGTCACCCGTCTCATCGTGATCCAGTAACGGCCGCCCCGTAGCGTCTTTCCGCACTCGCTCTGCGTCTTCAGTCCTCGGGTGGCGGCGGAGGCACGTAGGTGTCCTGCGGTTCACCGTACCCGGGGTCTGCCGGTGGACAGTACGTGTCGCCTCCGCCGCAGTAGGGCGCTGGCGGCGGGCTGTATGTATCGCCGGCGGTGGTGCCACTGTAGAAGGACGGCTCGCTGGGCGGCTGGTAGCAGTCGCCAGGAGGTGCGGGGGGCACGTAGGTGCTGCCTTGACTGTAGCCCCCGCCGGGTGGCTGGTAGTTACTGCGCAGGGGAGAGACAGGTACAGTGTCGATGAATCGAAATTCTAACATGCATCCGATTTTGCGGCTACGCGGAGTTCCTCACTTTCTCAGGTGTTTGCGGCTGTAGCATGGGTGGGCTGCGAACATGTGTACAAGTGACTGTCCGGGTGCAGTCGAAAATGCGTTATCCGTTGTTATGCGACCTAGACAGGCCTAGCTGGTCCCGCCTGGGGTGTGAACACTCTCGGGGCACGGGGGAACGCGGTGTAGCTACATCTACCACATGTACGCCTGGCGGGATAAACAGCGAGGCTTAAGGTCGAATTTGGCAGTTTTCGCCACACGGTTGCCACACACGGCATCTCAAGCCTATGAATGCCAGTAGCGGCAGTGGTTGACGCCCATCGCACCTTACTAAGCCTCCTTGATCTTGGGCTTTACACATCACACTACATAAAGCGCCATCTTGCGGCTTTTGGTGATAACAGACTGAATTATGAGGCTCCATTTGTGCACTATGCGATATTGTGGACTAAACAGTTACAAGGACGAGGTGATGAGCGTGTTGACACCCGTTGTCTATAGAGAGATGACAGCTGTGCCCAGTCTCCTATGTTCGCTGCGCTTTGCATTTCCATATCGCCAAGCCGGTAGTGAATTCTAGCGCTATAGCGTTTTTGTTTTTTCTATTTTCTATGTACCAGCTGTGACCAGGCTGTGACAGAGCATTGCGCACGCCACGCTATATTTCCTAAGTCTAAAACTGTGCCCCTGGAAATGAAGAGCTTGGCGCGCTGGGCCGAGAGGACCGAAAGGACCTCTGCGGCCGAAGCAGTGTACTCTCTAACTTGCAAACAAGTTCAGCTTGTCCAGCTCTTGTCACATGCTCCGGACGCACGACCGAAGAGGAGAGCACTTACAAGGTTGGCGGCTGGTAGGAGACCGCCGAGTCGACCACGTCGGGCGGCGGAGGTGGGCAATAGGTGGTACCCGAGGGCGCCTGGTAGCTGTCCGTATAGTCCGAAGGGGGAGGTGGAGGCACGTACTGGTCGCCGGGAGGCGGAGGAGGCTGGTACGACATGCCTGCTCTGCTGTCTGCTTCTGTTGAGATTGGAACGTAAATCGAGCTTCAGGTATAGACCTTTTCACGGCCATTGGGAAAACCGGTTTTCTGGGCTGTGGGGAGAACGTGGGGGAGCTTAATCCTGAACTCTTTCCTGTACTACGAGCACAGCCAGTGTCCAATATGGCGGCACCCATGGACCTCTTTGTGAAAAGGCCTATACAGTGACATGTCCGCATGCAGGGTGCGCGCATAAAGCGGCAATTCAGAAGTCAAAACATTAGGTGGCTTTATTAATGTGGTAATGTATTAATGCCGAGACGACGACGTCAGTCTAATGGTTATCAGCTTCCACAAGGGCATACTCGTCGCCCATATCTGGAATACTCCCACAGCGATGGGCTCATCGCCACTTCCTGTGCCGCTGCTTTCGGCGTCCTGCTGTCATCTCGTACCAACCGGCCGCCAAGAGAACCCGACAGAATTTGTCCTAATAAAATGGCCAGTAAACTTGTTTCCGCTCACACAATATGTAAAAAAAGTATTATTCACTTCGACGTTCTGTGCACTCAACATCATGCTACCCCGCTACCATGTTAGTATACTGAAATATCCGCGCCAGACCCCGCGTATGCTTTACAAATTGCACATCTGCCTCTTAAGGAATTGCTAAAAACGCATAACGTCTGCTGCCCAAGTACTACTGGAAGTCGGAGAGTACACCCACTGTGTTCCTAGCTTTTCAAGAACCGTGTAACAACGAAGGCACTCTGAACAGCTTTGTCTGTAAATCAGCATTTTTGCTCACAACGTCCAAATACTCCAAATATTTTCAAGTTTTATCGTGAGATAATTCGCAATTTTGATTTACATTCGATTCTGCATTTATTTAACAAAATGTACATCATAAGGCGTTGTTGCATCTTCATATGTTGTGGGGTTGACATGGGGAGATATTTACTTTCTCCCCACTCAATCGCGGCTGACACGGTTCAAAGCCGCCCGGACCCCACCCCGTGATCGCGTACGCTACCGAGCGCACGCCGACCACGGCGGGCCTTGCTCTGCGGGAAACAAAGGAACGACACATTGGCTGACACAAACAGGCATTTATTGCTACAGAAACAATAACGCCAGCTAGCAACAAGGTACGCTAATGAATCAAGGACGTCCGACTCACCAGCAAGGTTCCGAGCGAATGTTCGCCCGCGCTAGGGCAAGGGATATAAACTCCGCAGGCCGGACGGGACGAGTACGGGAGCCTGTCTCCCCGTCGCTTCTTCGCCCCGTCGGCGAAGAGCGGAGACCCGAGCGACGCGTCCGATCAGGGTGATTATCCCGGCCCAAGAGGCCCCATCTCCCGCGGGCAGGCTTCAGCAGTCTCCCGCGCAGCGACGCTGGCGCCCTCTCTTGCCAGTTAATGTAACTGGCAAGGGAACGCGCTCATCCACGGGTTACGACTGCTGCTGCACGGTGCCTCGCGGGAAAGCAAACTCAGGGGGCTGCAGGGCAGGTCCCCACAATGTGTATAAACAAGTATGTATTATGAAAAAAAAACTGATAAAGGAATAACTCTTCGACCTACGGCTGCATTTTTTTTGTGTACATTCATCGGAACACACAGACATGGATTAACGCGGAAAAGCCGAACTTTTGTTCGGGTCTGACGAGGATGCAAGGACTAAGTCGTGCATTTATTGAAGGGTCTCGTGTGGTAGAGCTGCTCTTTTCTCGGCGTAGAAACCACGCCGACAGGTAAAAAAGGCCGCCACCGTCTGGAAGACGTTGAAGTAAAAAGTGTTAGCTGTTTGTCTTGCTAGAATTCATATGAATGAGATTAAAGGAAGGACGGGAGGGACCAATTTTAATGGCCGCCATCTTAGATTCGAGAAACCGAAACTATGCCGCCATTTCGTCCCCTGACGTCATTCAGATTCAGATTCAGATTTATTTCAACAACACTTGGTTGCCGAGGAGGCGAACAAAAAGGCAATCAAAAGTTGCCTGACGAAGCGTCCGCCCCCTTTACACTCTACCACTGAGCAGTGGGCAGGTTTAACCAAAGAAAAACAGATCATAACACCAAAGAGACATTGCTTATAACATTATACACGAAAACATCGAAAAAGAAAAAAACAAGAAAAAAACAGCACATATTCATTTAAGGTACACAATTAAGAAATGCTGTAAAAAGTATATTCGCGAGTCAACATTGTTGCACAGAATTGCACATAAAATACAAATATCGGTGTGACTGAATATAACAAAAGGCAAGAAGAGCTTATCTAGGCCGGCCAAAGTAAGGTTTTCTTTTCTAATAAAAACATGGATTTTTCTTCTTTTTTTTTAATATAGGGCAGATATGTGCAGAAAAAGTAAGGCATTGCTATGTCACAAAAAGAAATGGGTTAACTTTTTGCTAAATGCTTTCGTGGAACGACTGTTGTGAATGGTTTCTATAATACCCGGGTACTTATTTAGAAGATCAGCGATTCGATATTTTAGCGTTTGTGTACCGTAGTTCGTACGCACTAGTTCTTTTCTACAGGTCATATGCCGAAGGTTATGGTCGTGGTCTCTAAAGAAGAAAGTTTGCGAGAACCCAGCCGGGTCCATTTTTATTGACCATATATTTTCAAAGCTACTCTTTTGTTCATGATATTCGTGATAGTTAATATCTGATGTTTTTCGAAAAGTGGGGCTGAGGGGGCTCTATATGGAGAGTTTTCTATTAATCGTATGACTCGTTTTTGTAGTATAAGCAGGATTTCCATGTTTGCTTTTGTCGTAGTTCCCCATACAAGAGTACAATATTGCAAACGAGAAAAAACTAGACTATAATACAACTGCTTTTTTAACCACATTGGTAGTAAGTTCTTTACTTTGAAGATAATTCCGATTGATCTGGAAATAACTGTTCGTATTTTTTCTATGTGCAGAGACCAGCTCAAATTTTCTTGAAAAATAACCCCCAGAAATTTGTGAGAGTTTACTCGTTCTAGGTGTTCCCCACGAAATTGTATAATAGATTCTCTATTGATGGCTTTATTTCTGGGACGGAAAATAATGTACTTTGTTTTATTAGTGTTCAAGGTTAATTGATTAATGTTAAGCCATTGTGATAGGTTGTTTAGCCAGCTGTTTGTTTGCCTTTCAAGCATTTCTAAGTCTGTTCCAGAAAAAAATACATTAGTATCGTCTGCATACAGGATTATATCTGGCGTGAGTGGAATATCGATAATGTCATTAATATAAAACAAAAACAGTAAGGGTCCTAAGATGGAGCCTTGTGGGACCCCGTATTTTATTGTTCCTAGACTTGATTTTGCCTGGTTTATCTGCACGTATTGTTGTCGACTATCTAAGTAGCTTTTTATTAAGTCAAATGCAATTCCTCTGATTCCATAGTTGTATAACTTTTGCAACAATATATTGTGGAAAGTGAGAGTAGCGCAAAACGGGACAAAGGGACAGAGAAAGACAGACACAGCACAGGCGCTAACTTCCGACTGAAAGAAACCAGGGCGGCCAAGACGAACGATAATCCGTGAGGGGAAACAGGCGCATGCCTGTTTCCCCTCTGAATCGTGCACATCCGTAGATCCTCATTCACATGTTTTTCATTATCTTTCTGGGCGCATGCGCCTGTTTCCCCTCACGGATTATCGTTCGTCTTGGCCGCCCTGGTTTCTTTCAGTCGGAAGTTAGCGCCTGTGCTGTGTCTGTCTTTCTCTGTCCCTTTGTCCCGTTTTGCGCTACTCTCACTTTCCATGGATCACCGTTACCGACTCGCCCAAGTTTCTACCCTTGTGTAATATATTGTGTTTGATGGAATCAAACGCTTTCTTGAAGTCAAGGAAAAGTCCTATTGTATGATATTTTTACTCAAAGTTTCTTATTATTTTATCTTTAGTATTAAGTAACGCTTTTTCAGTGGACTTGTCTTTCTGAAAGCCATATTGTTGTTCTACAATTATACCTTCTTGTTTACAAAAATTTAATAAGCGAATGTAAATAATCTGCTCCATAATTTTTGAAAAGACTGGCAAAACCGATATTGGTCGGTAATTATGTAAGTCGTTTTCGTTTCCCCCTTTAAAAATTACTGACACTTTCGCAATCTTTAGCTCATGAGGGAACACCCCAGTAGAAAGGATTAAATTACATATGTGAGAAAGCGGACTGCTGATATGCTGTGCTACTGATTTTATGGGTTGGACCCTGAGATCATCTATTCCAGAAGATTTATTATTACTTAGCTGTCGTATAATGGCACAAATTTCTTCTGAAGTTGTAGGAACCAGGAAAATCGAGTCCCTGAATATTGATTTCATGTATGTTTTATGCTGCTTATTGTTGTCTATGTTGGGATTGGGAGCCCCACAGTTCCACCTCTATCCACCATATTGGACCGTGGCGTCATCATTGGCACGCGGCAGGGGGTTGTTTCTACAATGCTTTTGTAGATGGCACTATAAGTCTCAATGCGAGATGTGCTGTTTTCTAGTTGCTACCACAGATGGCGCTGTGATCTCAGGGTGGTGTAGACCCCACGAAATCTCGAAACGTGATGAGTAGTTGCTGGCACAGATGGCGCTGTGATCTCGGGGTGGTGGCATACGCCACGAAATCTCGAAACGTGATGAGTAAGAGCTAACGCTCTTAAAAAAGAAACCTGCCGTTGTGGCGCAGTGGTTATAGCGCTCGGTTATGTGCGAAGACGCGCGTTCAGTACGGCCGCGGCGGCCGCGTTTCGATGGAGGCGAAACGCAAAAGGCGCCCGTGTGCTGCGCTACGTTCCAGGTGGTCTAAATTAATCCAGGACCCTCCAGTACGGCGTCCCTCATAGTCAGTGTACCGTTTCGGGACGTTAAATCCAATATACCGAAACCAAAAAAAGGAGCCGTTCGTAAAAAAAAAGCACAGGTCAACAGATGCGTATGTTTGTTCAGGAAGATCACTGCGAAACTAAATAAAACGGAAGGTAATAATAAGTTTGACGTAATGTGAAACCTAATCTTCAAGCCCGCAGCTCATTATTGCGCTTGGCTTTCACCGAAAAGCAGCTGCTACGGCTGAAACAGTACGCATTTTATGCTAGCTTAAGAGCAACTAGTAAAGTGCTAACGGGAGTGGAATCCTCTTGACGCTGTGTACGCAGATCTGATTTCTATGGCTATCGCCGCTAGTAGAAAAATTCGGCGCTGTCTAATTGACATGCTGATCGACAAAATAATTAGTCACTTAAGTTGTCATGTATGATCGTACGGGATTGCTCATAAGGCGGCGTAGCGTGTTCCCGCGCAGACGTCGCAGAAACTATCGGGTGGTGTTTGAGGTCATGTTAGTGAAGGTGCCTGCGGGCGTGCTCTTTCAGTCTTGCCGCGGGCCTTGACCCGTTATCTTGACGAAGACGGCGCTCTTGGTATAGCGTCTTCTGAACGCTTTTGTGCGTTTCGACGCTGCCGTTGTTTGCGTTGCCGTACGAGACACCGCTTGCGTTCATCATCATCATCATCATCATCATCATCATCATCATCATAATCATCATCATCATCATCATCATCATCAGCCTTACTACACCCACTGCAGGGCAAAGGCCTCTCCCATGTCTCTCCAATTAACCCTATCCTTTGCCAGCTGCATCCACCCTTTGCCTGCAAACTTCTTAGTCTCATCCGCCCACCTAACTTTCTGCCGCCCCCTGCTACGCTTGCGCTCTCTTGGAATCCACTCCGTTACCCTTAAGGACCAGCGGTTATCTTGCCTTCGCATTACATGCCCTGCCCAAGCCCATTTCTTTCTCTTGATTTCGACTAGGATGTCATTAACCCGTGTTTGTTCCCTCACCCACTCTGCCCGCTTCCGGTCTCTTAACGTTACACCTATCATTTTTCTTTCCATGGCTCGCTGCGTTGTCCTTAACTTAAGCTGAACTCTTTTCGTTAGCCTCCACGTTTGTGCCCCGTAGGCGAGTACCGGTAAGATAATGCTGTTGTACACTTTCCGCTTGCGTTACGCTCCTCGTATGGACTCTGCATAGCACTCGGCTTCGCTGTTGCGTATCCAAGTGGCTGTGCATGCAAGCGTCGGCGATAACGCGAGCTGCTTTATCGTAGACGATGAGCGCGTGAACGTGAGGCCGAAAAAGCGGCATTCCTTCAGTTGCTGGTAAAAGCTTCGGCAACACCTCCCAGAAGGCGCTGTTCGGGGTTTATTTCAAGCAGACTCGTAAAACGGCCAGTAATAGCACCTAGAACCAGCAAAGCACGCTCTCTGCTATTTAACAATGCCTGTTTTGTAAGCATATGGCTACTCAGTATACTACGCTTCCGACACCGTGTTTTTTGAACGTT
This sequence comes from Amblyomma americanum, assembly GCF_052857255.1. Taxonomy (NCBI): domain Eukaryota; kingdom Metazoa; phylum Arthropoda; class Arachnida; order Ixodida; family Ixodidae; genus Amblyomma; species Amblyomma americanum. The sequence continues at coordinate 52,285,107 of NC_135498.1, forward strand.
CTCGAATGCTCGAGCCCCTATACTACGGAGTAGTGCGCGTAGAACTACGTTGTCAATCAATCAAGCAATCAATCAATCAATCAATCGATCAGTCAATCAATCAATCAATCGATCGATCAATCAATCAATCAATCAATCAATCAATCAATCAATCAATCAATCAATTTAAGGAGAGAGCAAGCGAAGTGAATGCGAAGAAAAAACGAATGGTTTGATATGAGCTGATGTTCGTATTGTTTCTATAGTTACGGCGGCGCAGTTCGTACGCGACAGCAGGACACGACATAAAACATTCTTGGCACTGAGCCGTCGGTGCGTTAGGGAACAAATGCCTTCGCCTACCGTTCGTCCAATGCGGCCGTAGCCAGCGCCTTTACTCGAGCGCGGGGGCGCCAGACGCATCGTATTTTCTGTGCGCCGGAAACGTGCACGCTATCTTATCGGCAAGAGTCTAGGAGTGGCTGGTGTTTTAGCTCTGCTGCACTTATGCGGGTATATCGATAAGCACTCCCAAGTTCCTCTCGTGGTGCGTACTTAGCGTGGCGTTCCCTTTGGCACATTGTTGCAACGACCGATGTCACGATATCGCTTGGGAGTTCCGAGAATTTCATGAGCACGCCTGAAATCCTGGTGCCGTAGCAGCAGCGCAGCAGCAGCAGTAGCAGCAGCAGCACAGCAGCAGCACTCAGTGCATGCCGTATGCATGTGGCATATACGGTGACAGCAGGATGGTTTTTTTTTCGTCAGGGAACTCACAGGCCTACCTCCTGCATGGGTACGTTTTCCTCACAAGTTTCATAAATAGTTGAGGCGTAGACCCTCAAAGATTTGCCTCCAAATGTGGAAGGCACAGCTGGATTCAGAAATTCAGGGGACGAATTCGAATTCCAGAACGGTTCTCGGCTTGATGGTCCCTTGGGCACCACACTCTGTCATTTCTTGACTGCCGAAATAATCGGGCGATATTTATTGTCACAAGCTGTGACGTGAATACAGCTGTTGCTGCGTTCTCGTAAGACTGGGTATGTAATATACGGTATGTATGTGGTAAATGGAGGGGGGTGGGGGTGGGGGTGGGGGGAGCGCGAAGCATATAGCTGCTCTGATGCGACAGCAAAACGGCGCTATAATTAAGTGGGTGAACACGAAATAGCTGGTGCAAATCTGTGGGCCTTAACTGCGACTGATTCTACTTTATGCTTTACTCAGTGCCTACACTGATTTCAGCTTTTCTAGCCGCCTAATACAACAGATAGATAGGAAATCTCGCGCTATGCTATCAAGACCAACGTGCTGCTTCCCTTCACACATTTTCAGCACAGCTAACATCTTTTTTTATTTCTTTTGTGACATTTCAGAAGAATGTAAATACCGTCTTGGGAAGCTTGAGAAAGTTGCCAACATGCTATGCTGTGCCGAAGCGGAATACTAGCGTCCTGCGGCACTTCCGATTGCAATATCCGGTCTCCTTTTCTCACTTTCGCCATACTTTTTTCCGCTATTCATGTTGGCATAGTGTTTCAGTATGCTGGCTGTGAAATAATGGCACCGACCTCGACAAGTTGGTATAGTGAAAGGTATCGACTTGTGTGCTAAAATAGCGGCGCAAAGAGCGGTTATTAAAGCTGATAAACCTGAACAATCGGGCGAGTTATAAAACGAGAAAAGCGGAATATATGAGGCGGTCCTTATGGAGGAGGGAAGCCAGCTGGACTAAGGGCGGTGGCTTGTTTGCTAGCCACGCCTATCTAATCTCTGAGAGCAAAAACGACAGCACATAAGGTTTGGCATGAGTAGACCTTGCACGAGTGAATGTGGATATTTTTCCTTTTTCGGACACCGGGAACTCTAACATAGGCCAGTTGATTATCCACGTATGTTTTGGGTAAACATCCTCAAAACCTCACCCGTCACTGAACACGGAACAAGCACACGTCCTTCGCAAAGTTCAGACTAACACTCGCCTCACTCCACTGAATCTCTACAACTTCGGATGGCGTGACACAGCTCACGGTATCCCAACTGCCCACAGATCAAGGCAGACACAGAACTCATTCTCTACTCATGTAACACTGGTTATGCTCACGCGCGCTCTCTGTAAGACAAGCCCGTTGTTTCTTGGGCGGTACGGGAAGATTTTCCTTTTTTTCTTGGCCCTTCTAGGGGGTATGCCTGTAAAATAACCGGCTTGATTATTGCTTACTTCCAAAGTAAATGCACGTACGATGGACAGTTCTGGCAAGTCTTTTGAGGAGCGCATTTATGTGCGAAAGTAACTTTCACTTTCCGAGTTCAGTCTAGACACAGCGCCACACATGTCTTGCCTTAGGCGAGTATGTTCTAATGTTACTTGTAATCCGTCCATTCGTAGGTATATATCTAAAGCGGGCGAGAATAGAAGTTCTGGCTGTTTATAGCTGCTCACGTTGGTGCATCCAATTTCCGAACGACAGGAATCCTGCGGATCCTCTTCTTCTCGCAGCTGGTGATCAGGTAGTCAGCGCAGGATAAACTAGATTTATATATGTGCACAGAAGTAATGATTCTTGAGAAAGAAACAAATAGCACTGTAATTTTCTTTCGTGTATTGTGCGAGTAACCTGTATATTCTAGCAGCTTGCATGCGGGAGGTGTGGGATTCGACACCCAGTGTCGCCGGATACACGCCGATGATACAATGGTTAGTAGTTTTCCCCTGGCCTGGCGCTCAGGCTTGTATGGGGTGAAAAGCTTGGAAAATGGGTCCTTAATTCAACCTTGTGTAAAAACAATTACCTTGTGCCATGGCGCTCTTTGGCCGGAGCTGCCCTTGCGGCATAAAAATTCATCATCTTCACCATTCTAGCAGTGTTAAAACTCCGACCTTTCAACAAGCACGCTTGGAACGACTTTACACCATCCTCAGTGCATGTCGGCAGCAGCCGCTTACCATTTTTCCTGTACCCTAAATTAGACATTGTTGCCGACACTCAGTCAACTGAGTTTTCTGTGCGGTGTGAGTCAACCAATAAGGTGTTGACTCCGCCGCCGCTTGTTCAATAGGCGCCTGCATGGTAATGCTCCATCGGACGCAACCAACGCAAAAAGCCCGCATAAGGCGGCCGTAGTCGCATAAAGAAGGTGAGGATAACATAATCAGCGGAACTGCGTTCAAACTCTGCGAGCAAGAAAGCGAAAGAAGGAAGCTCGCAAGCGGGGCTGACGAGCACTAGAGCTGACTAGCGCCAGCGCTCTTCAGAGTCCGTAGTAGGCGTTTCTCTTCGTGCAGTTTGAACTCGCTGCTGTAATGACTCAAGTAGCCGGAGAAATTTCGCGAAGTTGCTGCCAGTTAAAATATTGCGAGACGCAAGCAGTAGCGAGAATTTTTGGTCTGCTATATTGGACGCAGTATAGTATTACGCGTACCGTCTATTTCAGAGGACTCGACGCATCCCATGTGCACCGCCGAGGTGCTCCAAGCTGCTCACGCTGCGCTGTGGCCTGTCCTTCCCACGAGGTGTCGCTTCCGTGCTCGCCGCAGGCAAAGCGTCCTCTGTGTACGGCACGGGCGAACAGTGAGAGTAAGTGTCGTCCGACGGAACGATATTCGAGGTGGTGTCGCGCAGGAAGAGATAAAGGCTGCTTTGAAGTCGTCCTGATAACATTCGCATAGAGAATCGAATTTCGATGGGCACGTCCCTTGCTATGGCGCGTTCCTGGAGAAGGACGCGTAGAGACTGCACCTGAACCGGGTGCTGTGGATTCGTCCGGAAAGCTGTGAATGCATTAGGAAGGTGCCAAAAACCGATGAGTAGGCACCGGTAATCACGCTGAGTGTGTCAACTGTCCAAGAATAGTTGACTACTGCCAGTGGATTAGGACAGGCCGCTCAGCACGTCGACTGCAAATGCAGGCCGAACAAAAGAGTTAGATAAAGCTATGTAGTAGAGCGCAACCAACCATGGTTGTATTAGATCGTACAGATAGGCCTCGAATGAGTTGACCGCACCGTCAACCGAACTTGTCTTCAGTGCTTATAACGATTTGAGAACGAAGTTTCGAGTGCTGTACCGAATTTAAGCCACGAACGCGGCCGGAAAAGCTGATGCTAGAGAAGCTGAATCAGGCACTTTCTCAGAACGATCTGTTTAAGTGAACGAATAAGAATAGTACTACAGTCGAACCTCGCTATAACGAAATGGTTTATAACGGAATATTGGATATAACGAAGGAATGATTACTCTCCTTGGAGCCTCGGTCAACACGGGCTATAACGAAGTAGTAGCAGGGCCCCGTAAACTTCGTTGTAACGAGGTTAGGTTATATTGAGTTTAATGGCGCGAAATCAACTAAGGCTACACTGCGCCTAACGAGGTTCGACTGTATAACCTATTCAGGGTAATTAAAGGCGTTTCCAGCCTGTCCCCCTTTCTGGGGACTGGCAGCGAATAAAAAAAAATGAAAGCCGTTTTGGTGGCGAAGGTTAAGTTTAAATTACATGCTCAGCGTACGATGGTCAATGAGTCAGCAAAAGCGTGTGCCCGATCAGGTTCCACTTAGGCTACGGTGAGTGCACGAGTGCTGGCGGAGAGAATATGTGCACGTACTTACGGTGCTGGAGAGGTGTGCGAACGATGCCTCGGAATAGCCTGGGCTCACCCGTTTATCTCCCCTCTTTGACAATGGAGTTGGTCGTGTTTGCGAGGGCAGACCACGTGGGCGCCTTCGGTATCGCGCGCCTTTGGAGCATTTCCACGTGTATTTATGAGGGGCGTGTTGCGTAGCTGAGCTCTACCGTACTTTGTACGAGTGACGTTGCCGCACAGTTTCACTGGACGCTAGGCAGGTTACTCTGATCGCACTGCGAATGTATATATATATATATATATATATATATATATATATATATATATATATATATATATACATACACACACCCGGTGTGTATGCACACGCACACACACACACACACACACACACACACACACACACACACACACACACACACACACACACACACACACACACACACACACACACACACACACACACACCACACACACACACACACACACACACACACACACACACACACACACACACACACACACACACACACACACACACACACACACACACACACACACACACACACACACACACACACACACACACACACACACACACACACACACACACACGCACACCGGGTGTTACAAGGAAGACTTAGATTTTCAAAAATAGTATTTTTGAGGCAAAAATATGGCTTTTATATAATAATTCAGTATTTATTTGCCTGTTCGTCCGGTGGGATGTAATGAGAAATCTTAACATTTTGTAGTTTTTCCGGCGGTCATAAAAGGGCGCCTGCTAGCACTTCATATGATCATCAGCGGACTGCGCTCCAAAAGATAGGTGCATTCATTAAGCGAGTGAAATAAATTGCGCATTGTGAGAGTTAATGTAGGAGGTGCGGTCTAAGTGCGAGTGCGCTCATTATGGGAGAAACACGGTATATATAAGGAAACGTCACCAGAAGAGCGTCTTCCTGTAATAAGCATTGAAACAATTGTTCTTAAGTTCTCCGTTTTTAATCAAAGTCCGTTGAGGACGGGTGCACAACAGGAATAGAAAGTTTAGAAAAGGTTTACAGAAACTGGACATTACTGGGGACCAGCGCCACGTGATCTGAACGACACGGCTTTCTTGTTGTCAGTGCCACGTGGACGAGGTAGAGAAGCAGAAAACAATACAACATAGCTTGATTTTTAATTATAGCAAAACTTGTTTCTGTCTCGACAAGCTCATGCGAAAGTTCTCGGCGAATACAGCTTTTAAGTGACTTCGATTATAAACATGGTCTGTAGACAGTCTATAGACTTCTTATAGACTCTGTTACTTTCCTGTAGATATTTCTTTTTGCCTATTCATGGTCTAAGACTGCATATAGAAAAAAGTATACTATATGTGCATGGTCATAAATCTATAGATTGTCTATAGACTGCCTATACGATTTTATACTGACTTTAGACTGCTCTCTAGGGTTTGTCTATAGACAGTCTATAGACTTTATAGACAAAAGTCTATGGTCAGTCTATAGACTGCCTATACGATTTGTGCGGACTATAGACTGCTCTCTAGGGTTTGTCTATAGACAGTCTAAAGACTTTATAGACAGAAGCCTATGGACAGTCTATGGACTATCTAAAGAAATTTTTGTAAGGGATCTATTGTCGCAATGCGACACTATTGCGTGTTGAAGCCAAAGGGAATCCGACCCGTGCTGCCACACGTAATGCCAACTCGTGAAAAGAAGAGTTCGAAGTCTATGCCAAACATCGATTAGATTAATGGTAGGGTAATGCTTTGTACGCCGTAGCTACATCTACGAGGGACATAATAAATGACGCTTCGCATGTCACAGATAAACACAGTGTGCAAACATGGCCTGCAGCTACGCGTCTAACTTCGGAATGTACTTCTTCATTCCGAAGAAGTCAAGGCACGCTTCTAATTCAGGTTGTTCGGATTGCATATGCGATGCCAATTGCCTCCAGCAGAGCTCGAACGACGCACTTGGAGCAGAGCCAATATACGTTATACCCGTCTTCGTGCAATGCTTCTTTTAAAGGAAACTTATTGGCACAGTTCTGAGGAGCAGTGCTAAATATGTCACTTCACTTTTTGTTGTACTTTGCTCGTGTGCAGAGCATGTGTGCAGGTATGCAGGGTCTCACACGTGCATCAGGCAACTCGGTTGCTGGCCTCGTCGATACGATCGCTGTTCCTTGGACGCCACTTAGGACGCGCTACTCAAGGACAACCGTCCGCGGCTATGCAAATCATGCTACCAGCAAGAGTCGTCAGCTTGAAGAACTTTGCCTTCTCACGAGCACCTGGTAGATAACAATTTCAGAGGCAGTCCCTTCACGTTCGTGTACGGCTCCTATTGCATAACCACACGTCGCTATAGTGCCTTGCGCGGGCCAATACACGTGGCTGGCAGCTCGCGGCGTCCGAGCTTAGCTTTCCAGTGTTCAAGAATGTACTGATAATCGTCTATTTGTGTGTACAGTCGGCAGTTCCAGCACAAACAGAAAAAAGAAACGTGTTTTATATAGTCTCGACGTTGCTGCCGCGGCGGGCAGGTCTGCGACTTCGGCGACAGTTGGAGCGCTATATATATATGTACACACGCAAAAAAAAAATCTCGTTTTTTGCTAGTCGCGTGCACTGGAGGAGTTGCTTTGCCTGCATGCTTTCGAAAGCGCATGTATATTCGCACGACACAGCCAGATTTTGTCGAGCCACAGCGGCGAGGGTAACCGTGTTTTCGAAATTAGAAAAACTGATATGGCCATCACTAACGACCGGCTACGAGTAGCCTAACTGTTATAGTTAAAAAGTTCATTATCAGGAATTAGTTGAGCGACTGACTAGTTAACATTATTTACAAGTTTTCTGATGCCTGGCAACGCAGGTATTATTGGGCCGCTGACGCCGCCTTCATACACGAAAAAGCCTATTTAAAAAATTTGGTCACCTAAGTGGAAACACCTGACACACACACACACACACACACACACACACACACGACACACACACACACACACACACACACACACACACACACACACACACACACACACACACACACACACACACACACACACACACACACACACACACACACACACACACACACACACACACACACACACACACACACACACACACACACACACACACACACACACACACACACACACACACACACACACACACACACACACACACACACACACACACACACACACACACACACACACACACACACACACACACACACACACACACACACACACACACACACACACACACACACACACACACACACACACACACACACACACACACACACACACACACACACACACACACACACACACACACACACACACACACACACACACACACACACACACACACACACACACACACACACACACACACACACACACACACACACACACACACACACACACACACACACACACACACACACACACACACACACACACACACACACACACACACACACACACACACACACACACACACACACACACACACACACACACACACACACACACACACACACACACACACACACACACACACACACACACACACCACACACACACACACACACACACACACACACACACACACACACACGCACGCACGCACGCACGCACACACACACACACGCACGCCACGCACGTACGCACAACACGCACGCACGCACACACACGTAGAGCGAGAGAGAGCCTCCTCGCCTTGCACTGAGCGAGTGACACGAGCCTTATTTTCTCAACAGTTTTGACAGCCAGTCTCAAATGAAGCAAATCGAATTCACGTCAGCGCACGCACTGTTAAAACTGTTGAGAAAATAAGGCCCGTGTGCTCATTGCAAGGCCAGGAGGCTCCTCATGGAAGAACTAAGAACGCCAAATTTCTAGACTGAATTTCTTCCTGAGAACGGTGCGCAGAGCCGTAGGAACGGTGGGAGTGGAAAAGATAAGCTCCAGTGTGCTTTGAAACAAATATTACACGCCTGTTTTAAGGCGCTCGTATTATAAGCCCCAACATGGAAAAAAAAGTGTCCGGCTTTGTCCGGCAGCGTAGTGCTGTGTACACCACCTGCCAAACACCTTCCACCTTTCAGGTAGCAATGCAGAGAGAGAAAAATAACGTCGTAACACCGCAACGCCCCTTTCAGAAGTCCAATAAAAGTAAGTGAAGCATGTTTTATGCACTCCAGCACGAACTAAAATGTACCCCATGGCTGTCCATAATCACGCGGAATGACAATTCACTTTATTTAATTCTCTACTTGGGCGTCACAGTGCCGCTCGTGTTGCAATTTTCTGACTGAGTAATCCTCTAGTGTGCCAACTTGACACGCTGTATTGGCCGGCAGTTCCGCATCCGTCGTGCAATCATTGCAACGGCGTATACGTTTTGATAGCCTGCATTCCTCACCATAGAAGGCAGTGCTGAGAGTGTTCCGGGAAGAGATATAAGGTGACGTGGACGGCAGACAGTAGGCAGCCAGTGGCCATAAATAACTACTCTTAAAGCTGGCAGCGGCGGTTGTCACTCTAGGTGATAATTCCGTTTCGAGTGTATATGCATCTTCTTTTGTTTGACGAGTTTTCACATAAAGGGCTTCATGCAGGTACCTTATTCCTGCTTTTAAATGCGCCTTACCAGGAACTTAGATTAAGAGATCTGGCAAGTTCTCAGCTGTGAGTGTTAACGCTTATTGCCTTTTTCTTTGATTAGATTTTGGTGTACGTGACTCCTTCGGAAAAAGAAAAATGTTGGCCATGTTTATTAGGCTGCTGTGCGTGGCAAGGCTTTAGAATATGTGCGGCAATGAAGCACAAAAAATCAGTACGCGTTGGACGCAGACAAAGCTTCGTTTTCTTTGCCCTTTCGAGCGGCGGCTAGTATGCCGTCGCCTCAGAACACGCAAGGCATCCACACGCCGAGTAATCAGCACAAATGAACGCTCACAGTCTATGGCTTGATCCGTTTTTTTTAATCCCGTCCCTATGGCAGAAGTTATTTATATCATCGTACTGAGACAGAATTTTCAGCCGGCAACGCGACAATAACTGCCCCTTTAATAGCGAGGTATAGCATAGCGTGATCCGCTACAGGGATCCGCTACAGGAATCCGCTACAGGGATCCGCTGCCGCGGATCCCTGTGACCACGTGACCACTGATTACGCGTTGATTGGTCTCGACGCGGCAGGCGCGCACGCAGGTGACGGGCACGTGGCGCCATCCGGCGCCATCACGGCGTTCTGCGCATGCGCAGTGGCCCCTTGCGAAAGCGGTGATTGCAGATTGCGCTATGCTATAACTCTCTAATGATGACTGCACCGAAAGCGCCCGGAACGGCGCTTCTATCTGTAACCGTTGCCACAGCCGCCAAGTTTCTCCCCTAGGGGTTGCCTTATCCATTTGCAAAAGCAATTTCAACTCAATCGACTGTTGAAAATTGTCCGACGTTTAACGTTTACAACATTAACAGTGCAGGCTGTGATCTCGCAGTCGAGTGTACGCCTATGTACGTGTCGACGTCGACCACATCAAGTTTAAGACCTGTGCGACTTGAGAGGAGCAAAATACAAAAAAACTCTCACCCTCAAGCCAACCTAGATCGCATGTCCACAGATGGCGACACATTTCTGAAGGGTCACGTGACACAAGGGATGTCGCACATTCCCTCATGACAATGACCCTTGTGTCAGAGCCCCCCCCCCCCCCCCCCCCCCCCCCCCCACCCCACCCCGGATAGCATATATCACCCCACGCAACACATTTGCCATGAACTGAGAGAAAAAATTTCTGCTTCGTCCCTACGCTCGTCTTAGTGCCTAGGTAGAGCGTACATGACATAAAAAAATTCTTAGCTTACCGCTTCAATAGGGTTAGCGGGGTCGCACTGCTTGCCGACATAGCCGGCAAGGTAACGACCCTGCAGTCATGCCCGCGCTAATACGACACTATAGCCTGACGTTTGGTTTGTTTTTATGGGGTTTAACGTCCCAAAGCGACTCCGGCTGTGAGGGACGCCGTAGTGGAGGGCTCTGTACTGTTTAAACCTCATGGGGTACTTTAACGTGCACTGAAATCGCACAGCGCACGGGTCTCTAGCATTCCACCTTCAATGAATTGCGACCATGGCGGCTGGGATCGAACCCGCGTCTTTCACGGCACTAGAGCAACACGCGTTGGCGTCGACAACATTGCTGCAGAGCGGCGGCACTGGAGCATAGGCCGCCGGCGTACATTGGGTAAATTGGCATTGACGATGAAAAAGTTGAAGGCGCGCTTAACTGGCTCCCTGGGTCAGTGGACACCTCAATCATGCTTTCAGATATGTGGCGGCGTTGTCCACCTGCAGAAAACTGTGCTTTCGCACAGCATTTCATGCTTAGTAGTGATAAACCGCCAGCCGTTTTTTTTTTACCTGTGTGATCAGACAGAAAACCTCGTTCGTGACTGTTCACTGCGCCTTTCCTCTGCAAATCGCTCGATAGCTTTATTACAAGCCCACTTATACTATCGAGGATACCTTCTTCGTCTACCACTTCCTCTTTTCATCACATGATAACCTGTTCTGCTACCTTTGCGGCACCCGCCGCGGTGGCTTGGTGGTTAGGCGCTCGGCTGCTGATCTGGAGTACCCGGTTTCGAACCCGACCGTGGCTGGCGGTCGACCGTGGCAAACGCAAAGGCGCCCGTGTGCTGTGCGATGTCGGTACACGTTAAAGATTCCCAGGTGGTCGAAATTATTCCGGAGCCCTCCACTACGGCACCTCATCCTTCCTTTCTCCTCTCATTCCCTCCTTTATACCTTCCCTTAGGGCGCGGTTCAGGTGTCCGCCGATATGTGGGCAAATACTGCGCCATTTCCTTTCCCCAACAACCATTTATTATTATTGTTACCTGTGCGGCCTTGTACGCACTGCACGCTACATGTGGCGGTGTATGCAGTGTTCGAATGGTCATAGGTGCTCTTTGTTGTAGTGGAATACTGCGTCGTCGTGCAATGAGCACGAAGGTAGAACACCCAAGAACAACTTCGTCTTCTTCTAAAACACAACGCTGCACTCATGATGGTGGCAGTATGGTGACACGGAGCGCTATCTAACGACGCGTATAGAAATCACGCTCAAGGTGCAACCAAATTGAAGGACTCTGAGACAACATACGTTATTTGAGAGCATCATGAGAAAACAGCACGTTGACACCTCTTTGACGCGTTAGCGCTGCTTCTTGAGTCCCGCGTGAACGCGCTATTTTCTCCACGTACTCAAATAGACAGCAGCAACCATTGCCTAATTATGCATTGCTGCCAGCCGGTCTTTAGCGTTCTCCGGGTGAGCTTGCATCCGGGTTGCTATCCGGGTGAATTATCTTTCCGTCAGAAGGCGGACGAAAAGAAATGTGCACACAATAGAAAGCGAAAATGCAGATGAATAATGCATTCCCGCAATAAAATGTAACATATAATGCGTTCCTTCAAGATCTCAGCTGCGAGGCGTCTTGACACTTTCTCATTCATCGAAACGTGGCCAGGGCTATAGCACTCGCCATCTTGCGCCGCAACAATAGATAGTTGAGCCTCTGTGGCGCAATCGGTCGTGTGACGCGGAACATCGCGTGCGATGATCTCACAGGAGGGCGCTTAGAGAACTTGTTGGGCAAAGCGAATCGATATCCGGCTGTTTCCGACGACGAAGAAATTGAAGAAGGTGCGCTTATCTTTATACAGTAAGCGATATCGGCACTCGATCGAGGCGCCTCTGTAAGGAGAGCGTATTTTGTCAAGGCTGTTCAAAGAGTGATGCTCGAGGGAAGCGGGCAGCGATAGCGCCACCGAATGCTTACTGCTTCGAAATCATCATCATCGCAACTGTCGCAGCCACGACCACTACACCCATCATTATTCTGCAGTGATTACTAAAGGGTGCCTCGTCCTCCATATTCATTATGCACTTGAGTACATTGCGGGTAATGTGCCTCTCTCAAAGAGCCTCCACTTCTGGCGCACACAGCGCGCACATGGATGTAGAAAACAGGGCAGCAAGAGGATGAGACACAAGGGCTGTCTAGCAACTAATTCGTCGCTGCAAAGTGTTTCCAAAATAATGAAGTAAAGAACGAAAGCAAACACTATGGAGAAATTGAAAAACGGACAAAGACATCATTACACGCCATGCGTAATATGCTGGGCGAATAGAGCACATGGACCTGTCAGTGGTTTCCTGCCTGGGATAAATATACCGAAGCTTTTTGTCTAGAGAAACTCATTGGAGCGATTTCCAGCTCAGTCGCCTCCTATAGTCGGCGGATTTAGTTGGTCTCTGTCATATTCCCTTTTGAAATGATTTTGATCTTTACTGTGGTTGTTCATTTTGGAACTGTCCGCAATAAATAACTTCTTCTCAGACAGCTCAGTTGTCCTTTCTGCACTTTTTTTTCCACTTCTGTTTTCGGCACGACGTTTAGGCGAAGGAAATACATCAGTGGTCTCCAATATGTCCTGTTTTCCACCTTCCGTGGCTTCGTTATTCCGCGAGGGTGCCTCCTCCTCCTTCTCTTTATTCAAGATAGCTTCACTGAAGCCCATAAAAAATGGACGTTATAAACTTCAAAAGAATATGTAACTTTCCAGAACTAGCACCTTCAGTTGCGATAGCCTTCTCTTGGTATCCGCCCTTACACTCAAATAGATGGTTGGTTGTCTGACCTGCGCATTACGCTTCTATAAAAATGAAGGCACATGCCTAATAACGCATCCGCTCTTTTAGCGTACAGTCGGGAACAGAAGTCTAAGGACCTCGTGCTCCCTGAACGAAGCTGATAGCTCTGCTATTAGCCAGTGGCTGGAGACAATATTTGGGGGATATGAAGGAGCCTGATAATGACTTTCACCTCCACTAGTGTGGTCTCCTGCCGGCGGCTAGTAATAGTAGTAGTAATTACGGAGCACGCGGTCCAGAGACTTGTTTCCCCGACTGTACCTCATGCGGGCAGTTTCCGCCGCAATTTGTCATCCCTTTGCCTGTGCTCACCGCCTTCGCTTGCGCTGTGTAAGGCTTTTCTTGTTGCTCGCCAAGGTTAACCCCCGGCTCGCATTCTTGATCTTTGCAAGCACTCCCTGACCGCACGTTAGAGCAAGACAAGGTTTCGAGCTGTCTGCAGTAAGTGTAACGCAGGCTCCCACTACTGAACCGCGTCTTAAGTCTATGGGGAACCTGCGCTGCCAAGATGGCGCTGCAGTTGTTCCATTCGGTGACTCAAAACTGCTTTTGTCAGCCGCTTGGGCCGCTGCAAACGCGAGAACACATTCTGCGCGATTAGATACCCGCGTTTGGCTGACAGCATTCATTGCCCAGCTTCTCTCGGCGTAGCCCAGATAGCTGACGCACGGCACGTGCGCCTTCGACAGAGCGCGGAGGCTCACGCCAATAAGCGCTTGAAGGTAGCGCGGAAAAGTACTAATAGTACTACCCAAAACTGCTTGCTCTTCTCGCTAGGCAGTGTGTTATGGCGCTGCAATCGGCGCCGCAAACTTCAGCGCAAGTTCCCCATAGTTTACATACGGCCATTCGGTCACGTAAAATGGCGCCGTTTTTCGACACATTGAAGAGCGCCAAGCGACCGTCCTCGAATGGGAGAGATTCTTAATACACTGCAGTACGACTCGACTGCCAAGGTTGAAACATGAATAGAAATCATCCCTTAATGCACAAGCAATGAAAATGTGAGATACATGTTCTGAAATTCCCAGATTTCTTCGTTGCTTAACCCTACATTTCAGAAATTTGAATAACTGCTTGATTTATTCAGAAAGTTGTTATTTACGTAAATATAGTTTAATCTAATCGATTAGGTTGATTTCCGAGCGTCTACAGTGTGCGCCTGCGCACAGATGCTAAGACACACAACTAAGTCAACAGCGAAAATTCATAACCGTTCCATCATCTGCTAACGTAGAAATGGGCTCGTTGAAATTTCACGTTGTTTCGCCGCAACGTTTAGCTTTCGCAGTGAGTGGCCTCACGTGCATGCCGTCTGCATCTCTGACAGTTGACAGTTTGCTCAGAGAAGTATGCTGAGAAATGAGGCCTATGCGATGATTTGAGAATCTAACAGTCCTTTCGCTTAAAACCACAAACTCTTTCCACATGCGCTGTTTATACTGCGCACGATATGCCGGGCGTTGCAGGGCTAATAGATCCATATGGAAAAACCCACCTTTTTCCTGGCGACAAGATGGCGCGCTGACTGAGCGGCTTTCCGCGCTGGCGTGATATCCACGCGCGCATGCAGTGAAAGGCAACGGCTGTGCTTGCAGCCAGGCCGGCGCGTTATCTCGGTTTCTCTGCTTTGCTCATTCATTGCGCTTTCTCAGATAACATTTGTCAGCGTTCCCGGAACAGGCGGAGAGAAGCCTTTGTTACCTGCAGAGCGGGAGATCGAAGGGCGCTCACAAAGTGCGCACCATCTGCAGGCTCTGTTTGGTTAGTCGCGCCTATCTGAGCGAGGCTGAGCTAGCTGGTAATGAATATTGGAATGTACTGCGCATTCAATGGACGTTGGCAGAAATGCAAAGACGCGCCTACGTCTGGCTCAGTTGGAAAAATAAACTCGTGCAAGAGATTAAGAAGCAAGAGTTTCTTTATTCTTTATTTCCTTCTGAGCGGAGGAGACAGGACTAAAAGTCTGTTCTCAGTTCTTTTTTTTTTTTTTGGCTGGTGCTTGTCTTCTTTGTCTATATGTCATCATTATTTAGTTGGCTGTAATATTACACTGCGTTTGATTTACTTTATCATAGTGCCAATGTTACTAAGACGAGTTCAACTACTAAATTAGCTTTATGACATCTTCCCGGTCACCTCCACAGCAACTAAGGCGACAACAGCAGAAACAACAACGGCATCAACGACAACGACGGCGGCAGCAACAACGAAAACGACGGCGACAGCAGCAAGAACAAAAGCAACCCTATTCTGTGGGGTCTCCCCACTGAACCCTGGCCACTCCCCCGTCGTGGGTATGTGCCATGTCACCAAGGCAACAACAACAACGACAACAATTCGCCGGGCTGTACACACTCGTGGACTGTCGAAACGTAAAAGACAGCACTGAGTTCCCCGAAATCGCAGGGGAAATAGACGAGGACTATCCTTCAGCAGCAGCAGAGATTATATCATTCTGGCAATTATAAGTTTACGAGATTTTTGAGCATTTCAAAAAGTGGGCAGTTTATAACATACCACCTCTTCGCATCCGTAAAATTTCAGTGCACGTGATAGACTCCAGAGCCTGCTTATTGAAGCGTGTAAAGACAGCAGTGACTACAACGCATGACGAAGGGAGGCGCGTGTATCGTCAGTTTCACTGCGCTCCTGAAGTCAGCAATGGGCGCTGACTTTTACGTACCTTGTCTGACACAAACACGAGAGGATACAAGGCGCGACACCGGGGCACGCCTTACGAGGTAAATGGGCAGATGTGTCTACAGTTAAACACATTTCGCCGATGAGTCGCCTATGCGTTTCAGTTGCGACGCTCAAGGATCCGGCAGCAGGCAACGCGTCGCACCTGCAGTCTTGCCACACATCTGCCAAACACGCTGCTCATAGCCTACTATGCTTAGAACCTGCACGACCAGAGCACGAGCCCCAGCGACGTTTGCTTTCAGGGCAATAATTGGTTTTTGGGGAAAGGAAATGGCGCAGTATCTGTCTCAGATATATGCGGACACCTGAACCACACCGTAAGGGAAGTTATAAAGGAGGGAATGAAAGAAGAAAGGAAGAAGAGGTGCCGTAGTGGAGGGCTCCGGAATAATTTCGACCACCTGGGGATCTTTGTGCACTGACATCGCACAGCACACGGGCGCCTTAGCGTTTTTACCCCATAAAAACGCAGCCGCCGCGGTCGGGTTCGAACCCCGGAGCTCCGGATCAGTAGCCGAGTGCCCTAACCACTAAGCCACCGCGGCGGGGGCTTTCAGGACAACCGCGGGGTGTTTTTGATATCCACGCATTTTACTGAAAATTTCACAGTAGGTTCTTCGGAGCCTTCTTATACTTTGCGCCATATTTCGTTGCCGGCCGGCGTTATGCTTAAGCGAAAATTAATTAAAAATTTTCCCGTTTCACGGCCACGATCGGGGTGATTTCTAAGGGCAACCTTGCGTGTGTGACGTCATGAGCTGCTCGCCTGACGATATTCACCCTGCGTTTGCAAAAGGGGGAAATATGGAGCTTGTTTTTCCTAATTTCGGACAGGTAATTATGAAATCCACCACAGTCGTCAGTTTAGCAAACTCACGAGCACAAGAGAGGTTTCGTGACAATATCCTTGACGTAATGTGTTTACTTGTCATGACGTCATACTTTGCTCGAAACCCAGCTTCAGCATCAGTTTTCTGGTTTGTACTGTTTTATAATTATTGTTCTCATTATTTTGCAGAATTATTTTCGGAACTAATGCAGCGAGGTCAAAGAAGTATATTGCTACAGTCAAGTCAAAATGTTGAAAAATGATTAGGAGTTGCCCTTCGAAGGAAGAACCTTGCCTGAAAACTGTTTTCCAGTGTGACTTAAGAATTTCTCACAGGAAGGATCCTCAACCTCACATGCAGCAGGTTCGCTTCCTGAAAGGCACCACAGAACCGTAGAAAGTTCATTACGTTTGAGGCATCTGAGCAAGCGGCTCATTTCCTGTCATGAACAAAACCAGCTTGTTCGTACTCTTCGTGTAATCTTGAAAAAAATGTGTGCACTTTTGGCAAGGGTATCTCAGATACGCGACCTGAGCATCCTGTAACCTGTGCGTTGCCAGGTCCACTTTGTTTCATTTAATTTTGTTCGCCTTTTTCTGATGGTCGTTTTATGTAGCGGTAATGATTTTAACCTTGCTGGCTACTATCTATTGCCAGGAGATTGCACGCCCTGGTAACCCTTTGATGTCTCGCAAGCCTTCGTCTGCCTAGTCACAGCGACAGCGACTGCTTCTGCTTCTCTAAAAATGAACTATGCGCTTGAACCTTCATTTCTCCCCCAAATTTTCGAAGCTCCCGAAATCTCTTTGAGGTAGATGAAAGGAGCTCTCTTCCTTATCCCTCCGAACTTAAGGCCTACCATTTATGCTACAAAAGCTCCACTTATTCGTGTAATGGGGTTGCATACTTTTGGCAAAGGTTGTACAGTATGGTCCACTGTTAAAGGGAGCATGCGATCGCGTGTCGTTGGCTTTCCGAGAGGCGCTGCTGAGGAAAGCCGGAACGAATTCCGCGCTGATTATGGACCGGAGTTTTTTTCGGCATTCTGTCCCCTTGCATGGATCTCATTTTTCACACCCACGACGCATCGATGACCTCTTCTCGCTGCTGAATTGGCTTTTTTCCATTCTGTGGTCCGCGTTTCGTGCGAAATAAGCAACATTTTCTCCGAAATAGATTATCCACGTGTGGGTGCCTTGGTTCATATGCCACTGAACGTGTACTGTCGTAAGAAGAAAGTCGTACAGTCGTAACAGAAGCAAAAATGCCGAACTTAAACGATAAGAAAGCTTAGTTCTAAAAATATGACTGCCCCATTCTTTTTAACTCTGCGCTGAACGAAGGGACAGCGCATCCTGACATTCCACGTACTGATGCAGCGGTGGAACTGCCGCGGAATCCAGAACGCGACACCTTCATGCCGTTTATGCAGCGTTTCGCATTGACGGTTGCTTGTTACGGTTCCAAAGGTTTTCAATTCCCTTACATGCAGCGGAAAAACCTGCTTAACGAAGCGACTGCCCCGATTTGATGACAACTCTGAGTAGACGGTGTTACGATATAGCCAGTAGCGCTTAGCTAAGTGGTCGAGCTTTTATATCTGCAACGACGTGTATTTCTAGGATCAATGTCTCATAACCCACAGTCATCGTACTAAATTCTTAGCATACCTTCGTCTCACCGCGTTCCTGGTTCTAGCACATTCTTAAATTTCTGCTGTGATCTACTGTTACTGGCACTGAATAGCCAGTTAGATGTGAAAGGCATGCCAGAAATACTGACCTTTTTCCGGATTTCAAAAAATAAATTCGGCACGCTTATATCGGTGTTTTTTTTTGTTTAAACCGAAAATTCCAACCGTTATATATAAATAGTAGTCCAAGCGACATGACCTATGTCCTAGCGACATGACATCCTTTCTAGCTCATTCCTTGTTCGCTTAGAACCAACATATGCACACTGTCCCGTTAATCTCCACCCACCGTTGCTTTCTTACTGTTTCCCTTTAATTTCTCGCTTCTTATTTTGACCATTTTATTGCTTTCTTCCTTCCACTTTTTTTGTTTTTTTCTCCCAATTGCCTTCCTTTTTTCACTGTTATCGTTGCATTTATTTGGATAATGCTTTCATGCAATGTCCTTGTGATTATGGCACTATTCGCCATCCTGTAAATATGTACTCAACCTTACTTACTGTTTCGCTTTTATACCTGGTGCGTTTTCATCTGTTGCTTATTTTTTGCCCTATGTTTTGTGTTGTATAGTTCTCGGCTTCTTTTTTATTTTTTCTGTTTATGGTAACCAGACCACACGATTCCGTTCGCTGAACAGCTCATATACCCATTGCTTGTGGTTAAGCGGCGCCACCTAGAGACAAATAGGAGAAATTTTATGAGACCTGATAAGAGCACATTTAAAAGCACTAATTCTCTTTAGTTCGATATGTATATGATGCCGCCTACTAAAAGCTTTGTAAATAGTTCATTTTCGTTTGATACATTGCTGCACTGTAATAAATAATTAATACCAGCGAAATGCAGAATTTTGAGCCTCCTTTTCCGAAAAATTTTTTTTCTCGTGTTTTTTTATACCAGAAATTACCAGCACGAAGAACGTTTCCCATTTCCCCTGGATGTGTGTTACCTTTTAGGTTGCTTTATTTAATGCTTTCAGAGTGTGAATCACCGTTTAGAAAGCTGTTAGAAGAACCGAGCGGCGACGCCCATAGTTATGGTACTGTAATGTTGGGAGAGTAGAATTACGCAGAATTGACAACACAAAGATCATTTTCCGTCTTCTCTGAGTGTATGTTACGTTTTATGTTCCATTTTGAGATGGTGTTTAGCCAAACTCGCTGCTTTAAAGGTTGAAGGACGATCTGAGAGGCGAAACTGGCACTGTGCCGTTGAGAGATCAGAATTACACCATTCAGACCAGCCCTTTTTTCATCCCCCTATTCACCATGTTGTCATCTGTTCTCCTGTTCAGGGTCCTTCACTTGGGCTCCTACCGCCATTCCTTTAATTGTTTCTATAACTGCGCAGTGATTAATTTAGGTCCAGTGCTAGGCCTTGGTTTTCATTTGCTGAATTATTTTTAAAAAATTTTCTTGTGCATTTGGAGGAATTTTTCTATTTTTAAATTGGCTTTAACCCTGTCAAAGCATTGCTGGTGCTGACTTCCGCACACTGTTATTCGTTTTTCTTTTGTTATTTGATAGAGCTAATGCAAGAGGAGTTTGCCCATGTTTCGCGCGGAACCGAGTGATGGACAGGCCCGAGAAGCTTGCGAATAAGGCCTGTTGCCCGTGTTGTCCAGCGTGAAGAAATATTAAAAACACGCAGAAAAGCAAAAAGTGAGCTTTGGAAAAGACTAAGGCTACCTGCACTGGCTTTTCCATGTGACCTGCCGGTGGTTTACTGCTCAGCCCGTTCAGCGATAAGTTCACAGGGCAGCTTGCATCACGTTGTGAAAAGCGTTGCAACGGGCCTTACATCTTCTTGGTGACCTTTATCGTATGTGCTTGGCGTAATTTATCTTTCATTTGTGCAACCGGAAATGACCAACGCTACGCTGCCTGTATCCGACGGAGGCGAACATTGATGTACGTACGTATGTAGTCTTGGTCGTCAGCGGCGCAAGGTCCTGAAGTCCCCTCCCCATCCTTCAGTTCCGTGAGGGCGAGTGGTAATGTGGTCATGGGGGAAGTGAACAAGCTGGAAGTGGGACGTAATACGTGTTTACTCCTTCTGTTATTCGCTTCGGAAGATACGCCTCTCAGTTGGAGTACTGCCAGCTTAACCGCTTCGCCGACGGAGACGGATGCATTGAAAGCACGAGGGGACAGACCGCACTTGTTGTCCTTACGCTGATAACCACTCTTGGCTGGTCCAACTCGCACTCCTTTCTTTTGTCGATAAGAAATGTTTTCTCGACTTTCGGTGTTGACAAGCTATCGGCCTATTTTAAATAGCATATTTCAATTTAAGTGCGTCGTACAAAATTGCTCACTTGCGACAGCGACGGTGGGCGAGAGTGGGAGAAGGCATTCATTGAAGCGACCCAGAGAGGGGACGCAAAACTGACTAAACTGCGCCGTGTAGCCGGTACTTTACCGCTCGTCAATTTTTTTTTCCTTTATGCCATATCTGTCGCCTTACCAATGTTTGCAAAATGGGTGCTCCGAGTTCGTGCTCAGGTATCGTGGATGGTCTGAGATGATAAGACCGCACGCAGGCGATTGGAACTAAAATATTGGCAGGTTATCGCTGATCACCGATGTCGAAGCGACGGCCACAAGTTGCGGGGCACGCCTACTGTATCGCGGTCCAAGTTTCACCGGAGTAACCGTCAATAGAGTCGCTACGACTTGCCAGGGAGGTTGATGAAAGAGCAGGATGCACGTGCGTGTGTCGCAGTGCCCGTAATCGCCCTTGGAAAAGGTACCACGAAGGGCCACGATAGGGTCATTGGAAACTTTTACGACTCTAAGGTTATGAAGAAGACAGCATTGCCTTGCGGCGATTTTTGGCTCTTATAACGGCAATGCTGCGTACGCAAAATGGAAGACGTGGAAGGGCTTGTCCACCACATGCACTGCTTTACCGGCACCACAATATGTTAAGTGCACCCTTTGCCAACAAAAAAAAAATAAAATTCAGTAGACTCTTCATATACTGTAAGTAAACTTTCTGTGGCTTGGGTATTGAAATTTTTATAAAGGTAGGCTTCACTTAGGAATGTAATAAGCATACGTGCAGTCTTGGTCAAAAGTCTTAAGGACAAATGCTTTTCGCTTCAACCACAATAACAGAGCCATTACGGCACTATTAAAAACTGAATGGCACTATTAAAAATCGAATGGCCTTAAAATGCTAGCAGAAGCTTTCTTCTTGCGGTAGAGAAGCTTCCTGCTTGACTTGGGTTTTGAATGATCCGCTATACGAAGCATTCTAGGAACAATCATTTCGCTGCAGCTGAAGGCTGTGGCCTTAAGACTTCTGACCAAGAGTCTACCTACTTCATGAGCTGTTCTATCACCTGATGCCCGTTGAGTGCCGAGTCGTTTTCAGGTTTGTGTGTTTGCCTGTCATTGCGTTGTGTTATTTCGATAGTCTGCAGAATCAACTAGCCCGGCACCAAGTTTTACTTATATTGGGTCGCTGCACTTCATCCGTTGGCATTATGTTTTGCTTTATTTTTGGTTGAAAGAGCGAGGTATTTCTTTGAATTGCTCGCTTTCCGCCGTGTGTGCTCCCCATTAAGACTGCCGAGGCTCTTACAGCCGCGCATACTATGCACAATCTTAGAAAATGCGAGGTGCAGCAACAATAACGGCGCTGCCTGGCGCCGGTTTTTGACGCTTTTAAGCCTAACAGCCTGGGGCATAGCCGAGTCAGCTATAAAGAGCGGAAGCTGCGCGTACGATTTTTCATAATTTCGGTTGCAAAGAACCATCCTTCAACTTCTTTTGCCCGTAAAAAGAGTGCGCATGCAGGCAGTTCTACTCTCTACCGAAGGATGCACTTCACTCCTTATGCAATTTAGGCGGAGTAAACAGCTGCCACTAAATGTAGAGCCCCCGGTTTACTCTCTCTGATAGCGTGCCAGTCTTTAGAGTACCGGACACCGGTTTTAAAGGATTTACCGGAAATCTGTCGAGTCGCAGATAATAACTAACATTACTCGACAGTAGTTTCGTTATGGTTTCCTGTTCTCTCTCTCTCTCTCTCTCTCTCTCTCTCTCTCTCTCTCTATATATATATATATATATATATATATATATATATATATATATATATATATATATATATATATATATATATATATATATATATATATATATATATATATATATATATATATATATATATATATATATAGAAACGCATACTAGCTATGCACGCGCTCCAGACGTGATGCAGCAATCAGAAATTGTCTACCTGAGGCCCGTTTCAACACCGTCCCGGTTTAGATTGAACGCTTTCGAAGGTTCGGACAGTCTGCAAGTAAATGCTTCTTTCTTCGAGGTCACCAAAGAGATTTCTGCGAAGAACAATTTGTGAGCGTACGCTAAGCCCTCGGGGCCACTGCTTCTGCTTCGGTCCGCGAGAAGGAAAACGACCGCATAACATCGCCTATACTCGAAGGCTATACTCAATCGCGGTCGGGTTTTGCGATTACACGCTGCGTCGACAGCCTTGTCTTTCCTCCACCGCATGTCACTCTATCCATTTCTGTTTTCTTTTTCCAGAATATAGACCCCGCAAAGCTGTTTGTATAGAAGAGATGGAAGGTTGACTGCGTGAGGAAGGAGGTTCTGACGAATGTTTGGCTGAGGGGTTGTGCGGCGAGAACTTTTTTGATATCTTCCAGTTGTTTCAGGAAAGCCAGCCACTAATTTTTAGAAACTAACCTTTTGAGCCATAAAGATCGCTTCTACGGCGCAGTTATGCTGTCGGACATCAGAAAATGTGATAATTTTGTTAAGTAGTGAGCTGATTAACTACGTAAATTCTACTAGTTAACGTTTTTACCTATTACAGTTAGGCGCCTGGACGCAATTAGAGACATATAGCTGTCCGCTAGTAATAGCCATATCACGTGTTAGAATTGAGAAAACGCGGAATGCGGTAGGGCGTTCATGTTTTTGGTATTTGAAAAGCGGCATGAACTAAAGCAGGAGATTGCGAAAGTAGGCCGCAAAACGTGTGCTGCGAAAGCTTCGGGGGAGGGGAGGATCAATTTTTCACCTATAGTGAAAAATCAATTCTCTTTTTTTTTTACCTTAAGATCATGTCTATTTCTTTTATGCTCTTTTTGCTTGTTTACGAACTTAGTTTTGGAAATTAAAGTTCACAACCTAACCCAACGTACAGAAGACTTGCCAAACAAAACGACCGAGAAATATAGGTAAAAAGTGCCCCTAGATTAACATGTTCACATATCACCACCAAGAAAAACCATATAGAACCGCATCGCAATAAGCTCGCTTCTCTAGATGGCTTGAATATGTGGCAGGAAAGACGTAGTATTTTGCCTTTTTCATAAACTCGCGACAAAAAACTCGACTTCCTAACCAAAAATTTTAGAATTTATATATTCTTGAACGTGGTTTTAAAATGCACCTGTTCGACAAACCAGATTTTTTCTAAGAGTTTCGTAAAATATGGGCAGAAGAAAAGATGTGAGAACTTTGGACGGCAGGCGAAAGCGGCAGGTGTTAGGAAAATTTCGTGACTTGGTGTGCCCTCGGCAGAATATCCTTGAGGCACAGGGATACTTGTTTGGGCGCTGAGTTGCTTCGGAAGGAGGCTGGCTACCGAGTGCATACCGACGTTGCGAAACCGTGCGCTCCCAGCGTCTCTAATTGGCCTCCCCACTCAGGTATCCTTCAAAAACCACGCTCACAAGTGGCGAAATGATTTGTTTCCTCCCGTCTTGTTTTTCTATCCGAAAGTCGACTGTTTGCTCACGTGACTGCGTTTTCCCAAGAGCGCCATTACTAATGCACTTCCTTGTTAATGACCTTGCCGAGGAAGCATCGATGACGCATCATTGAGTTCCTTAACTCACGAAGCGCCCATATCGCATATTTGTGATAAAGGACTTCGTTTCGCTAAGCTTGCTCTAACCAGCGGAATCAACCCTGACACGCACAAAAGCACACAAAAGTGCACAAAAGCACACAAAAGCACACCACACACCGAGGTATTTTGAGCCCGTAAATATATTTGTCTTCTTTATGCCATATCATGCTTCCTCGAATATTTTGTACAAAGTTTGTCTTTGTATAATTTGTATGCCTTTGTATAATTTATATGCCTTCGTATATACTGTATATTTTGCTCTTGCATATTCAGAGACTCAAGTGTTCCATGTACACATCTGCACCCTGAGGATAAAAAAAAGAAAGAAGCAAATAAATTTAACGCACTAGGACAGCTACGGTGCACTGATAACAGCATTGGCTACTTCAGCTTAGAGTGAACGCGTTGTGCTGAAGACTCGGTTTTCGGTCTCTAACACTGTCAGGTACCGCACGTGAAGAAAGAGCGGCTAAAAGCTGTCAGGCTGACGCAGACAAAAAAGTCAGCGCTAAATGGGCAAGCGCAGCAGGTAATACTCTCGCTCGAGGACACGTGTTCGGCTTTAACTGAGGAAGACGAGCATATAGCCATAAATGCGATGAATTACAACGCTGCCGACATTACCATGGAGTGCGCGATTGAAGTAGAAGGTATGATGGGTAGGCTAGACGCTAACATCAAACTCTTCGAGAAAACGTAATACCATAGAGAGAAAGCCTCGAACTACATAGTCAAGGCAGAACTAGTGGACCTACCAAAATTAACTAGTAAGCTTGAAGGTAAGCGTCGTTATTGAGCATAAGGTGAACAGTAATGCACAAGTATTAAAGCACATGTAGAGGAGTCATGAAAGCAGCAGGGAGAAAATTAGACACGGGCAGAAGCCAAATAGATGCATTAAGAAGACGGCAGTGTCAGTAGCAATGCGAATAAGAGAGTTGATGTAGCCGAGGAATACTGCACGTGGTTATAGAGTAGCCAAGATAATCAAGGCGCTTATATAAATAATGGCATGGAAGAAATATAAGGTCAAACTATAACTAAGACAATTATTAAGAGGTAAGGAAGATATGCAAACGATGGCGAGAGTAAAACCGGCAGAAGAGGATCAAGTAGCTGCAGATGTGCTGAAGGACAGCAGAAACGTTGTGATAGAAGAAAGCTTCCGGAGCAGTTTGCCCAATGACTTTTGGCCCGACTTGTACCAGAAGCATAGAAGAACGTTAGCACCATACTGGTCAATAAGAAAGATGATGTAAGAGATTTAGAAGCAGCAAAATTTTAAATTGTTGTCTTTAACATCTCGAAGCAACACATGGGATTATAGGGGCGTCGTAGTGGAGGGCTCCGGACTAACTAAGATCACTCGTGGTTCTTTAACGTGCACTGACGATGTTTGCTACGATGTTATCAATTTATGTTCAGTCCAACGATATGTGAGACAGATACTGCGCCATTTCCTTCCCCTTCAAAAACCAATTATTATTATTATTATATTCACGTTAGCCTCCGAGTTTCTGTCCCATAGGTGAGTACCGGTAATATACAGCTGTTGTATATTTTCCTCTTGAGTGATACTGGTAAACTGCTATTCAAAACTTGAAAGTGTCTGCCAAATACACACCACCCCTTTATTATTCTAGTTATTTGAAGCTTGACGCTTATTCATTGGTTTGTTATACAGGAAACAAACGCGCAATAAAGCAGGAGCTAAAGGCGTAGCCTGAGAGGGGCTCCGGCCCTATCGAGCAGTAACGGTAGACAAGACGCCATTTCGCACAACAGCAACAAGCATGAACAATACATCTTATACAGACAGCAAACGTTGAAACTGAACAGAAAAGAAAATTGTAAAAGCACTAACAAGCATACAAAATACATCTAATAGATATAGCACACGCTCAAACAGAAAGTTGAATGATTGTATTCTAACAAGGCAACATAAGGGGAATCTATGAAGTTAAATATTTATTATTTCCCTCTCCAGCAGGACTCTCGCGATGCGGTTCTGCGGTCATATACCCGCCCCAAGTAGACGTACACTCTTACCACTCGCAACGCTTCGCCGCCAATCGCAAATTGTTTCCTTCAGACGCTGTTCAACATTATTTTAGACTGTTGAGACTGTTCAACATTATTTTATCTCACAGCCGGCTGCCGCTGCGCAATGCGTCCGGCATATATGCCACGCGCTCGTACCTTGCCCTCTCTCTGCGTGCTGTTTACATAGGCGCCCGCATTCAAGCCTTGCTACATCACCGCGCGGCTGACGGGAAGCCGTGCCTCGTATCTCATAGCCCGTCACTCTCCACACAACGTCCACGCTCGACCAGCGTAGTAGTAGTAAGTGGTTTATGATTAATGGTAATAAACAAGGAAAGAAATGATTTTTGCTAGCAGCCCCGGCATCTGCCATCTATACTGAGACACCTGAGCTGGGGCAGCGGAAATAGGGGGAACGCAGGCAAAATGGAGAAATGAAATGAAAGAGGTGAGGAGACAGGAAGAGAGGATAGGGGGGAGAGGTACAGGTCGCACTCTTTCCGCGTTGACGACTTCGCTCAGTGAATGCACCCCTTTTAGGTCGCCGCCGTGGCTGAGTGGTTATGGCGCTCGGCTGCCGGCCCGAAAGACGCGGATTCGATCCCGGCCGCGGCGGTCGAATTTCGATGGAGGCGAAATTCTAGAGGCTTGTGTACTGTGCGATGTCAGTGCACGTTAAAGAATCCCAGGCGGTCGAAATCTCCGGAGCGCTTCACTACGGCGTCTCTCATAGCCTGAGTTGCTTTGGGACTTTAAACCCCTATGAACCTATAAACCAAACCGAATGCACCCCTTTCGTGGTGGGTTGTGACCTGTTTATGTCGGCGGCAACCCTGCACTCGGTAGAGCCACTTTCAGTGGGAAAATCTGTCCTGTGAGCTGTTTGGAAAAAAGAACGCTGAAATGGGTTATTACTACAAGCAGGCTCGATCAGTTAAATTTCCCCCCAATGAGATCCATTCCCTTCTGCATTCAGCATATCGTTCTTCCTAGTGCGATTGAAGACTGGACCCTGCCCGAGCCCATTGTCATTGAGACTCATCCTTCCAGATTTAGGCAGCCACTCATTGACCATTTTAACGAATAACTTTTTCTCTGTACCCTGTATCAGCTACCATGCGCTGTAATCCGACAAACACGCTTTAGCGCACTCGTTGTGTTTCTGTAGTCTGTATTGTTGTGTGTTTTTTGTTTTTTGTTTTACCTCTATCACAATATGTCTTTGCTCGAGTACTTTTTTCAATTTGTTACGCTTTCTTTTGTTTGCTTAGTTCGCTTATTAGCTGACCTTTCATATGTATGCATGACCGTTATTCCCCCCCCCCCCCTTATGTAATGTCCCTGCGGGACTCTTAAGGGTTAATAAATTATGATGATGATGATGATGATGATGATGATGATGATGATATTCGAGAGCGTACCTTGAGGCACGTAAGTTTACAAAAGGTCTCTTGAAAGCTTGAATCTCTCTTGGACGTTACTGCGTTCAATGTAAACGAACGAGCGTTGTTCCTCAGTGCTCGGCTTGTATAGGCCCGTATAGACGAGCTACCCTGCAAAAGCGTTTGATCGTCGACCGTGATCATAATTACGGTATTCATCTCGAGGCGGCGAACTACCGGCGAAGACCTTTATGTATGTTTTTATTCGCACCGCATATCTCAGAAGTTCATCGTAGTTAAGCTAGTCGCGTTTATGTCGAGCTCGCCGCATGTTTCTGCAAGGTCAACACGCATTGTATACATATTTATATAGTTAAGGCGCATTCAGGGGCAAAAACATTTCGCCGCGGGCTGCGCCGAACATCATCAGTGCAGTGGGTTCCATAGAGGAGATAAGGGGCTGTGGACCCCCACGGAGGGTGAAACCAGAAAATGGTTTCGCCGAAAGAAGGGAACAGGTTCGGCATCCGGTCAGTCTAGACGTTTAATAGCCCTGGTGAACAGAGCTTAGAGACATCCCGGAGAAGTTCATTCGATTCAACCATGGATGTGGCTTGGCACGCCCGCAATCTGCGTGATCTGCTGCCGGTGAATCTGACTCTCCTGCTTGGTGCCACCTTCCTGGTCTCGCTGGTGGCGCTCACCTGGAATCACGTGACCATGCTCATCCGTGCCTGGAAGATGCTGAGGAAGGTTCCCGGGCCTCCGGACTGGCTGCCCATGGTCTACGGGGCGAGAGCGAACAACGCCATCTCCAATCAGTCGTCGACACCGGATGAGTTCAATATTCGTAAGCCTGCCCGTATAATTTCTAATCCTGCTGTGCCTTTGTTCTCGCTCAACGGTTCGCAAATTATGAATCGAACGATGCGCACCCTAACATAAAGCGTTCAGTCGCCGCTCGCTATTTATATACGGAAATGCATTTTTTCCGCCCATACAGTGTAAGTGGACCTCGAGAAAACCAGTTAGTTTTGCAGCCCGAAACGCCAACATCCACAAAATTTTGTACAGAACGTTGCAAAGTTCGAAATTTTGGCTTTGAAACAACAGGATACGTCGGATAAGAGCTTGAGACATCTGAGATCACTGTTTTTTTTTTTATTGAAGATGCATACGTGACGCTTAAAACTCAGCATAAAATTATATTTTTATGTGTGACAGATCCGCACACATGACTTTGTCGGAGGACGGGCTACCAAACTCGTTGCTTTATGAATTGTTATTTACTGCGTTCTATAGCTTGCATAACAAACATGCTTGGAGGGATGTGAAAAGCAAAGTATTGTGTACTCCGCCAACAACTGCAAACAACTGCATACGTAATGTTACGCGTATCTGTGTGCATATCGCCTGAGAGGACTGAACACAACCGAGCAGGAGCATGCATCAAGAAGTACACGAGGTTTTTTTCGCGTTCCCGTTTGAATCGCGAACTGTCACCACTGGCAAGGTTTCAGTTCTTATGATACTCGCACCGCAAGCTCTGTTGTCCTGGCGTAACAATTTGATAATGTTTTGGTTTCGAATACGCTCACGAACGGCTTATAAAGAAAACAAAGGAGAACAGGTTCGCTTTATTGGTAACATGTCTTTGCTGATACTTATGTGTTATCTTCTCTCATAGGTGTTCAGTGCAATTTGTGTGTGTGCTGTACTGATTATATCGATTGCTGTTTTAGAGCCAAATAAATCGTTAGTGCTTTATTTTACTTTTTTTTCAGACGGCAGGCCCTAGTCAGATGTGGAGCTCAACTTCCGCATTTTTGTTTGTGGTCTGCCGAATGAACCGAATTAAACTTGATAAAAAACATTATACGACCGGCTTAAATTCAGTGTATCGGGCGACGTTCTCACTGTCTCCTGCTTTAAGAAAAACACCGCCGCACAAAGAACGAGAAAGGAAAAAATACAACGGGGGGGGGGGGGGGGGGTTAAAATTCAACCGCTGACTACCTGTTATTCGAAAGAAAAACGCGCACCCAAGCTTTTTTTCTAGCTGTTCATTTTTTAAACATTACAAACGTATTACAAAAGGTCTTTTTTAGTAAGCATTACATTCTTAATTTTTATTTAATCTTTCTTAATTGATTACCTTTCTTTTATTTACTAAGGGGAGCCGTAACTCAGAATTCCTCCTGCCTGTAAAAGTATGCTGGAAGTAGCTGCCGTGTGGAGTTGTTCTTCATCTTTTAAATAATTAGAGGTATTTTGCCCTTTAATTACCCTTTAAGCATTTTATTAGTATCGAAACGTAATGAATGGACCGGCGCATTGCCGTGGTGAAGCTTTCAGTCATCTCCCTCCCACAACTTTTTTACGGGAGGAAGATGTGTGTGAGAGAAACGAACACAACGTTTTCTGCTCGTGGCATCAATGAGGCGGCAAAGAATTGCAACTTAGCATCAGGTCCCTAGTTTTTGTTCAACCTGAATAAATTTATACTCAAAGCGGACATATATTCGTGATCAAAGAAACAGAGAGAACCGCCCGAACGTTTTCTCGACAATTGCAGCCAGAAAACATTTTCTCTGTAATGTAACAATGAAGGGTCATTCCACGCCAAACGTCCCAGACGTTGCGCTCGACCATCTCCAATTTGTTAAAAAAAATTCATGGAAACTTATCGTAATGTGTGTAATGAAAGTCTGAAATATTTTTGCCGAAAAAAATTTATTCGTAAGGGGACGGCAGTTTCAATATTTAGAAAAGGCGAGAAACCAGGCACTGCTCAATAATTAATAACAGGTTAAAATATTTAGAAAACGCCTCAAAAATTTTTAATTGACATTTGCACAGATTTTGTCTTTCGATATAGTTCGGAGGATACAGCTTTATACGGCATAATTGTTTTTTAAATCGAGAAAAGTTTGAAAATGTACCATTTTTATCGTTTTTTGTTTTAAATAACAACTTGCTCTCGGAAATTCTGAAATCGCGGTTTTGCTCCCCTACATGGCTAGTACCTATAATAAATGTTACAGGTGATGAAACTGCGTACACCAAAGTAAAAAAATACTAAATTTGGTCGAAATTATTCCGGAGCCCTCCACTACGGCACCTAATTCTTCCTTTCTTCTTTCACTCCCTCTCTTATTCCTTCCCTTACGGCGCGGTTCAGGTGTCCAACGATATATGAGACAGATACTGCGCCATTTCCTTCCCCCCCCCCCAAAAAAAAAACCAATTATTATTAAAAAGTGCGTTTTGAGCCAAAAACACTCGTTAATTTCGCCCTGAAGTGTCCCAAGCAAAAATACAAGCAATAATGGGTTATGAAGAACGGTTTATTGCCTTTCATTCCTGAAATTTTTATCGAGGTGATTTTTGTTTAAAGCGAGACAATAATTTTTGAATTTGAGCTCTTCTGCCGCAAGTTGCGTCGTCTCTTAATGCCTTTTCACCGCAGAACACAACACCTGACATGGCACGACACTTATGGCCAGGTAACTTCGTTTGCTGCCGTTCGCTGTCGTGCATTATTAGGGCTGTAGCTAAAGAAGATATCATGCGACATTCGGCGGATGGTATGCAATAAACGAGATCGTTTTCGCTTTCGAAGTTCGAAGAGACCCGCTTTGGTGCGGGGCGGCAGAGAGAAGGAAAACAAGGGAATTGAACGTGCTGTCTCGCATGGACCACGAGGAGGGATGACCAGCTGGCGTGGCAGGCGTATCACAAGTGCTTTATTTATATCCGAAAATATCGCGGAGAGGGCGCGCCTCGAAGCGCGTGCACGTGAAGGTGCGAAGTGCACTCCGCTGCGGCGAGTAACGCCAGACGCTCTGGCGGTGAACGCGGCCCGCTCGCGCGCAGGTACGTCACGAGCATGAAGGTGCTTCGCCAGCATAGTGGCCCGTGCACAGGTGTCGCTGGGACATTAATGCAGAAACTGCACTGAATAAATCAAATACAACAAACACATCACATCGGAAACAACCGGGCATGAGCCTCTGACGGCCACAAGGGTAAGTATACCACGTGGTACTGCTGCGTCGCGGATTCTTTCAACACCGGATCGTTCTGGTCATTTACAGATCGGCGTCTCACAAGCTCTTACGCTGCTGATTACGTCTGTCATGGCGCCGACAAGAATGACTGACTGCGACAGAACCACACCGAACAACTAGCTCACTTGGGCATGTGCCGCCCTAGCAACGTTAAGAAAATCTTTTGCCACGAATACCTGTTCGACTACTCAACGTTTTCATGCTTGCCTGCAGTGCAAACCTCACTTAAGAACAAGAACTCTACATTTCGCGTGGCTACACTGTCGGCAGTATCGTGCTCTGCGGTGAAGAGGCGTTAAGAGACGACGCAACTTGCGGCCCGAGAGCTCAATTTCGAAAATTCTGTCCTCGCTTTAAAAAAAAATTACCTTGGTAAAAATTTCAGAAATGAAAGGCAATAATCCGTTCTACGTAACCCGTTATTGTTTGTATTTTTACTTGGAATACTCACGGTCAAATTAACGAGTATTTTGGCTCAAAACGCACTTTTTTGGAACTTTAGTATTTTTTTTACTTTGGTGTACGCGGTTTCATCACCTGTAACATGTGTTATAGGTACTAGAAATCTAGAGGAACAAAACGGCTATTTCCGAATTTCTGAGAGCAAGTTGATATTTAATACAAAAAAAAACGACAAAAATGACACATTTTCATACTTTCTTCGATTTATTAAAAATATTTATGCCGTTTAAAGCTGCATGCTCCGAATTATATTGAAAGACAGAATCTCTGGAAATGTCAATGAAAAAATGTTTGAAGCGTTTTCTAAAAAAATGAACTTGTTATTAATTATTGAGCAGTGCCTGGTTTCTCGCCTTTTCTAAATATAAGCTGCCCTCACTTCACGAATAAATTTTGTTCGGCAAAAATGTTTCAGGCTTTCATTCCGCACATTAAGGTAAGGAAATTTTGGAACAAATTGGAGATGGTCCAGCGCAACGCCTGGGACGTTTGGCGTGGGATGACCCTGAACGGACTTCCTGTTGTCTTCTCAGGACATATACGGCTCGCATTTCGTTTTGAAACGACAAACCCGCTAGACGGGACGTAAAAAAGGAATCTGCAGAAGTTTTTTTTTGCTTTTGCCACGTCCCGTATCGTGTGCTGTTTGTTACTTCAGAATGAAACATTACCAACTAGCCCAGTTCTCCACCAGTCGCCCATGTTCAGCAGACCTTGACAACCACAAATGGCGCGGAATTGTTTCAGCTCCCCTGCCAAGATTTTTATACATGAACAAATTTAGCCGTCACATGTTCCACGCCTATGTACTTCGTTGTAATACCAGATGCAAACTGGGAAATTCGTCCTCTAATCTGACGTTCGATATGTTATCTTCGTTGACCGAGATCGTCACGTATTCCGGATTCCAGGCTTTCAGTGCTTCTGAAATGCACGTTTAGATAAAAAAAAACATATCTATGCCGCCATCCCTTTATTACTATGCCGGTATTTATTTCCAGCCTCGCTTGCATGAATCCGACAGATGTGGGTCCACTCATGAGTCTACAGGTGGGCTAGATCGCACCATCTTGACGACTGCTCATTTACATGAACTCGAAACTAGCGAGTCAAGCCAGTCGCGGTGCAACCACCTTCCTTCTCTATCTCCCCTCTCCTGCTCCGTCCATGCATATAGTTCTACTCCAGGGCATGAAATGGGATTAACGTTCAATTTGTTGAGGGGCGTGGAGAATCGACTCACTTCGTGCTGTCGGTTTTAGCGGACCTGGCCGCTCGAATCCTCGAGCCAATCCGACATTTTTTACATGATTAATAATAATAATAATTGGTTTTTGGGGAAAGGAAATGGCGCAGTATCTGTCTCATATATCGTTGGACACCTGAACCGCGCCGTAAGGGAAGGGATAAAGGAGGGAGTGAAAGAAAGGAAGAATGAGGTCAACCAGTTTTCTGGGATAAATACGAACTCAGCTCGACTTGCTGAAGTTCAACTTGGCGTTTACATAAACTCGAAAAGCTCGGGTCGAGTCCGTCTTTCGGTCTCAACTTTACCTGTCGTTCTCATATAAACGCTGGCGGGTCAAGCTGAGAGTGTGGGGCTTATCGTGTCAGCGTGATTTCAGGGGTTAGGTTGACTAACCCCTAGCATCGAGGCAAAGGGCGTGTAGACGCTCTCAAGCTAAGGAGTGGGGTTAATGGCAAATGAGAGGAGGAATACGAACCAGTTTCGTTGAGACGCCGTCGGGCCTGTATACAAAACAGAGATGGCGTGCCGCGATCTCGGATGCAGCCTTCACACGCTCGCACTGCACGCACTATTAGACGCTGCGAGCCGGTGCATGTCAGCGGCGTTTGTTTTTAGCGCGAAATCACTACTTCACGAGGTCAAACCGGTTCAAAACCGAGAAAAATCGGTAAGGCGGCCTGACCAGGGTGGTGTAGGGGTGCGGACTAAAGCCCTTCTGATCGGGTCCAGCCATATATAGTAGAATGGATAGTACACTGACTCGGACCAAGGCGTGTGACTAGCTTTCTATCCCTATAAAGAGCTTTCAATGGATAAAACCGACGACAATTTTCGAAATGTAATGTGTATGTAAGAGAGAGAGAGAGAGAGAGATCTTTAATGAAAAACAGATATTTTAGCCGGCGTGAATATTCTCTGACATGTAACACTGCATAGGGGAGGGAACTGGCGAGTAAAGATGGAAGACGGGTGCTAGAAAAGAGTGCGGTCATTGTAGAGGGTTGTAACGCAATACATCACTGCATGATGGCTTCTTTGGAGGGACCGAAGTCAAGTTCAGTGATCGTACAACGGGGTGATCAATGTATATGTAAATGTAAATATAATCGCGCCCGATAACGTATTCGGGTGCGATGCCACGGTGGTATTGTTGGATAAGCAGCACAGTTGTGCGATTTGAGGAACTGCTCCGTCAGCTAAGTTAGGTTAAGTATAGGTTTAGCAACTGAATATAGGGCACGAAACCGTGTATAAGCGTCACGGCAAAGTATCATGCTCTGGCTACCGCGACGATTGAGCGGCAGTTCCATGGCTTCCATCAACACGCAGACCGCTCCTCGTCCTCTCGCTCTCTCAACCTAGCACGACAAACCCAACGGTAAAACGGGAACCTAGTTCTTAGAAGTAAACGTCATCTGGAGTTTTTGTCGGCCGGCTAAAAAATCAGTAATCCATCCGTCGAAAACAATATTCGCCGAAAAGAGCGGAAAATTATGTTCTGAAACAAACACATAAACAAGTCCACCGAATTTTCAAAAAATGAAAGCCGGAATGTCTACCCCCTACTTGTAAAGAACAGGCAGCTAAGCTGATCGGTCCGTAATTTTTGAGGTCCTTCACGTCCTCTTTCTTATGAATTAAGAGGATAATAGCGTTCTTCCAAGATTCCGGTACGCTGGAGGTTATGAGACACTGCGTACACAGGGTGGCAACTCCTTCTTACACAATCTCCCCACCGTCCGTCAACAAACTTGTGGCTACCTGATTCTCACCAGCCGCTTTTCCCGTGTTCATTCCATGTAAGGCTTTCTTTACTTCCTCTTTCGTTACGGACAGGATGTCCAATTCTTGCAAAACCCTGGCTTGATCTTTAGCACCCTGATTATTTTGTTTTCTGCAAAGATTTCTGTGGAATTTTTGGATATTTAACTATTTTATCCATATTTATATTCACATTGCCCTCATTGTCTCCAAGGGCGTACATTTGATTTTTTTCCAACGACTAATTTCCTCATGACCACATTTAGGTTACCACCATTCTTTACAGCTTGCTCGGTTATTTCCATATTATACTTCTTTATGTCATTTACCTCACTCTTATTAATAGCCTTGACAGTCGGCCAGCTCTATTCTTTCTGTGAGGTTAGAGACTTTCATACTTTGCCATTTCTTAATCAGGCCCCTCGTCTCCTGAGAGAGCTTGCCAGTATGCTGTCTAGCTACCCTACTCCTACTTCTTCTTCTCAATCTGTAATCATACTTTGAGATTTTCATCAATCTCCTGAACATTAATGTCATCGTCCTCCGTTAAAGCTGAATATCTGTTCAACAGCGAGATCCTAAATTCCTCTACTTTCCCTCTTACAGCTGGCTCGTTGATGGGCTGCTTTCTTACTAGTTTCCTCCGATATCTGTTCAGATATAGGTTAATCATATGATCACTACATCTCATACTGCAGATCACCTGCACATCCTGCACCATGCGAGGATGTTCGCACATTATGAAGTCAATTTCATTTTTAGTCCCGCTGTTCAGGTTCTTCCAAGTACACTTCCGGTTCTCTCGTTTGCAGAAGTATGATCCGTAAACTATTTAGTTCTGACAACTCTACTAATAAGTCTCCTGAGCTATTCCTAGAACCTATGCCGTCGTCTCCCACTGCCTAGTTAATTGCCTGCTGCTTGCCTGCCTTTGAAGTCACTCATCCAGACAGTGCACTAAGTTTTTGCTCTACTCATTGCCGATTCCATGTCTTCAGAAAAACTTTCGACTATCTTGCCATCGTGACTACATGTAGGTGCACAGGCGTCTACAACATTCAATTTTCACTTCTTTTTAAGCCTAATTACAATAACTGCCACCTTCTAGTTAGCACTGTCGAATTCCTCTATGTTGCCAGCTATATCCTGATTGATGAGGAGTCCGAAACCTTGTACTCGCCTGTCCGATAACCCGCGATAGCACAGTTCATGCCCGCCCCTTAGTAGTGTATACGCCTCATCTGTCTTCCTAACCTCACTAAGCCCTATGGCATCCCATTTAATAACCGCTAGCTCCTCGAACAGCACTGCTGGGCTAGCCTCACTAGCTAAAGTTCTAGCGTTAAACGTTGCCAGGTTCAGATTCCAATGGCGGCCAGTACGGAACTAGATATTCTTAGCACCCTCCGCTGCGTCACAGGTCTGACCGCCGCCGTGGTCAGTTGCTCCGCAGCCGCTGAGAACTGAGGGCCGGGCGCTCACTGGTCTATCGTTATACAGGATGTTGGAGTCAACTACTAGACACCGGGGTGGTCAAATCCTGCTCTAGTGAGAGGTTGCGTTGTCGGCTCTCATCATCGGGCCTGGTTATTCATTTCTATCGACACTCAAATTTTTTGTCCATCGGAGAATTGCGGGACAGGGATTCGAACCGCTGTCCTCCTGCACACAAGGTGGACGCCATCCCTGCATATGTACAAATTTTTATATACGGCCTTCATATCATTATTACAAAAAGGCATTTCAGCAGTTGAAACATCAGCAGGCACTGAGGGACTGCGCAACCAGGGTGCAAAGGAAGTCCATTTACATAAGCTGGAAATTATATACTGGGACTGCACAGCAGCCGCAGTCTTCTGCAGTAGGAAGGAGAGAATACCTATCATAAAAAGGTGTCGTGCAGAGCAATGCAGTCTCTCCACTTCATTTGTTTTGCAGTGGTTGTGATTGGGCACGCCGGTGAAGAAGAAGACGGTGATGATGATTGACCAAACGTTGCTGATGATGACGATGATGACGTTTTTTGCACTGCGACACGCTGACTTTCAGCTGACGGAGCCCTTCTGTCCGGCGAGTTGCATCACATTTTAGTTGCAGCGAAAGCTAAATAATCTTACATTAGCACATGCGATCACACTAAGCGCGCGCCAAACTATTTTTACTATCCGGATGTTACCGAACGCCAAAGAGAGAGAGAGAAAAAAAAACATCAACTAAAGCAACGACATGCAATATCCAAGTACAGTTCTTTACTTCTAGCCGCGCGGCATTGCAGCTCCGTTCTCTACCGGATGGGTAACCGTTAAAATGTCGCATACGAGCGCCTGAGAACTCAGACAAGATGCGCATACGTATCTCTTCACATTGTGTAATTCAGCGTCTTCGCTGCGGAGGTCGTTGGCGTCGTCATTGATTTCTTCCCCGAAACCATTTTCCTCGTTCGCTTTCGCCTTATACTGTTCGCTTGGTTGAGTATCTTTCTTTTTTCGCTGCTCGGATAATGCATCAAATGCTGTGGTATTTGTTCTCAAGGCCACGCGGTGCTGCTATAGTGCATTAATGCCCTGCCATGGACGGCTGGTCAGCGCAACTGGACACATTAAGACGCACAGAAACAGGCTAAATATATTTCTTGGCTTCAGCATGCCAGAATTCAGGGTTATCGTTTTTCACTGTTCTTTAAAATTGCTTGAGTGAATCAACTAGGTAATGTGCCAGCATTCCCCAAAGTGGAATAGCTTGAAACGGGATAAAGTAACAATTCTATGATTACGCTATATAATTTCATTCCTTTCACACTAGGTCATTTGCTTGTACCGCCGCTGCGCCAGTGTACCAACGTACGAAGCAGCTACAATGCTCGCGGCGGGTTAGTTTTTCCGGAGACAGCTGTTAAAAGCGAATTTCCCGGTTTTACGCGTTGGCATAACACCGAGCCACGAGAATTGGTCAGCATGCAACGCAGTGACGTCATGCATGACGTCATTACAATGCGCCAAGCCAGAGGTCCAGCACAGTGAGGTCGCGAGTGACCGCTACTGACGGCACGCATGACGTCGATGGAATGCGCACTGCAACCCGCCGTGCTGTGTGTGCGGAACACAGTGACGAAACGATTGACAGCATGGTCAGGTCCTGCGCGCTCCTACCGGCGTGGACAACAAATACTAATGAATAAACAACATCACATGCCCCACAGCGTATAGCTGACGCTGAATTTCGCATTACCTGTAACAGTCTTGCGAAATTTTTTTTTGCCTCGTTTCTTGATCAAGCATATCAGCGAATTGTACATTCAGTTGTATGCATGTGTCGCTCTGTTGTCTACATTCATGCCGTTCTTCGTAAATATAGTGACCCCTGGCCGCAGCTGCGACGTTCTGGTGAGGGCGCTAGCGCTCAAGTACACCTAAACACATACCTACGACTCGCATTCGAGCAACTTACCTCCAAATCATTAAGTGCTCTTAACTGGGCTTTTCATTGCGTGTACTCCATCGCTCGAGCACTCTGCACAGCAATTGCACGCACTGTATACCTTAGACCATGCATATGCGAAGAAGTTTATTTCCCATCTCAGCGCAACCAAAGCCGAGGGATGGGCATCCACATGGATGGCCTGAAATGCTGTCACCAACCTTACCTGCGCGTCGAGTGTTTCTTAACTGGGCGCAATGGGGTTGGCCAGCCAACCGCATCGGCGAGCTGCTCGCCTCCGCCGCATAGGATGCATCTCGCGTGCGAGGCCAAATTTCGCTGTAATGGGCGTCCGTTGAGAGAAATGCATTACCGGATCGTTCGCCTCGGTTTTCCTGGCCACGTGCGCGCACGGCTCACTATAGGCGCCACCGGCGAAGGCGCGTCCCCATGCAACTGGAGATGACAGGCGCTCCGCAATGCCGGCTGTTTGCTTCGGCTCCTTTGTTTTTATTTTCTGCACCTACCGCTAGCTAAAAAAAAAGGCACTCTTTACCAAGGACGCCACAAGGCGCAGTGGCAGGTAGTTTTTATGGCGCCTAACAGCGGCCTCCCCGAAATGCCTCCGGCACTTAGCCTCTCTCTCTCTCTTGTCTATCTTGCGTTCTTTGAAGCTCCTGTCTGGGCGATGCATCAACTAATTGGTAAAAGGTAGAACCTTTTGGAAAGCTTCTTCGTAACTTTGTTCTTTTTCTGTGAATGCGAATAAAATTTTCACTGCGGTGTGGCCGCGGAAAGATGGCCCATTCCTACCTATACGTGCAGTTTTTAAGCGATTTGATGATACAGCGAAATCAATTGCAAGGCGTTTCAGCCTGGGCCGCAAAAGTTCTTGGCGCGAATTCTTGCATGGTTGCGGTGTTGTAGAAAGCGCCGAGAGGAATCAAGTGAGAGAGACGACACGTGAGGACCGGTGACGCTTTGAACTAACACCTGAACACTATAGTGGCCGCCGCCATCAGCGTGCATTGCTTGCCGCTTAGGACGCTTCACGCCAGGGTCAGTTCTAGAACGATCCTCATCTCAACACTTGCTGTGATGGGTATTTTGCGAAAGAACGGACACCCGCCGCGGTGGCTCAGTGGTTAGGGCGCTCGACTACTGATTCGGAGTTCCCGGGTTCGAGCCCGACCGCGGCGGCTGCGTTTTTATGGAGGAAAAACGCTAAGGCTCCAGTGTGCTGTGCGATGTCAGTGCACGTTAAAGATCACCAGGTGGTCGAAATTATTCCGGAGCCCTCCACTACGGCACCTCTTTCTTCTTTCACTCCCTCCTTCATCCCTTCCCTTACGGCGCGGTTCAGGTGTCCAACGATATATGAGACAGATACTGCGCCATTTCCTTTCCCCCAAAACCAATTATTATTATTAAAGAACGGACCATATGCTTTTGTTTATCCTGCCTGCAGCAAAAAAAGCAAATTTTAACGCAGTTACATGCATAGTAGACGTGCTAAAGGATATGTTTTGACCGGTTGACTCACTGTTTTGCTTTGCTGGGTCGTCGGAACGCCTGGCGACAATATTAGACTCAGGTTAAGCCCTGATCGAGGTTAAGCTGATGTGATCTGTTCGCGCCACAGATGGAAGTTGATGAAGACGACGGTGTGCAATGCGCAGTGCGATGGTTCGTTGCTGTTCAACGCGAGGCGCGATCGGCTGCGTCGATATAGCATTATGCTCTCGTGCAGTGTCCAGCGAAGCTGATCTGTTCGTCCTGCCATGAGTTCGAAACCCAGTCGCGGCAATGCTTATTTTTATTTCTCCACCCCTAGGGTCAGGGACGCCATGAGATTCTTGGTTGGGTTTGACCCCACTATACCTCACGGCTGAAGGAAACCACGTCTCTCTTTCTGAATTACAATGAGAAGGCGGCTACAGTAATAGAAGACGTCCTGCGCGCATTGGTATGCAAGCCAGGGGTTTAGATAAAAGCAGCCAGGGAGTTACGGGTGAGGAGGGAGCCCGACGCTTTACAGCGTCCGGCCGTCTTTGCAGAGAGCGCAGAATTCCTTCGTGCCAGCGCTGGGACCAGCAGCCAATAGATACCCCAACTTCCCTGGATCGGCAGAAGGGCGGAAGGCAGGGCGAGTTGATGGGCATTCGTAGTGAATTCGGACGCCATGAAGACACAGACAAGAAAACACAGGACCAAGACTTCACTATCAACCAAACAGCTTTATTAAACACGCATAATAATGCGGAAAGTGTGCGTGCGTATGGGGAGGAGGATATATGCGTTGACCGAACCGAAGAAAAAAAAAAGCTATGGAGAACCTTAAGTCACCTCAAGAGTGAAATGCGATAGCATTAGATTCACATTTGTTCCAGCTTCTGTTACATCTTCTGTGATTGTTTGCATGAGTTTCTTTGCAATTGTAGGTCGCTCAACCGACATATTCGGGCTGATAGCTGCATAGCAGGTATCCGTTATGCTGTCAAGGTGCCGGCATTTGCCTATATCATTTTTTTTCTTCTCATTTTTGGTTTCGATTTTCTCTCTGGGTTGCTCCCTGGGAACTATATGTTGCTCACAACCCGTTGGGCAGGTTGTGATGACGTCGCAGGGTCCCACGTGACCTCCCTCGACCACTTTTAAACTTAACTGCCACCTGCTACGGCGGGTAGGCTGCTCACAATCCGGTGGCCGGGCTGCCACCTGCTGCGGTGGCGAGATCGTTATGACGTCACAAGGTCACGCGACCTCTATCGACCAATCAGTGTGGCCGATCAGGGCAGGCAGGGACGACGTCATAAGGTCACGTGACCTATGCTACTGAAACGCTTGCACTCGTCGACGGGGCACTCAGGCAGAACACATTTTTTTTTTTCTGAGATGGACTAACTCCTCGTCAGTCTCAAAGATGGCGCGCTGACACAATCTGGATGAGTTACAATTTCGTATGCCTCTGTGATCTCACGCGCCGTCTGATTTTTGTGTTTCTACAGAACACGCGTTTAAGGTTTCCGCGCAACTTGGAACTAAATTATCACTTGGGCGAAGAGCGAAAGCGAATCGGCTTTGCGGCGGCATTAGCAACACAGCACTCTAAACTGTCGTCTGCTCCCAATCCAGCACGCCCATGGCATTCTGGGGGAAAAAAAAAATCAGTAGTCAGTGAGTGTCCGACCATACCTATAGCAGGTGGTCTAGCTCACCCGCATTCAGTTTTCCATCAACGCCATAGATACACTGACGGCTGAAACAGCATAAAAAAGAATGCTCATTGCTTCACGCAGTTCTCGTTTAATAAACTTTGTACAACTGATAGAGAGGGTACGAAAGAAAGAAAGAAAGAAAGAAAGAAAGAAAGAAAGAAAGAAAGAAAGAAAGAGAAAGAAACAGACAAAAACCAAGCAAGAGGAAGAAAGAGGCTTTATTATAGGGCAATGGCGATGTGTGCACACACACGCACACACGCACACGCACACGCAGACGCACACACACACACACACACACACACACACACACACACACACACACACACACACACACACACACACACACACACACACACACACACACACACACACACACACACACACACACACACACACACACACACACACACACACACACACACACACACACACACACACACACACACACACACACACACACACATACACACACACACACACACGCACGCACGCATGCATGCACATACACACATGCACGCACGCACAATAATACACACACGCACACACACATGCAAGCACACGCACACACGCACATACACACATGCACGCACGCACAATAATACACACACGCACACACACATGCAAGCACACATGCACACACGCACATACACACATGCACTCACACATGCACGCACACACACACACACGCACGAACGAACACACACACGCACACACGCACGCACGCACGCACGAACGCACGAACGCGCGCGCGCATCTGCTCTTGGCGGCACGCGCGCACATATTGGCGTTTCACCCTGAAAGCGGTGCCAACCTGACCGCAAATTTAGCGGTCGCAGCCGCCACATGTGTTCGTCGCGTTTCACCTTCATAAAGGGTTGCTGGAATAGGAGAGAAATCACCGCCTCCCTCTCCAATCCCCCCCGAGCGACCGGCTCGGCCTGCCGCAGGCATCTCACCGCTGCGCACACGCGTCGAGCGTGGGTTACCGCGCGCCTTGCCCCCTCTCCGAACGCTGTTTACACATCACCGCGCGGCCGACGGGAAGCCGTGCCTCGTATCTCACAGCCCGTCACTCTCCACACAACGTCCACGCTCGACCAGCGACTGCAGGTTGTGATTTCTCCGCGTTGACGACGACATCGTTCAGTGGCTGCACCCCTTTCGCGGGTTACGTCCGGTTTATGTCTGCGGCATCTTTGCACTCAGAAGAGCCACTCCCAGTGGGACAACGTGTACTGTGAGCTGTTTGGAAAAAAGAACGTTCAAATGGCTGTTACTACACGCAGGCTCGATTAGATTCCGTCAAGGGCGAGCCATTGACTTCTTTATTCTTCCTGCTTATTCCGAGCTCGTTTGTTTCTAAAAAGGTGCACAGCGTAGCGAGAGGCACGTAAGCCTGTACAGGGCCTCGTGACAGCGTAAACCTGCCTTGGACTTTACGGCTGTCGGAGTAAACGAAAGAGCGTTCTTCCTCAGTGCCCGGTTTGTAAAGGCCCGCAGATGTCCTCCACCGACAAAGTGTTTGATTGCTGACCTTCACCATAAATGCGCTACGCATATCAAGGAGGCGAAGTACCGGAGAAGCACTTTACGGATGTTTTCCTTTGCACCACCTATTTTAAAATTTTATCGTAGTTAGGCTTGCGGAATTTGTGTCGAACTCGCCGCGCATTACTTAGCGTGTCTGCAAGGTAGTTGAGACGCATTCAGAGGGAAAACCGTTTCGCTGCAGGCTGCGCCGAGCATCATCGATGCACATGGTCCCATAGAAGAGATAACGAGCTGTGGACCTCCAGAGAGGGTAAAACCTGAAAAAGCTTTCTCCGAGAGAAGGGGACAGGTTCGGCATCCGGTCAGCGTATACCTCTGAAGAGCCCTTGGCGAACAGAGCTTTGTTTCGATTCAACCATGGATGTGGCTTGGCGCGCCCGCGGTCTGCGTGATCTGCTGCCCGTGAATGTGACTCTCGTGCTCGTTGCCTTCGTCGTGGTCTCGCTGGTGGCGCTCGCATGGAACCACGTGGCCATGCTCGTCCGTGCCTGGAAGATGCTGAGGAAGGTTCCCGGGCCTCCGGACTGGCTGCCCATGGCCTACGTGGCGGGAGCGAAGAGCGCCGTCTCGAATCAGTCGTCGACACCGGAGGAGTTCAAACTTCGTAAGCCTGCCAGTATAATGTCGAATCCTGCTGTGCCTTGGTTATCGCTCAATAGTTCGCAAATTGCGAAACGAAGGATGCGCACCATAACTTAAAGCTTTCAGTCCCCGCTCGCTACTTCTGTTCCGAAAAGTATTTTTTTTCCACCCATACAGTTCACGTAGACAACTAATTATTTTGCAGCCCGAAACGTCAACATGAACAAAATGTAGAGAACATCGCTCAAGCTCGAGATTTTCACTTTGTAACGCCGCGATA
Organism: Amblyomma americanum; assembly: GCF_052857255.1. Lineage (NCBI taxonomy): Eukaryota > Metazoa > Arthropoda > Arachnida > Ixodida > Ixodidae > Amblyomma > Amblyomma americanum. The sequence goes on from NC_135498.1 coordinate 52,329,575, forward strand.
TTTCAGATACGTACTAGAGTCATCTGAGATCACGTTTTTTTTTAAAACTGAAAATATGTGCAACGTAGAAACCAAGACTAAAATTATAATAATTCGTGTGACAAATCTGCACACATGACTATGTCGGAGGACGTGCTGCTAAGCTCATTACGTTGGTAATTATTATTTACTGCGTTCCCTAACTAGTATAAAAAACAGCCTTGGAGGGATGTGAAAAGTATTAATTATGTACACCATCAACAACTGCGATCAACTGCGTACGTGTGACTGTGTACATATCGCCTGAGAAGATTGAACACAAGTGTGCCGCGTGCACCCGGAAGGGCACGATGTTCCCATTCGACGTTTGTATCGCGAGCTATCTCTCACTGGCATATCTCGTCACCATAAGAGGTGGCTCAATCCCACTCACGACCACTCGCACTCACAACCACTCACTCACACTCATGTCCACTCACACTCACAACCACTCACTCACACTCACACTTATGTCCACTCGCACTCGCAACCACTCATTCACACTCACACTTATGTCCACTCGCACTCACAACCACTCATTCACACTTACATTCATGTCCACTCGCACTCACAACCACTCATTCACACTCGCACTCATGTCCACTCGCACTCACACTTGAATTCATGTCCACTCGCATTCATGTCCACTCGCACTCATACTTGCATTCATGTCCACTCGCACTCACAACCACTCATTCACACTCGCACTCATGTCCACTCGCACTCACACTTGAATTCATGTCCACTCGCACTCACAACCACTCACTCACACTCGCACTCATGTCCACTCGCACTCACACTTGCATTCATGTCCACTCGCACTCACAACCACTCACTCACACTCGCACTCATGTCCACTCACTCACACTCGCACTCATGTCCACCCGCACTCATAACTTGCATTCATGTCCACTCGCGCTCACAACCACTCATTCACACTCGCACTCATGTCCACTCGCACTCACACTTGAATTCATGTCCACTCGCACTCACAACCACTCACTCACACTCGCACTCATGTCCACTCGCACTCACACTTGCATTCATGTCCACTCGCACTCACAACCACTCACTCACACTCGCACTCATGTCCACTCGCACTCATAACTTGCATTCATGTCCACTCGCACTCATGTTCACTCACACTCATACTTGCATTCATGTCCACTCGCACTCACAACCACTCACACTCGCACTCATGTCCACTCGCACTCACACTTGAATTCATGTCCACTCGCTCTCACAACCACTCACTCACACTCGCACTCATGTCCACTCGCACTCACACTTGCATTCATGTCCACTCGCACTCACAACCACTCATTCACACTCGCACTCATGTCCACTCGCACTCACACTTGAATTTATGTCCACTCGCACTCACAACCACTCATTTACACACACTCGCACTCGTGTGCGCTCGCACTCACACTTGAATTCATGTCCACTCGCACTCATGTCCACTCGCACTCATACTTGCATTCATGTCCACTCGCACTCACAACCACTCATTCACACTCGCGCTCATGTCCACTCGCACTCACACTTGAATTCATGTCCACTCGCACTCACAACCACTCACTCACACTCGCACTCATGTCCACTCGCACTCACACTTGCATTCATGTCCACTCGCACTCACAACCACTCACTCACACTCGCCCTCATGTCCACTCGCACTCATAACTTGCATTCATGTCCACTCGCACTCATGTCCACTCACACTCATACTTGCATTCATGTCCACTCGCACTCACAACCACTCACTCACACTCGCACTCATGTCCACTCGCACTCACACTTGAATTCATGTCCACTCGCACTCACTACCACTCACTCACACTCGCACTCATGTCCACTCGCACTCACACTTGCATTCATGTCCACTCGCACTCACAACCACTCATTCACACTCGCACTCATGTCCACTCGCACTCATAACTTGCATTCATGTCCACTCGCACTCATACTTGCATTCATGTCCACTAGCAATGACAACCACTCACTCACACTCGCACTCATGTCCACTCGCACTCATACTTGCATTCATGTCCACTCGCACTCACAACCACTCACTCACACCCGCACTCATGTCCACTAGCAATGACAACCATTCACTCACACTAACACTCATGACCACTCACTCACGCTCAAATCCAATCATTCACACTCACGTCCACTCACGCCACAACCATTCACTTGCGCTCATGTTCGCTCACTAACGTTCGTTCACGCTCACTCACTGTTCCCTTGTTTGCTGACAACGGAGGATGTGAGAGATTTACTGCCGCAGCCGACTGCGCTCGTGGCTTCCCTGGCAAAGCCTGGGTCGCACAGGTGTGGTGGTGAGCCGCCGGGGCTCTGTCGGGCTCTTTGGCCACTTTTCGCAGTATTGATGCTCGAAGGAATTGGTCACTTATCACGCATCTTCCACGTCCTCAACCAATGTTACGCACGTGTGCTCCCGCACTGCTGCTGAGACGATGGGCGCCTGTTTAGCGTCAGCTAAGATGCTTAGCCACGTTTTCGAATGGTGTCCAAAGGCGTGCGCAGGGTTCTCCATTAGCGGGAGCCAAGTTTCGGCACAGCGCTCCCCTCCACCACCTACCTGATCTAACCTAGGCCCCTACGGTCAAGGCGGAGAGCAATGATGAGGAATGATTATAAAACATTTATTTCAATGTGATGAAATTGCAAGATATACTAAACATTATTGAGCAGTAGTTTTTACTTTCAGGTGTAACATCGGCAGAGGAAGGCAGTCCCTGCGTCGCTGAGGTATATCAATGTGACAAAACGCTTCCGAAGGAATTTTCATTCTCTCTAAACCACAGAAGATAGGACACAGCTGTCTTTCGTTAACCGCGAAAAAGAACCTGTAAAGGTTGCATCAAAATGACCCGGAAAGTACACAGTTCTTGGAACGCAACATCATGGGTCCTCGGCCATCAGTATCGTCAAATAACCCGCATGACCATGGCACTGCACCCTAAAGGATAGCGGAACAGGTCCGACAGAGTAGAGGTATGGAGCAGACTTGGTGCCCCATTAGATGATTACAGCCACAGGAGAGCTCTGCAATGCAAACACCCCGGGAACATGAGAAGCCTAAGTGTCCACTGCAGTACTCGAGGTCCCAGCTTACGCTAGTTATTGCCGAGAAGCGGACATTCGTTGTTTCAGCAGCAGGCGTTGCAACAGTGCGTGTACGAGCCCGAGCCGTGTGGGAGGCGTGGCAAGAGACATGTACCTTTCTAGCAGTTGCGATGCGAAATTCGATCAAAGAATCTGACACAACTAGTAGCGGCTAACTGCACCGGCAAAGGGCCTGCGCCCATGACAAAGGTGAACTAGTAAGGCGAGCAGCAACGAAAGATTGTCGTTCCCGCGACTGCGGAATCCTCTGCTTCGATCGTCCATAGACATCGGCATTACGCCTTATCCTGCCTCGAGAGCCCTTGGCAGTGAGTATTTGCTTCCCTTAGCTGTCAACAAGATGGAGATAGATAAGCGGGCATCGTGGCCGTGAAACACATGCGACAAACTTCGCTGTCGTAGTCCGGCCGCCACTCACGTCCACTCACATCCACTCACAACCCATCACACCCAATCATCGCTCATGTCCACTCACTACTCATCTCTGCTCACGCTCACATCCACTCACTCACACTCATGACCACTCACAGTCACATCCACTCACTCGCACTCACATCCACTCACTTACACTCATGACCACCCGTGCTCACATTCACGCACTCACACGCATGAGATATGAGTGCACTCATAAGTGAGTATGCCGACATATATCCTCACTGGCAAGATTTCAGTTCTTATGATACTCGCGCCACCAGCTCTGTTGTCCTATAGCGTACTTATTTGAGAATGTTTTGGTTTCGATTACGCTTACGAACGGCTTATAGATAAAACAAAGGAGGAAAGGTCTAATGTATCGGCAACATGTATTTCGCTGACACTTGTGTGTTATCCTTTCTTAAAGGTGTTTAATGTCGTTTGTGTGTGTGTGTGTGTGTGTGTTGCACCGGTTAGATTGGTTGATGTTTAAGAGTCAAATGTATAGATATTTTTTTTTATTTTGCGTGTAATCCTTCCTCTTTTTTTTTTTTTGGAAATCGCCGCGGTGGCTCAGTGGTTAGGGCGCTCGACTACTGATCCGGAGTTCCCGGGTTCGAACCCGACCGCGGCGGCTGCGTTTTTATGGAGGAAAAACGCTAAGGCGCCCGTGTTCTGTGCGATGTCAGTGCACGTTAGAGATCCCCAGGTGGTCGAAATTATTCCGGAGCCCTCCACTACGGCACCTATTCTTCCTTTCTTCTTTCACTCCCTCCTCTATCCCTTCCCTTACGGCGCGGTTCAGGTGTCCATAGATATATGAGACAGGTACTGCGCCATTTCCTTTCCCCAAAAAACCAATTATTATTATTAAATTTGGCATCTTACAACGTTAGCCGCGTTAGGTTGGTTACGGGGGATTATGCATACCTGCCCTCTTAATACCATGTGTCTGGGTAACTTCTCCTAGGAGTTCGTCATATAATGCTATTTTGAAATAAAACTGAGCGCATTTTTGAGCGTAGACACAGTCACGTAAATGCAAAGTTTGCTGTGAATGTAGAAATCTTGATGCACATTCTGGTTACATGACCGTCCTACGTGATAGTGCACGTGAACACAACACCTCAATATGTGAAGGTATCGACGTACTGGATGGAAGTGCCACTTATAGATAGAGGTGGCGGAAATAACATTAGCCTCTCTTTTGGATGGAAGATTATGGCTTTGTTTTTATTTATTTATTTATTTATTTTAAATAATTTGATAAAGGTCAGTCTGCTAGGATTGAGTACATGGTCAGCGGTGTGAGTTAACCGCTTTACATCTCTAGAGGAGCAGAAAAGGCTGGTATCGTCTGCATATATAAAGAAATTTGCCTGGGCAGCAATACTGCAGATTTCTTTGATGTATATATTGAACGGCAGCGGCCCTATAATACCACCCTGAGGCGCACAGTTTGAGATATGCAGGAGGTCTGAAGAACAGTGATTAATGGAAACTTATTGCCGTCTAGGACCTAGATACGATATGAGAAGTCCCAAGGTTTGACCTCCTATGCCTTAGTGCTCTAATTTGGCGCACAAGGTTTCATGAGTAAGACTGGCGAACGCTTCGCTAAAGTCGAGGAAAATACCATGTGATAGAGGTTGAGATCCAAAACTGGTCACTATGTATTATTTTTGAGGAAATAAAGCATGCTCGGCTCATTTGTTTTTCGTTAATCCGTACTGGGAACCAGCTATTATTAGGTGCCTTAATAAAAAATCCACGGTGGCGGTGACGTATTATTCATTCTAATCCTTTAAAAAAAAATGGCGGTATCGATATGTGCCTGCAATTTCCTATTACGTTCGTGTCGCCTTTTTTTTATTCGCAGGGTGTTTTACTTAAGACTTCACACAGTTTTTAAAGATCGGCTTTTAGAGTTAGAGGAGGGCTTTTTTCGGCATAGCACTGCCAGTGGTGTACTACATCAGAATACAGGTAGAACGTGCTAACTAACAGGCTGGTTAACATTTATTGTATAGGTAACTTTTTAACTATTACTGTTAGGCTCCTTAATTATTGAGAGGTGTGCAGTCCAGTACAAGTAATATCCATATCAGTTTTTAGCATCTCGAAAACGCGGTTATCCACGCCGCTGTGGCCCAAAAAAATTTGGCTACATCGCGCCAAGATACATGCTCTCTAGAGAAGCTTGCAGGCAAAGCAACCTTTCCACTGCACGTAACTCGTCGAAATGGCCAAAAAGTTCGTTGGGAAACAGCGCCGAAGGTATCCGCGTCTTCGAAATTCTAAAAACTGATATGGGTATTACTTACAGTGGGCTGCACGCCTCTAATAATTAAGGAGCCTAACAGTAATAGTTATATGTTAACTATTGAATATTAGCTAACCAGCCCGCTAGTTAGCACATCTTAGCTGTATTCTGATGTACTACACCGCTGACAATGCTATGCCGAAAAAATCACTCTTATAACTCAAAAGCGTATTTAAAAAATACGTAAAGTCGTAGGTGAAACACTGTATAACAGCCACCCTTGCTACGTAAACAATATCTTAATTCATAAGAAAGGAGACGTCAAGGACTTGAAAAATTACAGACCGATCAGCTTATTGTCTGTTGCCTACAAGGTATTTACTAAGGTAATCGCTAATAGAGTCAGGGCAACCTTAGACTTCAAACAACGTAAGGATCAGGCAGGATTTCGTAAAGGATATTCCACAATAGATCAAATTCACACTGTCGATCTGGTGATAGAGAAATGCGCAGAATATAACCAACCACTATATATATATATATATATATATATATATATATATATATATATATATATATATATATATATATATATATATATATATATATATATATATATATATATATATATATATATATATTCTTTACTGATTACGAGAAAGCGTTTAGCTCAATGGAAACCTCAGCAGTCATGCACGCATTGCAGAATCAGGGTGTAGAAGAGCCTTATGTGAGCCTTTTGCCATCACTGGAAAAAGAGTTGTCATACATAAAAAACACGGCCGTCACCTTGCTGTGATTTTTGTGGTTGCTTGCTATTCCGGTATGAAAGGAAATCTTTACGAAGTTGAGTCTCTTGAGCATGCGCAGACGCGGTTTGGCGAATAGAGATTCTTTTCTTGGATGTGTATTAAACTTCAGTTGATGTGTAGCGTGTGTCCCGACTGTTTCTCTGTCTCTGTCCGCTGTTTTATTCGCGCTAGCTAACATGTCGCAATAAACAGGATGACTGAGTGCCTGCCACTGAAGCGCCGCTACAGGCCGCTATAGGCTTATCGGCACTGGACTGGACGCTGTTCCGAATTCCTGGTCATGATGGAGATCAAAACCGTGAGCGTTTTTGATATTTTTTGTCACCTTTATTCGAACTAAATGTGCACATGGTTTTGCGCTCTAATCAAACACACATATATATAGGGGTACAAAAACAGGACAGCACTATACGCGGAGACGGATAGCTGTATATTCATTTCGAAGTCGGTTTTCTTTCTTTTCTATTGCGCGTAATTGGTAACAGAGAGTCTGCAGCCATTTGAAATAGAGAAAGCACGTTTGGGCAGCCCGATGGGAACACCAGAGTAACATATAGCTGGAAGCGTTGGTGGCTGGAGTTGTGCAGATAATGTATGAGGCGCACGTGACACTTTATTGTAGGGCGTTTGACTGTCTTCGTATTACGACAGCATTGACTGCGCTGGGATGATGTGCCAGACAGGACTACACTTGCACTTTATAGTTCTCTTGCACAGGAAAAAAAAAATCCTTTACATGTGCTGTGCTTCGGCAGCATACCTTCGCGGCACTGAGTGGCTATAGAATTCCAAGGGGCAGGGAAGCTGCTGTACAGCCTTCGTCAAGAGGGGGAAAAGTTGCTTGGCAGCTCCACGGTGTGCCGCATATTCGCGCAGTCGTGGCGCTATATGTTGTGACGCCCTGACATCACGTGACTGTAGTCAGGTGTAACGTCATTGCTCGTAGTTGTCACTGTTGGCCTCCTCACTGCACCACGTGATATCTCGACGCCAAGCGTTCGTGATGAATTGTTTCAACTGGCGTTTTGCCGCCGACAAGCTTTGACGCCAGAAAACATCCCAGTTGTGAATTTCCTAGGGGTATAGAGCGACAGAGAAAGAGAGAGAGAGAGAGAGAAAGAACTTTTATTACGAGCAGCGGTTGGAGGGAGACCCCCAGAGTGCCCCATTTGCCGGAGCTATTTGTGTGGTCCGGGCGATCAGGTCGCACTGGTCCTCCATGTTAGACAGGACGGCTCCCCGCTGCGACGGGTAGGGGTGGGGTATGAGGGGTACTGAGGAAGGATTGGGGAATTCCCAGGTGCAATTATAGACAGTTGACTGTGCGCCACAAAAAAAAAAATCAATTAGCAGGGTTGCGTGTGGGGTAAAAAATTGGAGGACGCTTAAGCTTCGTCTTTAAGAGCAGGACGCGACAGCGTGTTGCAGCGTTAATTGCCAAGGAATCCACGGTACACCATCGTTAGAGAGCCTACATGTCGCGGGAAAGACGGAGGCGCGCGACACATAGGCTCCCTAGCCATCGTCTGTTCGGCGCGCCGCCTTTCCCGTTGGACAATTTAAGGAAAGGAAACTGAACCCGGCGGACACCCGAACCGCGCTGCAAGGAAAGGAAAATGAAAATAAAATTGATTTTAAGAAACGGAAATCACGCCTCTCTCTCACACCTCGGTGGACACCCAAATCGCGCCATAAGTGACGGAAGAGCACCCTTCTAAGACATCACCGTATACTCACTAGACGCGCCTCTGTTCCTTCCAAAACATCGAGCTGGCGTGGCGTAGTGGTTAGCGTGCTCGTCTCGCACTCCGGAGTAATAATAATAATAATAATAATAATAATTGGTTTCTGGGGGGAAATGAAATGGCGCAGTATCTGTCTCATATATCGTTGGACACCTGAACCGCGCCGTAAGGAAAGGGTAAAGGAGGGAGTGAAAGAAGAAAGGAAGAGAGAGGTGCCGTAGTGGAGGGCTCCGGAATAATTTCGACCACCTGGGGATCTTTAACGTGCACTGACATCGCACAGCACACGGGCGCCTTAGCGTTTTTCCTCCATAAAAACGCAGCCGCCGCGGTCGGGTTCGGGAGGCCCTGGTTCGATTTTCCCCCCAGGTGGTCGAAATTATGCCGGAGCCTTCCACTACGGCACCTATTTCTCTTTCTTCTTTCACTCCCTCTTTCATCCCTTCCCTTACGGCGCGGTTCAGGTGTCCAACGATATATGAGACAGCTAAATACTGCGCCATTTCCTCCCCCCCCCCCCAAAAAAAACAATTATTATTATTATCAATTTCTTACTCGGTTTTATTTATGAATGCTTCTGGGATATTTCGTTCAAAGCCAACGCCGACGACACCGGCTTTTCTGCGACACGGGGCCCTTAACGCTGTCGCGTTGAAATGTGTGTTTAATCGCAAGATGGGGAAAAGTGTTAGTCTCGATTTGGGACCACCGCGCGTGCCCCGCCGCGGTGGCTCAGTGGTTAGGGCGCTCGACTACTGATCCGGAGCTCCCGGGTTCGAACCCGACCGCGGCTGCTGCATTTTTATGGGGGCAAAATGCTAAGGCGCCCGTGTGCTGTGCGATGTCAGTGCACGTTAAAGATCCCCAGGTGGTCGAAATTATTCCGGAGCCCTCCACTACGGCACCTCTTCTTCCTTTCTTCTTTCACTCCGTCCTTTATCGCTTCCCTTACGGCGCGGTTCAGGTGTCCAACGATATATGAGACAGATACTGCACCATTTCCTTTCCCCCAAAAAACCAATTATTATTATTATTCACCGCGCGTGGCCTCGTAATGACGTCTGCACACAGTGTGACTGATCGCGAGCTTCGGGTCTTGAATATAAACCGAATGACTTGGCGCCAAGAAAACAGAGGCCAGTGCTCTGCAAATTTCTGGCATTCGGCAGCCAGAGCGGACTGGCTACCAGCCTAAACTGGAGGCACGTGTCCCGATGCCGCAGGCAATTAAATGTCTCCTAGGTGAAGCGACCTAGCGACTAGGTCGCTTCACCTTCCCTTCGCAGAAGCTCCGCGCGCTATACGTTTTGTGCACATATCTTCAGCGCATTGACCTTAAAAAAAATCAATCTGTTTGTGCCACTGCTTGAAGTGTCTGTACCCAAACTTCAGGACAACAGAATATTATTATCATTTACCTATTCTTCTTTTATTATGTTTTTTTTGTGCCTTCTTCTCCTTCCGCATTTCTCCCCCCCCCCCCCCCCCCCACCTCCATCCCTCTCCCCATCCCAACACAACGTAGAAGGCTAAACTCGCTGGCTGACATCTCTGCTTCTTTTTCATTAAATAGTCATCTCTCTCACCTGTACCCGTGCATGAGTAGCGTGGCCTTCGGGGCTTCCCTCACCTCGCAGAGACTCACATTCCCGATGCCCACCAGACACCACAGGCAATGTGGCATGCTCTATTAATAGAAGGGTAGCGGATTGGGCTAGTTGGTGCAGATTTGACATTTTCAGAAGCGCTAAAACACCGAGGACGCAGAGGGAACAGACAGGGACGAGCGCTCGTCCCTGTCTGTTCCCTCTGCGTCCTCGGTGTTTTAGCGCTTCTGAAAATGTCAGCTCTATTAATAGCGACAGCATTAGATGCGAGCCGGTTTTTCCTCGTACGGGCTATGACCTGTAATGAACTGGTGCGAACGCTGCGTTCCATCACAGTGAAAGAAGGCGCCTTAGATTGACATCTGTGACTTGCAGTTAAGAGCATGAAGGCCGCACTTATTAAGGCTGATTTTCTCAAACGAACAGTACTGCCGGAGTGGGGAGCCGGAAAAAAATGTCCCCAGAGAAAACGTCCCCGGAAGATACGTCCCTGGAAAAAACGTCTCCGGAACATACATCCCCGGAAAAAAACGTCCTGATTTGCGAAGAAGGAAAAAATGTCCCCAAACAGGTGACATCAAACGTATCGTAAGCAACCGCAATTTGAGCATTTGGACACCTTGCATGTGTACATTCATGCGACTCGCATGCATGTACGGCATGTATGAGGCGGATACAAGTTGTTCGCCGGTGGAACGAGTCACTGACCCGTAAACGCAACGGCATGTTCAGAGCAACGCCGGTGTGGAAATCGCTTATCGCTCAACGCTTGGAAGGTTTGCAACAAAACACATGATGAGATGGACATCTCGATACAAGCAAATATCGTGGACTGGAGAATGCAAGTGTAAAAAAGATATATGAAGTCGAGAGTTGGACGAAAACTCGTCTGGTCGGGGACAATCATAATAAAAATTTAAAGGAGGACGCCGACCAAAAGAAAAAACAAAAAAAACAACAAAATGACGTTTCGGCTCCCGTACGGGAGCCTTGTTCACAATGAGAAGGATTAGGAAGTGCATCAGGATTAAATACGTTTGAAAAGAGGGCGCAGGGAGCGTGCGTATACAGGAGTTAGATTTCCAGTGTTGCGATTGAGGGTGCGATTAGTCGTTTGAATGAATAATGATTCGAGGTGAAGGCGACGGTACAGATTCTTTTCAGTTGCCAGCACGTGTGCCCTACCCCAGTCAATATTGTGGCCAGTTGATACGGAGTGTTCGGCGATAGCATTAGAGTTCACTTTTTTGCTTTTAACATCATTACAATGTTCTTTTAGGCGTCTTTTAAAATCATCAGCCTCGCCGATGTAGACGCTGTCACAATCTGAACACGGGACGCTGTAAACAACGCCAGGGTATTTTTCTTTGGGGAGAACGTCTTTGACGTTAACCAGCGCATGCCGTAGTTTCCTTGTGGGGACATGGGCAACGTGAACTTGGAATGTGCGCAGAATGCGCGCCAAGGCTTCGCTTATTCCGGGTGTGTCGGGAACAGCGGCACGTTTCAGAGGGGACAACCTGGGAGTTTCCCGTGTCGGGCAAGATAACTGCTTTTAAACGGATGCCACAAAAGCAGCTGGGTACTCGATGCGCGCGAGTTCTTGCCGTACAGTACCAAAGTCGACTGCCCGATCTTCAGGAAAAACTGCATATGCGTTCAGCGCGTTTGAACAAGGTTGTGGCAACAGATTTCTTTTGATTAGCCGGGTGCACAGATTTGAAGTTAAGGTATCTTCCGGTGTGGGTGGGTTTCCTGTAAACGCTGAATGATAGCTTTCCACTGTTTAGTTTTACCAATACGTCCAGGAAGGGCAACGCGCCATTCATTTCTCCTTCGACGGTGAAATCAATCGCTTCTTCAATGGAATTTAAATGGGATGAAAAGGCCAGCAAATCATCTTTCAGAATGAGGCAGAAGCAGTCATCTACATATCTAAGGAAAATTCTTGGCGGTGATGGGGATGTTTCAAGGGCACGGCGCTCAGCAAATTCCATAGTCAGATTCGCGACAGTCACTGAGATAGAGGTGCCCATTGGTGTGCCCTTAAGTTGTCGGTAAAAAGAGCCTTGGAAGACGAAATAAGTGTTGTCCAGACAGAACTGTATGAGCCTGCGGAGATCTGGAATGTCAATGGGGGTCCTTTGTGGTAAACAATTGTCAGCTTCAAGGGCAGCAGAACACACTTGTACGGCGAGGTCAACGGGAACGCATGTGAAAAGCGACTTGACGTCAAACGAAACCATGTGCTCGTCATCGTCCGGTGATACGTCGCTTAAGGCTTCTTGATGAAGTCAGTCGAGTTGCGTACGTGTGTTGAGCCGAGACCGACAAGTGGCCTGAGGATCCGGTGAAGGTAGCTGGATAAACTGTGAAGAGGAGAACGACTGTAGTCTACGATGGGCCGCATCGGCATACCAGGTTCGTGCACCTTTGGAAGCCCGCTCCCTGCGCCCTCTTTTCAAACGTATTTAATCATGATGCACTTCCTAATCCTTCTCATTGTGAACAAGGCTCCCGTACGGGAGCCTAAACGTCATTTTGTTGTTTTTTGTTTTTCTTTTGGTCGGCGTCCTCCTTTTAAGTTTTTAAAAAAGATATATATCTATCATCAGATCATAACGAAGGCACTTGACATCATGACCGACCGTTTCTTGCTGGACATCGCGTTTGTAGGCACAAGGACTGCGCGTGTCCTCTACACTATCATCGAGCTACCACATGACGCCGATGCAATATTTAGGGGGTGGTAACTCAGCGCCTATGCACTGCACCTGGAGACAAGCCTCGCGTGTGCGCCAGCTCTGGCAAGGCTTTTTCTTCACTTGGGGACATTTTTTCCTAGACGGTGCTTCCTCCGGGGACCTTTTTTGCGGGGACCTTTTTTCCGGGGACGTTTTTCCCGGGGACGATTCTTACTATACCCGCCGGAGTAGCAGGCAATGTGTTTGCTCAATAAATAATCTTTTTTTGTTTGTTTGTTTGGCGAAGAATGCTCTCTGATCCCTGCTGTATTTAATTGCGCTCTCGCGCTCTTCTACTGGTCTTCAACTCGACTCGCTGATGTTTTATTTCTTTAGTGCAGTCGTAGAACAATCGGACTACTCGCAGTGATTTCCGTTTTCAGGGCTGAAAACGCTTGGTTAGCCCAGGGACTGGTACTTACGTGAACTATTTAACCTATCACTCCGTACACACAGGTTGAAGTTTGGACGAACGCAATGCGTGCGCTCGCTGCCCTTAAGGTCCTTGATGGGTTTGCAGCTTATTTTTCCTTCTTGAAGCCTGTCTAGGAACTGGGAGTTCCAATACAGAAAAGCAGTGTAAAAAACATCCCACTCAATTTTTTTAAAACTGCAAGAAAATTTGAAGAAATTGTAATCTGCTTTATTTATTAATCAAATTGCGTACAATGAACGACGAAATGTTTGTTCGCGTGTTATTATTATTGTTCATTTATTTGCATGTGCAGATGACTGGTCGATTGACATGGTTTGATATGCTGTGGATATTAAATTTTTTAAATTTATCTCGTATTGTACCGGAAACTATAGTCTTTTATGGCTATCAATCGATGCATTGCATAAATGCGTTATTATTTATTCCGCAAAACAAAAAAGAACAACATAAAGAAGAGGGCTCGAAGAAAAAGTGGAAGTTTCCACATGACGAGCTTCGAGCTTTCTGTTCGCGCGGGATACTGTGCCAGTTCGGATTAAGCGCTCATCTTTATACGAGTAGAAAGTGAGTATAAAATATGTCTGATACAATATAATACCTGGTCAATCATTCGCGGCAAAGAAAGCTTTCAGCATGTTGTTGATAATGGTACTGACGTTTATCCCTTGACCGTGAAGATGGTTGAGTAGGGTAGGGGGGCATGGCGGAGCATTTACTTAGTTTCAAATGTGAAAAGACAATGCGCGTATTGAATGGTTCAAATAAGCTGTGATACGCATCTCTCGAAAAATGGCTGCTGGGCTGTTTGGAACTGGAAATTAAAAAAAAAGACGAAATGTGGATGGGTGCTGACAATTCAGGTAGATATATAAAATTAGCAGAAACGAAATACAAGCGTATATGGTACGAATAATCTAATGTATTTTTGTGAAGCGTTGCTGTTTCATGTCTCCTTGCCCTTGTACCATAGCCTGTATTAGACTCAACAATATCGCCCTCCGGCTGTGGGCCCAAACAATTTTGAGTATTTTTTTGGACATTGTATGCATAACAAAGCAAAGAAAGGCCGCTGAAACATTGTTCTTATTTAAGATGCTTAAGGCGATATTGCATCATATGGCCAATGTCTTCGGTGGTTGACACACACGCACTGGGTTTTCATGGCTCGCGTGCTAAAATGATTAAGGCCCTTGCAGTCAGAGTTAACTATCATCGCGAAATGGCAGCCTGTTGTTCGCGTTGCTCGCGCATGCAATGCGATCTGAGTGAGCGAAATTCTCAGCAGACCTTAATACGGCACAAGCGCCTGTCCCGACCGCGGTTTGTCGGAAGTAAGGACTACTTATGTCAAGTAGGGGTGGTCCCATGAAATTCGCTATGGTTGGCAACACTGTTCCGGTTATGCAATGTCCACCATTGCAAACCGTTTGCCTGTGACGGCATGCGCGTCGTGATGGTGCACACACGCATGTATCTTTAGCAGCGCACATCGGTGTAGGCGGCAGTAAGTTGATAAAAAAGCATTCATATTTTCACCGTGATCGGGGTCAAGCAAGATACGGAAGAGTAGCAGTGCGCCATCCGACTCAATGTAGTGGCGTCGTTGCTCCAGTCTCTGTTCAGTGTTTTGCGAACGCTTTGTGGAAAGAAACGTGGTGAGGCTTGGTTTGGTTCTACCGGGTTTAACGTCGCAAAGCGACTCAGGCTATGAGGGACGCCGTAGTGAAGGGCTCCGGAATAATTTCTACCATCTGGGGTTCTTTAACGTGCACTGACATCGCACAGTACACGGGCCTCTAGTATTTCGCCTCCATCGAAATTGCTACCGCCGCGGGCGGGGTCAAACATGCGTCTTTCGGGTCAGCAGCGGAGCAGCATAACCATTAAGCCGCCGCTCCTGCTCACACATTGTGAAGGATTCCGGCGATGCGTTTCAATGAAATTTGTTTTTGTCCTTAAAACACGTTGTTTTCGACCTCTAAGCAGTATAGTGACGACGACAAACGTGCAGCCGAACAATTGGCGCTACTAGGATACGAAAAGGAAGAAGTCGCGAGAGCCGGCGAGTCACAAAGCAAATTGATAGCGATCTGTGGCCACGTGTTGGCTCTGCGTTAGCGTTAGTTTGCTTTAACCCCGTATCGCTGCAGCACTTCGTGGGCTCTTTAGTGATGGACAGAACCCTCCTTTCATTTCGTGCAGTCCTATCTCGCACTTCGTACCAAGAGTATGAGCGTACCTGAAGAGGGCGCCCGCAGAAATCTTCATGACCTGTGGATGTCTCGAGCCTATATATTCACGGTGTTACACACACACACACACACACACACACACACACACACACACACACACACACACACACACACACACACACACACACACACACACACACACACACACACACACACACACACACACACACACACACACACACACACACACACACACACACACACACACACACACACACACACACACACACACACACACACACACACACACACACACACACACACACACACACACACACACACACACACACACACACGCACGCACGCACGCACGCACGCGCGCGCCCGCACACACACACACACACACACACACACACACACACACACACACACACACACACACACACACACACACACACACACACACACACACACAAACACACACCTGTTGGCAATTTTTGAAAGTAGGTTTTCAGAGTTTAAAGAGTGTTCGTCTTTTTTCTATTCGGCATGGTATTGTCACCCGCCTTTAGAAAGCAAAGCGACTAGGACGTGTCAACTAACAAGACGATTACCCAGAAATTTATAATTATCTTTTTACCTATTACGGCTAGTCAGGTCATTGGTTTTATAGATTTATAGCTCGCCGTTATTGTCATCCAGACCTGCTTTAATGTTTTTGAAAATGTGAGCGCGCTAGACCGAAATCGCGGAGCTGAGGAGCGCTCGCCGCCATACCTACAAGAACGCATCACACGGCAGCACACGTGTCACATGCTCTCTTCCGCAAGGTTCGGGCGGGAGCCGATTTCTGCCTCCTCTGTAGCACGTAGAGCGCAGAAAGATGCTGCGCATGTAGGAGAACGTAACACGATGATCTTCCCTTTGTGGCGACCGGAGAGTTTTTGTTCTATCTGCAACGATAACAAGAGACGATAACACAGAGAGTAAACAAAAGGGGACTGCAAAAATAAACGATGACCCTGGTTGAGTTGAAAAGGCATACTGCGCCACCTGGTATTCATAGCAACAACTGTCAACAGGCGTCTCCACGCGTGCGCTAAACCGCTCCCTGCTATGGCAGCAGTTGTTGTTGTTAGTGGCTATTTATTAATAAAATGACAATGGAAGAAAAAGATGTTGCTAGCCGCGGCGTCTGCCATCGAAACCTGAAGCACCTGAGCTGTGACTAGCGGGAATAAAAGGACAGGGAGAGGAAAAGAAGGGGGGGGGGGGGGGGAGGCGATAGAAAGGAAGGATAGGGGTCACGGAGCCTCTATGGCAGTAGTTACGATTGAGTCTGGGAGATCGTTAGGACTAGTTCTTTTTTGCTGTGGGTAATTGCAGTTGCAGTGTCACAGATTTAAACTTCACTGACTGAAATATTTGAATTGTTGCCATGATTTTGTTGCTTATCGAAACCAAATAAGTTAGGCAGTATGAATGTCTCCTTGCACGTAGGAGCACAAGAAGCAGCCTCCACGCAGATTGCTTGGAGCACGAGGAAGTGACGCTTCCTATTGTGGCCTTCCTGTCTCTTCCGGTCATGAGAAAGCGTGCATGCTTTGCCTGATTCACCCTGATACTGGGGGAAGTAGGCGGCGTCGTCCTTGTGGGCTTGTCACTTGTGCTGATATCATTGGCGATAGCATCCCGGCACGTTACGGACGTTTGTTCTGATATCTGTGCTTTTTCCTGAGGTTAAAGCAAGGCGTCGACTGAATTGCGGATGAGTACACATCAGCTCTCTCGTGAATCACAGGTCTTCAGGAGAAGCTTCGCGTGCCTACAGCTTATCGGGAGATTTTCTTCATTAAAACACAAAAAACTGCCGTCAAGAATATCGCTGGAGGAATAAAGCTGGCCCAGAGAAAGCGCAGACTAATATGCAGTGACCCTTGAGCGCGGCTATCAGTACGTATACAAACATGTTTTGCTGATACTACGAGCATTTACTTGCATGCAGCTCCCACATGCTTAATAAACGACGACGAATTCACGTCTTGCCGTCCGCTCTTGTGTGGGTAAGTTTTATCGCACCAAGAAAAAGGCAAGTACTACCACCAGAGCACTCATCGACACAATGCGAGCGCAGTGCATTGTGTCGCTGAGAGCCCCACGATGGCTTCGCGTATCCCCTCGCTCTACTGTCCTGACTTATCTCCCAGCCGGCATTCCGGTGCGGCTGCTTATCGCCAAGCTGCGACGGCGACCCACGATTGCTAAGCAACCTTATCAGCCTCCTGCTTGCGGGTGTGCACGCACTCTGGCCTCTCTTCCAATATGGCCATCGCTTCGCAGTAACGGCGTCGCTGCCATAGGCGCAGCATTGGTGCCCCGAAAATGTTTTGCCGCTTCTGTCTACCGATCATCCTGGTCGCCGCGTGTACAACGTGGAATTCACTGGTGGTTAGATGTGACATTGTGCTTCGTCGCAACGCTTACACGGGCATCACGGTAGCCCTGTCACCGCAGGTACCGCCGGAGAGGCTGCCCGACGGTTTTGCTCGCACAGTCGCTGAACTCGTCGAGTCGGCATCGAGGAAAGTGTACCAGTACCTGAACGGCCGCGCCTTCTTCGATGAAGTCACCCTACTAGTTCCTAGTACGCTCAACGCGTCCGCCCTCTTCGACAAAAGCAGCGGCACCGACCTCGAAGTCACGGTGAGCTCGAGGCCCAGTTTCGGCTCGGCGCATTTTGTGATCGTGCCAGACGAAGGCTCTGTGTTCGGCGAGCATCCGTACACCCTACAATATGGCCCTTGCGGTGTCCCTGGTCTCCGAACTGTGCTGCCGTTTTCCTACGCCGCTAAGGTCGACGGCACAGCTATGGCTGAAGAATGGTACCGGCTCAGGTACGGCGTGTTCAGCGAAGAACCCGTACCGAACGATCCCTTATATTCCCCGGAGGTGGCCATTTCCAAACAACGTGTTTTGTGCGATGGGAAGAGCGCCTGGGACGTTATTTTCTCGTCAAACGACTTCAGCGACGTTATCGGCCAGGAATATTCATACAAGCGAGTCAAGTTAAACGTCGTTCAAGAGGCACCATTGCGTATTGTCGTCGTCTGGAACGTCGAATCGAAGGAACCAGCAACGTCCACGCCATACGCGCCGACGCTGAAGGCACTGAAAAAGCTCGCGCAGGCACTTGTTCCTGAAGACGCGATGATGGCGTTGGTGGCCTACAGCACGGACATGTTTTACGCAGACAATGAGCTCATCTCAATGAGGACAAAGAGCGATCGAGAACAGTTCGCGAAGAGCTATCCTAGATCGCAGAGTGACCCCTCGAGTCTTGAACGGGCCGTTGCCAAAGCTCTTCAACTGCTGGACTCTCAAGCAGACGGAGGGTCAGGATCGCAAGGCACAATTCTCTTAGTAACCCACGAAGCGATTAGTCAGAAAGACGTCAGTGCGGCAGCGGCCAAACTGGCGAAGGCGCAGGTCAGGATACACGCTTTGCTGCTTTCTCGAAGTGACGCCGCAAACAGCGTTGAACAGCTTTGTCTCGATAACGACGGAAACGTGTTTTTAGCGGAGGCATCCGAAAACGAAGCGCTGTTTTTCACGCACCAAGCGAACGCCATGGCTGATTTGGTATTCAGCAAAACGTCCTACGCCGAGATCAAGGCCCCGATGATGATAAAACAGAGAATAATTGAGCCTGTCAACCGTGGTCAGGAAGTCAGTGAGGTTTTTTATGTTGATTCGCAAGCCGGAGTGACGCTTAGGATGGACATGGTGTACAAGAATGAAGATACAGGGTCGGATTACATAAACTACGTTTCACTTTCCTCTCCAACCGGGAAAATTTACGATGCGCGCAGCAAGGAATTGACACCGCAATCGTTTAATGTGCAGCAGTTCAAGATAGAGAACGCATCTCCCGGTCAGTGGACTTTACGCGTTAAACCGTCGTATGGTCCACTTGATTCTGCAAAGCTTGAAGTTTGGCTCGGACCGACATCCATAACTGGTCCCCTGATTTCTCTTAGAGCTTGGCTTAGCACCAGTTTTACGAGCGTGGATCCTTCCAAACCGTTCCTCGTCTACGCCGAAGTTCGTAAAGGATCGAAACCGATTCGTTACGTTCGTGTCACTGCCACTGTCATCGATCCGGAAGGAACACCGGTGGAATTCAATCTTGTGGACAACGGGGCTGGAGACCCTGACATCACGGCTGGAGATGGAATTTATAGCCGCTACTTCACAGGCTTTTCGAAAAGGGGGCACTACAAGCTGTCTGTAACTGCTGAAGGTACTAACGAGAGCGTCATCGTTAATGGCGCAGCTATGGACGGTGGGTCACCATCACCACCACCTCGCTGCTGCGGAAGCCAGTTCCCAGATTCCGCATTGGTGCCGACGGATCCGTTCTCGCGTTATTTTCAGTATGGGTCCTTCTTCAGCATTCACGACAGACCTGAAGGCGACGTATATCCCCCAAGCCGCGTCACCGACTTGAAAGCGACTGAAATTGACCTAGTGATGAGGAGGGTCACGCTCGAGTGGACCGCGCCGGGCAACGACTACGACCAGGGCACAGCAAAGGAATACGACATCAGGTACTTCGACCGCGCCGTTGACTTTGCGCTGCTGTTCGACACTTCGGGAAAAAAGATCGACCCATTCAGCATCGACGGTCTTGCTTACTCGCCGAAACCGTTCGGAGAGAGAGAAAAAGCATCGTTTAATCTAAACTGCGGTGACAGCGGAGGCAGCTGCTACCTCGCGATCCGGGCCAATGACGATTCGAACAATGGGCCCGTGTCCAACGCCGTCGAGGTCAAGTTCCCGACGCCTGAGCCTACGGTTTCTCCAGGCGGTGGTGGCGATCCCGACGGGAACGGGACTGACTCGGAACTGGACAACGATCGCAACTATGCGAGGGGAGGCTTGACGTCCCTGCAGTTGGCCATGGCCATCGTCCTTCCGTTGCTGTTTTTGCTGATCCTCATCATCGTCATCCTGCTCTACGTTTGCTTCAGGAGACGAGGCGAAAAGAGCAAGGGCTCGAAGGACAGCTCGCCGCCACCGCCAACCAGAGCTCGGCCCATCATCTCGGCTCCCATAGTGCAGAACGGCTCGCCGCCCAAGCAGAAGGACGATGATGGCACCGACGAATCCGGCGACAAGGTGAACCCGTACGCGACGTCGATGTACTACGGCATCAATCCCGTCAACTCCTACTCGGCCGACTACCTGATGGACGTGTACGAAGACGAGAAGGCGAAGAAGGGCCGCCGGACCCCGACTGCTCCCGACAAGGCGGACGTGTCCTCCGAAACGCCCTCGGTGGACGTGCCCCCTGAGCATCAGGGGTGGACGTCGCCGGAGGGCAGGAACGACCACAACGACGTCGGGCTGCCGTCCGTGAGGCCTTACGTGACCGAACTGAGGCCCACCCGCAGCCCTCCGTACAACACAGAGTCGCGCGTTTTGCCGCCAGGATTCTCGACGGAGCCGAGGAGGCAGACTTTCGTGTGATTACCAGGGTGCTCGCCGTTCGTTCACCGTGCTCGATCGTGAGTGCTTAGGGGTTTCTGTGCAGCGGCGGCCTGACTTCGAAACCTTGTGTTCTAACTCTGCCGTCGTGACGTACGAGTACCAGGAACATGGTGTGTGTGTGTGACTCGTACTGAAGGGCGGCGTGTATGAGTATTGGGAGCGGCGAGAGCTATCGGTACGATAAGAGTGAACAATGGGGACCGGTCTCTGTTCTCGCATGACGTACGTTATTGCGCGCCCTTGTCTGTAGCCTACCGTTTATCCTGTTTTTTTTTTTCTCGCTGAGGCAGGGTCACGTGGTGTTCTTTGCGATTTGCGAACTTGTTTCACTCGCGGGCTGCAAAGCAATTATGTGCTTCCTGCTCATCCGTGGCGTAGAGACTAGTGCTTGCGGGAGAAACTAGTCGAGAGCGGTTCCAATATTATATGCCCGACTTGATGGCTCTGCTCGTGAGTGCACGTCCTACATTGAATCGCATCTTGATTTTGTAATTAGATGACGTTTAAAATAATGTGAATTTTCCTCCTTCTGTATATATACGGAACAGATGACATGTTTTAATCATTTTACCACCTCAGTATTTTTACTCTGAGTATTCAACTCAAACGTTTTTAGAATATGCACTGTGAATCGCGATTTAATGTAGAAACCATGTGGGATTTCAGCATGTTCACGTCCCAAATTTTGAGTCATTGTAGTGTTCGCCGGCATCGAATAGGTACGACTGTATAGTCCACCATTTGCTGGCATAATAGAATAAAGAGATAATAAATAATATCCGTATTGCTGGACGTAGAAAACACTGACATTTATTCATTTATTTATTTATTACAATCTCAAAGCACCATTAAAGAGGTATTACATGAGGGAGTGGAATTCAGGGCACATAGTTAATTAGATGGATTGTTTGAATGATGATGGGTCGGAGTGAAGTACAACGGTGTTGGGCAAGTCATTCCAGCCCTTTGCAGTGCGGGCAAAAAATGATGACAGATGAGCACTAGTCCTTGCACGCTTCTTTGTTATTTGCGCGTCGTGCCCAATACTATGTCCGCTACTAAAGTGGAATTTCTGATGGGACGCTTTTTGTACCATTACGAATGCTTTGTAAAGTAGAGCAACTACGTAAGTGGCGCTGAGACGAGACCAAGACGATGGCCACATTCACCAGCAATGTTGCACAATGTCGCGCTATCTCAGTTTATGAAAGCAGAGGGTGATGTATCAATCAAATCTGGCATGACCGGGAACTAACCGGAGTTGTGGCGCATACAAGCAGAGCAGGATTTAACGAGGGCGATTCAAAAACTAAGGTAACAACAGCTCCCGCGAGTCACGTACTACACCTTTCGTCTAATTTCCCAGCCAGAGACGCAGCGAAGGACCGTAGGCTTACCATTTTAGATACTGTGTATGTTGCTTCACAACTTTGCAGATATTTTGTGAGACGGTTGCGCTCACTTAAACATGGTCAAATGTAAAAGTGCGTAGTGCTAGCAGATTTTCGCTTCTACTTACTTAGCATAAATTCATGGTAAACTCTTAACATATTTGGTGCTAATGTCTAGCCAAGGAAATACATAGGTTTGGTTCGATCCCGGCCGCGGCGGTCGAATTTCGATGGAGGCGAAATTCTAGAGGCCCGTGTACTGTGCGATGTCAGTGCACGTTAAAGAACCCCAGGTGGTCGAAATTTCCGGAGCCATTCACTACGGCGTCTCTCATAGCCTGACGTTAAGCCCCTATAAACCAAACATAGGTTTGGTGCACTGAGTTAGATAATGGACAGGACTGAGGGGGAAGGTAAGCAGAATTTTGGTCGGCCAAGCCCGTACCTCAGCAGACGAGAATTAGTGCTGTAGCAAATGTAAAAAAAAAGAAAGCACGAAATGAGGTTCATGAAATGCGCAGAAGGCACTATGTGCACAAATCCACTCTACTCCGGCAAACAATGTGTGTGCCAGTTTGGCAGCTGGCTTAATGACTGGCTTCGAGAATATCAAGGTAATGTGAAAAAAATTCGTCGGAGGCACTTAGATATCTCTTAACTGCAGGAAGGCGAAAGCCATTTGCGATTTATTGCTCTGATTTGAATTTGAGCGGTGACGTCACGCTGCGCATGCGCAGTTGTTGCTTTGCAGCGGATCCCACCACCTTCCACAGCGGGCAGTGTGCTCACAGTGCAGTTGGCAGGTTGTGATCACGTGACAAGGTCACGTTACCTAGGACGTAATGGACGGACACCGCGAAGTCACGTGACCGGACGGACGGTCACCGCGAGTATGAGCCATTAAAGGCTTTCGCTTTAAAATTCGCGTTAGTCAGATATGTACTGCGCATTAGGTACGTACAAGTAGAAATTAGATACGTACTACTGCAGATTAGATATATGTACTGCGCGCGGATGTGGACCGTTCTTTGACAGATGTTCAGCCGCAAGATCGAAGGGAAAAATTGCAGAAGCCGCACAAACGGCAAGATCGAAGGAGGATTGCGTTAACTGCCCTTTTATCATTCTGTCACAGAAACTGTTGGCTTTCTTCAAACTAATCAATAGCTGATTTTGTGTAGCGTGGCTATTTTTCTTTTCGGTTTTGCTGTCTTTATGCGTGCACTTCTGACACTGCACTTGCAATGGTTTCGACATTGGTTTTTCAGAAATTAAGCGGTCATAATTTGGCCCCTGTGCTGATCGCATCCACTTGGTCTTTGCGATTCCACTTCTCGCCACAACCTACAGCTATGGAATGCCGTCGTGCTCAAACTTCTCTCCTGCTAAACCACATTTAGTGACGCTAGCGCGCAAACTTTAAAACCCATGATGTGCACTCCATGTTCGGGTGTGCAAACGCGCAGCTGTTTTACAAGTGGCTGTGGTGATAGGAGTGGAGCCTCGGAGCCGCTAAGATGTCTACCCCTTCAGACGAACATCTTGAATACTCTCAGACTGCTATCGGGCTGCCTGCTATCGTTATCGTCAATTTAAGCGCTGCAGCTCTTGTGTAGCAAACTTGACCTTCATGTCTTAGGCATTGTGCAGGCACGGTATTCACATTTGTGACAGTAGAGAGGTAGATAGGGAATATGAATATGCCTTCTCCTCTTTTCAGCAGCTGCTTTCCCCCAGAGGTAGCGCTTGCCTTCCGTCATCTCAAGAGGTTCAGTGTCACTCGTCTGTGGACATGATTTTGAGTGGATAGCAGAGCTATTGAAATACTCGTTCAATTTGGTTAATGTCAAGATGTGCTTTATTAAGCTACTTAAGTTGTTATACTTGTCTCCAAGCCGCTTTCTTCTGTTCACGTGTCTCCTACAGTGACGGGTAAATGGTTCTTTGCACCCATATTAAAACTGTCCCATGTTTTTAAATGCATATTGAAGCACGTCCGTGACGAAACATGGGAAAATTCCTGATGTGATATAATTTTTCTTTGTTTAGCCGCACGCGGTTTCTAAACGAATAAATCAGCTGGACCAACGCCAAACATTGTTTGGACTTAATGAAAGTATAATTATTCAAATAAATAAAGAGAGTGGGAGACGAGAACTGAAGACTCGAGAACAATGACCGTCCCGTATAGTATCTTTGTTTTTGTTAAAAAGTTACTCTTATGTTTAAATTGTATCGAAGCCAGTTTTACCAGCAAAATAAAAAAAGCCATGCTAAATTGGTTTGGTTGAACTGTTCCGCACGCTCGTGTAAAGCTCGCATCGTTCACTGGCCCAAGCACGAACCACCTGGAAAAACAGCGCTCACGTGCAGGTTTGCAGTTCTCTGACTTGATCGCGCTGAATGACTTCCGTAACGTGCAAGTGACATTTGGGCCTCTTTTGCGTGGTATCGCGTTCGCAGTGGCCGTGCAGTTCCTGCTGGGACACTTGCGGATCATGGAGACGACGAAGTTGGAACTCTGCAAGATATACATCGGCGTCTGGCCTTTTGTGGTCCTCAACTCGGCTGAAGGCATCGAAGTGAGTAATCGCCATGCCACGTTGATCAGTGCTGGGAGTTAGACCTACTAGTATACGAAGAGCACCCACCTAAGTATTCTTTACCTGGATGAGACTCTCGAAACCGGTAATATGCACAGGTGGGATATAGTAAGGGGCCTGGGGTTTTCGGTTTTAATTTTTTTAAAGTTCGGCGGGCGTCGGTGTTTATTTCAGGACACAGTTTGTGTTTTTTTGTCGATGAATGTTACTTTGTACTGGTGAATTAATGTTTTCAGCGATATAATGTGGTATTCTTCCGTGGTAAAAAATTACTTCGAGTTTATCTGTTCCTTTTTGTACCATTAATTAGCGCACGAATGCTCGTACTTAGAGGTGTGGTTGTAGAAGGAAGTGCTATCGCATTTGTTGTTATAACTTCGTTGGTCAAAAGTAAAAACGCCAGTGACGGGCCCCTCGAAAGGTACGAGGTGCCAGCGAGGGCAACTGACCCACTATACCTCCGTCACCGCTTTCTCTGGTGGAACCATAATTGTCGCCAATAGTAAAAAAAAAAATAGGGGAACGTAAATAATGTAACCATTGCACAAGCGCATGTGGAAGCTTCTTATAAAAACTCTGTTCTCATGTTATCATTGGCTGGGGGAGACACATCACGTGATCTCTGAGTTGACAGCAGCCATGGAGGAGCGAAATATGAGGAGAGGCCCCATTTATCCCAGATGTATTGCAAAAAGAGTGCCGGAAGTCACGTGTTATTCCTAAGGCTACTTATGGGCCAAAAACAGGTCAACTTTCCTTAAAATAAACTTTGCGCCACCGCCATTAACCCGCCGCGGTGGCTCAGTGGTTAGGGCGCTCGACTACTGATCCGGAGTTCCCGGGTTCGAACCCGACCGCGGCGGCTGCGTTTTTATGGAGGAAAAACGCTCAGGCGCCCGTGTGCTGTGCGATGTCAGTGCACGTTAAAGATCCCCAGGTGGTCGAAATTATTCCGGAGCCCTCCACTACGGCACCTCTTCTTCCTTTCTTCTTTCACTCCCTCCTTTATCCCTTCCCTTACGGCGCGGTTCAGGTGTCCAACGATATATGAAACAGATACTGCGCCATTTCCTTCCCCCCCCCCCCAAAAAAAAAAAACAAACCAACCAACCACCGCCATCTATGGGAATTCCTTTAAATGCTTATGTAGAGCACTCGCCTCGCATTCGGGAGGTGCTGGGTTCGACCCACAGTGCCGCCGGATACCCACCGCTATTCTAATGGGAACAAGATTTCCCCCGGCCTGGTACCCGGCTTTTCTTGGGTGAAATGCTTGGGAAAAGGGTCTTGATAAAATCGGTGCATTGACTGGTTACTGAATCGGTCCGACATAAAATAACTAAAAATCCGCCTCATGCGGTAAACTTCACCTTGCGGTAGTCACAACCATCTCGCGGTAGCCAGAGCATTAACATTTTTTTTTTCGCGAAGCATATGCATGGTACCGTATCACTGGCCTTGCATGCAGCGCAGAAACCATCTTAAACGAGTAAGTGCCCTAAGCGGGTGATGACAGGGAGGAAACAGCGCTTCGCTAGCAGACGATGAGGATGTGAAGCCTTTTAGTCTTGAGAGGCGAATAAGGCAGAAGACTAATCCCTATAAACGTACGGTACCCAAAGGTACCGTCGTCTCACCACACCATAGCTTGCTCGCATTGTTAATTTTTGCCTTTGAGTATAATTCGTACTCGAGAGCCAGCTAGTGGTGCTGTGGATGTCATGGATACTGACCTCTTTCGGTTGGAACCAAATTTGGAAAATCAGATCTGGTTCTTCGGTTTAAAGGAAAGATTGAACCATGCAGTATGTATGGTCAACTGCTCTTCGGATAAGACGTCTAACCCGGTACTCAAATTCGACATTAGATATAGCACTAACGTGAGGTAAATGTATGCAATGCCTCCTGAAGAACATGCCTGAAGCGTCTCCTCGATTTCAATGGGCCCAGAGATAGCCACGACATTGCTCAGCCTGGCCGCTAGGCGGCGCTGAAAGATGATCCTCAATTTCGGTTTCAAGAGCTAGGAGACTGTGACGCACGGCGCCCGATAATGCTGTTTCATCCTTTTTTGGGGCTTTGAGTAACAACTTTTAGTTCGTTAACGACAAAAAACATGTTTTTGAATGTCTCAGAGTGCAACAAACGCTTAAGAAGTCTGAGCTGACTTCCACATGATGCTGAAAGATGATGATCAGTTTCGATTTCGAAATCTGAAAGCGCGCTGTGCACGCCGTTCTATCATGCCGTTAGGACCTTTTGTCTGCTGCATAACCAGTAACTTTTGGACGGTTTACAACAAAAGGAACATGTTCGAAACATCCATATTGCAACAAGTGCTTGAAGTGGCTAGAAATGCCGCAAATTAAGTACTTACACTGCATGATGCATGGCTGTATTGTACTATTGCCAATGGCAAGAAATCAACTACTTCGGACAAACAAAAAGAGAAAATAATCTATGATATAGCATAAGGACAGCAGGAAGTCCGGAATTACCTGAGCTCTCAACTGTAGCCAGGTGACCCGTGGCAGGAGGACTGCATATGGCGCTCAATGGATGGAAGCTGAGACGTCGCGGTAACTTGCCTGGGGAGCCTCTGGCCCGCAGGGGGCACATCCCTCATATCTAATGTTCTTAGAACTTTGCAAAGCGTGCGTCTGTTACAATCTTGCTGCGGAGCATTGCGAGAGATGTTTTGATCGGGTGAAGCAGATCTTGGAGAGGGAAGCCTAGCCGCGCTGTTCTGGTTATTTTCCCCACGATCTTTCGCCGAACGGTACCTCCTTGAATAACGTTGACAAATTTAATTCAAATAAACCCATGCCCTTCTTCTCTATTATTTTCGCTGGAAACACAGCTCACTAGCTGCCTGTGTGATGCACACGCGCACAGTGACGTCGGGAGTAACACAGCATGCAGGCTTGATCACTGACCGGAGTTCTCCAAATGACAAGCACGTGCGTTGATGAAATGACAACTGGAACAAGGGGAGTATCAGACATGGCGAGAAACGTGTGAATATTAAAAAAAAACTGCGCTTGAAGGCACAGACACGTGCGCACTTACAAGGAAAAATGGCATGCGTCGGTGCGATGAAGGCGGCGGAAATCGTTTCTTAGTGCAGTTTCTAGAATTTTCGGGAAAGAGGTTTCTTGTTGTACATCTTCGTAACTGCGTTCTTGTCTGTTATGTCAAGCGCATGGTTTGTTAGCAACGGTGTGATGAAATTCTTGCATATAATATGCCGCTATCCTTGTTCTCACAGGTCAAGACAGGCAAACCCGCGATTTTATTCACACTAGTTGTAGAGCAAGCATGTGTGGCCTTTGAAGAGGCGTTCGCTCCTTGAGCATGATATCAATGAAGTTCTTGAGGCTATGTAACACTCTTCTGAGCGCTGAGGTCAGGTAAAAGAGTCCACCCCTGCCTTGGTGGGCAGTCAAACTGTCTACAGTAGCATTTCCTTGGCTTGAGATGCAAGCTACAAACTGCAGAATAATTTGATGTTGTGCTTGGCTGCCAGTTTTTCCCTCTAATTACCTTGAGCCGTCTTTCCCGGAGTCCTAAATCGGCAGGAGTTTCATGGAACGAAACGCCGTGCTTCTTGTTTCGCTGACTGGACATGCGAAACGGAACGCAACAGCAATGCAGTTTCACTTTCTACTCCCTCCAGCATCTGCAGTCATCGACGCGTCACTTGTCAAACGGTAACACTCAACACACCACACAAATAATATAAGAAACAGCGCACCAGAAGGCATACTTTTTGCTGCAACGGCAGTCACAAAAAAATTCTGTGCTGCCTGCGTGTCGTCTGCTAGAGGGTCATCTGACAGCGCCGCCATACGCTCTACGGCGGGCAGAAGAACCCCTGACGCTTCAGGCATGTTCTTCAGGAGGCATTGATGTATTCTGCGCCGCTTGGCTTCTTTCAGGGTGACGATATGAGTTCTTTAGGTTAGGCCTATCCTGAAGCAGAATGTGTTGTAGCTGCACCCCAAAAAAAAAAACAGAAATAAAGTTCGTGCCAATACCATGATAATTGGTAACTCTGCCTCAATTCTTCGATTTATATCGTTTCTTCTGTCATGGTGCCAGAAAACGTCGCTCCTGCTCTTCTAGGCACTGCTTAAAAGCAACACATTACTGGACAAAGCCCTGCTCTACCGACTCATCAATTCGTGGCTTGGAACAGGCCTGCTCACCAGGTAAGCAGCCTTCTTCACATATTATCACGTCCGGTGATAATCCCAGCAGGAATTCGTTGGGTAACCTTCTCAAATTTGCACTTTATTCTTGGATCGGCTCCCTCCCGTTAGCGAACGTTTTTATATAAGTTCAGTTAGCTTAGGTTAGGCTGGGAAACCAAATACTAACCATTTGTCCCTCTAATTGCGCTCTTCATGTTCGCCATTCTTGTACAAAAAATTTGAATATTGGAATATTGTAAGGTACTGTTATGGAAATATTGAAGGAACGGCTTTTCTTCTTGGCCCCTTTCACAATGTGTACGTCATGTTGTGAAGAACAAATAAAAATGAATGAATGAATGAATCGGTCCATTCCTCAGATGCGTTCAAAATTTTAATGTTTTTCCATCGATCGCATCGAGTAGTTAGGACTGCCATAGAAAACCAATAGAGAACGTTTTTTATGGAGCAAAAATGTTAATAGAGCCGCCGCGGTGGCTGAGTGGTTATGGCGCTCGGCTGCTGTCCCGAAAGACGCGGGTTCGATCCCGGCCGCGGCGCTCGAATTTCTATGGAGGCGAAATTCAAGAGGTCCGTGTACTGTGCGATGTCAGTGCACGTTAAAGAACCCCACGTGGCCGAATTTTCCGGAGCCTTTCACTACGGAGCCTCTCATAGCCTGAGTTGCTTTGGGACGTTAAACCCCTATAAACTAAACCAAAAATGTTAATAGCAAAAAAAGCAAGCCCGCTGAGTTAAGGTCTGTTGATATGTTGGTTGTGATAGTGAAATCTTTAAATATATGAAAAAATTGTGTTTATAAACTTTTTCCTTTCGAAAATGCTTTTGTCCAGAATTGTTGGGTATGGAGAACTTACTGGTTAATTAGTATTTATGTACCACCCTAAACTTGAAAACAAACGTAGCAAATTTAACTGAAACAATCGGCCACAACGAAAAAAATAGTGACGACTAGAGGGCAGCACTTCGAACAGCATACGTTTCGCTCCAATTACGTACAGTTATTTGTCGATTTTTAAAACGCGGTCACTTGTAACTGCTTCCCGTGGTGCTGCTTGAATGCTCTATCAGTTGCCAACCCACATTGGTTGCCTGTATTGGTTGCCAACCCACTACGTGCGAGTGGGTTCAGGCCTTTATCTTATTCGAATAATCGACTCTGGGACAAAAGGCGGAGAACACCCGATCATCTAGCACTGCGCCAACCTTCTTTAATGAAACCCGCTACGGTTGCTGTGGCGTTCGTTTGCTGAGCACGAGACCGAATGCTGGGCCAATCGGTACAAGCTGTTAGGGAGGATGCACCCAGCTGAGGAAGAACGCAACACGAAAAATTAGCGTGCACAGAATAATTGTTTTTTGAATCGACCCCGGACTGTTCTCGATTATTGCTAAATTATTCTGAACGGGTCCTGTTGTCCATTATGTTATCTCAAGAAACGTTGAAATATGATTGAAAACAATATTCCCAGGGACATTAGAACATGTACGTCATAATTATAAGAGCCTGTAAGAGGACAGTCAACTATATTGTCTGGTTTAGGCATGGGTACAGTTTTGCTACATTTTTCAGTCAAAGGAAGGATCTGTTCTATGCAAACAAAGGTTGACTATGAGGCATAAATATTTGCTTTATCACTCGGCACAAAAAATAGGAAGGTATTAAGTACACCATCAGCACCTGGAGACTTTTTGGTGTTAGTGTTCAGCAGAAGCAACAAAAGGCCCGGTTCAGACAAAGTGCCCCTGCGTCAGAATGCAGTTTCCTGCCAGCATCATTTGTGAATACAAAAGAGAAAAATTTATTAAAGTCTGGACGTGACTTGCGGTTGTTAGATTATCGTTTAGCCATTGATGCATAATTTATGCGTTCTTTTCTTTTTTGGAGACAAGTACCAAAATAACTTTTCAGCTGCGGTGTTTTTAATACATCCCTTTACCATCCACCGCGGTGGCTCAGTGGTTACGGCGCTCGGCTGCTGACACGAAAGACGCGGGTTCGATCTCGAGCGCGACGGTTGCATTTCGATGGATGCGAAATGCTAGAGGATTCTGTACTGTGCGATGTCAGTGCACGTTAAAGAACCCCGGGTGGTCGAATTTTCCGGAGCCCTTCACTACGGCGTCTCTCATAGCCTGAGTCCCTTTGGGACGTTAAACCCTCATGAACAAAACAAAAACAAACGTTCCTTTACCTGTGTGCGTAACACAAAAATCTTACCTTTGTTAGCGGCTGAAGGAGACAGCCGGGATCTCTTTCTCAGTTTTTTGCTTTGCGCTTCAGCCGAATAACTTCTTTAGTCGTTCAAGGACTAGTATTTGGCACTAGTTTCCTCATAGTTGGCACAAATCTTGTAAGGGCTTCAACACAATGCTCTTGAAATACCGGAGTGCATCGACCGAACATTAGGTTTATTTACTTAAAGCGATAAAACCAGAAAACGAGCTGTCTAACGAATCTAGAATGTCAACGTCGTTGGCACGTGTGACATTCGGGGCTACGCATATGTCCTCCTTTTTTCTACCAGCAGCACCACATACGAGATTTAACAATATAATCTTAACTATATAATCTTCTGATATGATATGCCGTCGTAGATATGTGCAACCGGATTTCGGCAAAGCAGACTGTTACTCACGAGGAAAAGATATAAAATAAATGGTGGGTATTTTTGGATACGGGTAGGTACTCTCACTGCTTGGGTTAATGAGTAGAAAAGGATTAAATCTAGGAACGGCTCAGAGGTAGTTTAACAGGGTAGAACGTTGGGTCAGTTGCTGTAACGCCAAAATTAAAAACTTTGCGCAGAATAACACAGGACGGGAGGGAGAAACACGCACACACACACAAAGGTAGTGGATATGGGTTCGAGAAATTCACTGTCCCATTTGATAGCAGGCATATTAAAAGTGCAACCCACCTTGCAATCGTCCTCTATTTAGCTAGTTCTACCTTTGCCGAGAATCCACAGCAGCTGCATTTCTACAGAGGAGAGGAACAATTGGAAACAATATGAGCGTGATCACTTTAGGACAACTGCACTATAATATAAACTGCACTACCGCAGTTTATATTTGCAAGAAGATAAAATAAAATACATGAGACTAGTTGGTGGATCGTTATACAAGAAAAAAAAATAGTTTTCGTCGGGCGGCAAGGAAGCAGTCACCTCCGAAATGACGCTGACTGTTCAAAAACGTCTTTGTGTGTATGCAAACTTCGGTGGACGTTTAAGAGCACCGGACTTCGCTACGCCGTGCCCAGATGTGCTTTGGCTCGTAAACTTCAATAAATCAAATCATTCATTCAATCAATAAATCAACCAACCAATCAAACAACGAATTAATCATTCAATCAATCAATTAATTATTATGTCAGTCACTCAGTGTCGGTCGCTCATTAATTCAATCAGTAAACAAATATTTTTTATCAATGAACTTGTCAGTCAGCAAGTTGATAATAAAATATATTTCCACCAATTGTTTAATTAAGTGACCAAGTAATAAGTCAGTCAGCCAGTCAGTTGCGCATTATTAATGAAGCAATTCACCTAACCAACTAATTAATTAGTTGATAAATAAATCAGTCAATATGTTAGCCATTGAATAATCTCGTCAGTCAACTAATCAATTAGTTAATATATTAGTCTCTCAGCCAAAACCAGTCAGTCAGTTAGTCGGTTAGCCACAAAATAAATGAATAAATAAACCTTTTAACGAACGTCCACCGTTGTAGGGATTTCCCACTTGAAGTTTTTGTTGCGACGGAGATCGCGGTTCGCACAAAGCCCGATTAATGCACCACATGTAACGGTGCCATTATGAGTGCGTTTGGCTCTCGCGAAAGAATGTCATTTTGGGTGCGCCGCTGCGAGAAGCTCACGCGTGTCGCTATTACTTCGCATGATATGAGAGGCGCAGAGATTCTATCACGTAGTATCTTCATGGCCATCGCGCTAACAACGCCCGTTGTTCCTTGCATTGGCATCACAGCTCACGCGCTATATATTCCAAGAAGGATAATGACAAACAGCTTCGGGGCTCCTTTGAAGGCCAAGGTCAAGGAGATGGCGCAAGATAAGTAGCCGGCGGCAGGCACAGCTGGATAACGACTTCTGCGGACGCTTTCCTGGTACATGACATATTCGATGCGCCTGCAGAAGAAATCATTTCCTGTGCGATGGGAACTTAGCAGGGGAGTCAGGGTGGCCCAGACCTACAGAAAGCGCACGAAGACATACATTGTGTCCCCTTGCGATTTTCGGACGACGTGTATCGGTTTTATTTAATTTATGCCATATATAATCGGTGTGGATAGACGTAACAACTCACAGGAGGTCACTTTAGACGAATTAGTGTGATGGCATTACGGCGACCGCTAAAGTTTCACCTTACCGTTTCGAGTAATGATCCCGGTTTTTGCAGGGGGAAAAAAGCACCACATTGAGAACACATTTGTTTATTAACGTTTCGAAACGCATTTCAACACTACGAGGTTCTTAAACCAGCGAATCGCCTTAACGCATTGTTTGCTATGTGGCTCACCAAACGTACCTGCTGCGCGAACCTGACGTGTGCGCCACGTTTCTGTAGCATACTCGCGCACGAATGCGTCTCTGTGCGGTTCTCTATTGAAAATCAACTTTTGCGCCTCCACTTGCAGTCTGACTGTTGTTTACGTGATGAAGAAACAAAATCGTGACTTCTATAAGCAGCGCGACGATCTGAAGTAGCTATTTCGTCGGGAATGCGTCACGTACATCATGTATGCCTTATACAACGTGTGCAAGGCAAGAAGGTTACGAAACTGCGGACAGCATTGATAACGCTGAAGTTTGGCCGAAGAGATGTCACAACTTATGCAAGGTGTCCCACTGAACTTGATGCAAGAGCCTGAATAAAAAAAGAGAAAAAAAAACGCGTGCTGCCGTGACAAGACCGGTGCAGTATCGTTGGGGGTTGTTCAGGGCAAACAGGATTAGGTGTTACTTCTCACACAGCGCGAACATGGAGCACCACGGGCGAGCTGGTGGGCAGGGTGCTGCTTCTGAAAGTTTGTTTTCCGCGTCTTGAAGGAAGCGCTTGTCGAAACCTTGAATGAGAAACAAAGCTGTTTTCTTACTGGGAGCGAAAAAGACTTTCACAACTAAGCTGCCGCTATGAAAATTAAGCAGCTAGAAGTAAGTACCTTTCAGCACAGTAGGCATGTGTTTTCTTCAGCTTGAACCATTCCACGCATTTCCGGCGGCTAAAAGTTTCGTTCATTAATTTTGACCAATGGCCAGGACAGTATGAAGCGAGAAAGGCCTTGATTGCTTTAAACGACCATAATAATGGCTGCTTCTGTAGCCATATGTGTAAGTATTCCATGAACCTTTAATCATGTTGCGTGGGATGCCCTGTGGGCATAGTAACACCACGATAAGACAGAACGCTTCTGTCAGCAGGTTAAAAATGTCATAATTGCATGCGTTGCAGCTGTCGTCTTTGCCCGACAGCTTTTGTTGCGTGCATTATGAGGATATCATATGTATTCTTTAAACCCTCTCTCGCGCTTCTGTCGAGTAATTACAACATTTTCTTTGTTTTCTCGGTCGTATCTCGAAGTCAGCTTTCGTTCTGAAGTAGGTGAAGCCATATCATCCTGTTTGTGGCAAATAAACCATCCTTAATTAATTAGTGTTTCATAGCACGTGGGCCACTTTTGGACGTTACAGCATTATACCCCATATACTATGCCATATCATTGTGTTCCCATCTTCACCTCTTAGATGAGCGTGAGCACTAACGGCAGCGAGACTTCCGGTAGCAATAGCTTCAAGCTTTTGGCGCGAGGACTGTGTCGGGCAAAACTAGTAAGCTAAGCCTATTCAGGGAAGCTTGTTGGATGTTTAGCGCAGCGGTTTCAGGCAGCGGCAAAAGATAGTGAGCGATATATGCAGAAGGTTCTGCACCAGGCAGCTGTATAAGACATAGGTTAATTTACTTATGTGTTGCAGCCACCCCATATGGAACCTTACTATATACGTGGCGTGGTACACAATGGTATCGCATAGTATATGAGGTCCTCAGCAGCAGCAGCAGCTCGACTGCGCCCACTGCAGAACAAAGGCCTCTCCCATATCTCTTTAATTAACCCTGTCCTGTGCCAGCTGCGGCCACCGTATCCCCGCAAACTTTATCTCATCCGCCCGCCTAACTTTCTGCCGCGTACTGCTACGCTTCCCTTCTCTTGGAATCCAGTCTGTTACACAACGATGATCTTGCCTTCAGACCCTTCCCCAAGCCTATTTCTTCCTCCTGATTCCAAAAGTGTCACACGGGCTATGAGGGCTGCCGTAGTGGAGAGCCGCGGGTTAATTTCGGCTACCTGGAGTTCTTTAACGTTTACTGACACCGCGCATCTATCGAAACGCGGCAGCCACATGCGGGGTTTGAACTCGCGCCCTCGGGCTCAGCAGTCGAGTCCCTTAACCACTGAGCCGACGCGACGGGGCGGGAGCATAATGTCCGGAAGTGAAATGATGCGTGCGAAATGGTGAAATCACACGTGCCGCCCTGACTTCCCGGAACGCAGCCCCAAGCGAAAGTGGCGCGGCCGGCGCAGGCTGCTCACCCCTGCGTTCCACTTCAAGCTCCTGGACGACTTCGTGCCGGTGATGACGGAGCACTCGCGGGCCTTCGTGCAACGGCTGCGCACGCTCACGCAGCGCCACCACCGGGAGCCGCTGGACGTCGTGCCGCTCGTGTCCTGCTGCACGCTGGACGTCATCTGCGGTACGCGGACCCGCTTCCTGTCTTTTGCTTTACAGCGACAGCTGTTGATGCCTCAGCTCTCCAGGTGGGGTCTCGTCGTCCGTTGTCAGCAGAGAGGAGGGTAGGGAAGGACGAAGTTGGGGAGGGAAGGCGCCCGGGAGCTCCGAAGCGAACGGGAAACCGGATGCGGCGTCAGCGCGGAGAGTCTATGTGGTGAGGCGGAGAACAGCGGAGATATTTATAAGCTACAGCGCGCTCGGTATTCGCTGGCGCACGTTTGGGCAACCGCTTGTAGAAGTGGTCGGCTCGATGCGTATACATTGGTGACAGGCACTTGTTCCACTCCACAATTGCATTCTTGGCTTCGGAGACTCAATGAAGAAACTGATGGTGGACTGACTACAAAAATCGGCTGTTAATCAAACAGAGGTTTATATGTATCCTAAATGAGTCAAACGAGCCTGGCTTGTCTCTAAAGACCTGTCGTCCTTCTGATTGAAATTTGCTCCTGCACGGCCGGCGTTAACGGTTGCAAATACAGCCACATGTGCTCGTTGCTGGGACAATAGCGAATGTGCGTTAGTCCACTGGCAACACCGCGAAGAAACGGATGTTCAGGGGGTGTAGTTTATATGTGTGATGATATGACTACTCCGGTTGATGTTGGAGATAGTTTGAATCTCCCGTCAAATCCAAAATGTACCACTCCCCAAAACGGCGGTTTCTGTAAGCTTCGAATACCTCATCATATATTATACTCTTGC
The DNA here is from genome assembly GCF_052857255.1 of Amblyomma americanum. Classification (NCBI taxonomy): domain Eukaryota; kingdom Metazoa; phylum Arthropoda; class Arachnida; order Ixodida; family Ixodidae; genus Amblyomma; species Amblyomma americanum. The sequence goes on from NC_135498.1 coordinate 52,366,240, forward strand.
ATGGAAATTTAATGAGCAAAAGATTGGAAGGAACATAATAATACCTGATGCAAGGAAGCTGCGATAGCAGTAGGATTTGCTGTCGATTTTTACTTTGATGCTTTTACTGGGTGGGTGGAGGTGAGTTGGGGTGGGGAGGTGTGTCGACAGTGGCCATGGATGAGGCGGAGAGGTGGCGTGTTGGTAATAATAATGGCGAGAAGCTGGCTTCCCCACTGAGTCTGAATTCGATTTGGTCGCCGCTTTTTCGTTTAGCTGCTGCGTTGGGCTCTATTCGGTGGAGGCCTTGTAGAAGGTAAAGGCAGGTGGTTTGGTGGTGGGTAGAGCTTCTGGAGGGTATATTTGGGTGGATGGTGGGTGGAGCTTCAGGAAGGTGCCGGCTTCAGTCACCGAGGCTTCATATAGGTGACGCCGGCATTGTCGCCGAGTGCCGCTGTTGCTGCTACCACAGTAAAAATATGTTATTTTGGTGTTGCACTCTAAACATATAGGAAGGGATTTTCACATTTTACGTGTTTGGTACCTTACATTGCCATGACGGATTCTGCGCAATAAAGCAGCTACCTGCTTCTGTTATTCAAATGTCTATTTTACTTCACGAGGAAGTTGAATGCAGTTGGTGGCTTACTTGAATATAAACAAAAGTAGACTGCGAAATACACAGTAAAATATCTTTATTTGTGGCTATGATGGAGCTACAGTAAATTCACTAATCATCCCCTGCTAAGCAAAGAAAACTTCATCAGGCTGTTTTCCTCCTTGCAGAGACTGCTATGGGGGTGTCCGTGCATGCCCAGGAAGACGCCGATTCTCCTTACGTCAGAGCAGTCAAGGTGTAAGTTGGTTTACGTTTGATGCCAGTTTTTCTGCACTTTGGCCCGCCGTGCCTTCTCGGCGGACACGTATAAAAATGCGGAGCACGTAATACAGGCGATGACTTGCAAAAAGCTTATTTTCTGGGCGTACACACATATAGAAGTGTATTTTCCAGGCGGATCAGGAACGTGGAAAGAGATGACACAAAATTTAATGCACTGACACCATCAACTGTCCAGCTGTCCAAGAAGCGGCCGCTACGGTGATGTCGTATGAGCTATCCAAGAAGCTATGCTCCTCAATTGTATGGCCAGGTTATTATAGCGCAGCTCTCAAATTCTCGTTCCTGGGATTCGCGTCGGTGGTGGTGGTGTAACCAGCAGGGTGAATGAGGAGAAAAGCGCAGGATGAAAGAAGGATGATAGCCAGGGGACGCGAGGAGGAAAACATAGCCTTAAGGCGGAGTGTGAGTGTTTCCTCCACTTTTAGTGCTCTATAGCACTACGAGCCGCACTCATCGATTTCGCCGATCTTTGTCAATCCTGCTTTACCTTGAAAACCGAGCCTTGAACCGAAACCGAAGTGAAAACCGAAGTTCTCACGCACCTAATTTGCATTTGGCCCGACCAAGCTAAATCGTGCGTCATTTTTTCCTGGCGCACGTGGCGACTTTAGACGTCCTAATGTTAAGACTGAAATGAAGGAGCACTATAGAAGTGTACACTTTACCCGCATCAGATAACGACAGTGTTCGCACGAATGCGTAGATTAATGCTAGACGTAACGACTCCAACCGGCTATTGTTCTATACCACCACTATAGTCATGCGCGTGCTTCACCTCTACCTGCGTATAAGGAATTTCACGCTCCCTTTATACTGCATCTGGTCTCAGCAGGACACCAGCAGGTCCAAGGGAAACCAGAAAGACGAAGTAGCCTTACTATATACGCAGTGCCTTCTATTTACTTTTTCACCCGCTCTTGCTCTCAACAAGGCCGAGGATAGGCAGAAGGCTAAATATTTGGTCTGGCTCCTCCGAAAGGGAAAATGGACATAACATCAAATTTGAGGCCTTTGCTAGCGAACGACATCCGAAATGCAGCCAAAAGCCTTGCTACATTTGAGGCTCTTTTCCAGCGTGCACTGCGGGACGCATGACGACGAGCTTTTGTAGCGATTGCTACATTACGGCAGCATTTCTAGCCTTCAGCGAGGCGGCGCCGCCACGCTGACACGGGGTTGGTCACGTGGTTTGGAGCAGCTGCCGGCGGCGCGGCGCCGTGGCTGATCACGTGGTTCGTCACGTGGTTGGTCACGTGACGAAGTTACACCCAGCCAGCGGTAGCTATCGCGTCACTCCAGGTTTAACCAGACCTCATCCACCGCCAATTTTTTTTCCTGAACGAGCTGCGATTCTTGAGCGACTTAACTATACTGGCATTGAAGCAGCAGCGAGGATTGAAGCATAGGCGAAGCGCTGGAGGATGCCGACGAGAATGATCCGACATCGCTCTTGCTTCGTAATTCGTTTACATTGTATAGAAAAGGAACCAGCGAAAATAGACGCAAGACAAGAACAAAGGAGCGTTGTGGTGTGTGCCTCCTTTGTTCTTGTCTTGCGTCTATTTTCGCTGGTTCCTTTTCTATACAATATGAACCAACTAGCCCAGCAGTTTGCACTCCTGAACTCGTTTACATTCTCTGCTCATGTAACGCCTCCTCCACCTCCTTGCAGCGTGTCCGGGTCGTTCCTGGCGCGCTTCGTCAGCCCCTGGAAGTGGGTGGACTCGCTGTTCTTCAACAACCCGTCAGGCTGGGACGTGAAGCGAAACGTCGACTACCTGCACAGGTTCACCGAGCGGGTAGGCTGTTAATTATGAGTCCTTGTGCTAACTCAAAGGCGTCGGCTGCACCTTTTTGCTCATATTCATGGTGGATACTGTGCTGATCCCACTCCCACAGAGCATACCTGTATACATACTGTATAAAGTACTTCCTACATTAAACATTTAGTTTCATCGGTGTGCCATGCTGCAGTGGCAGTGATTAGGGAAACAGGTATAAAGTTGGAGTCCATAGTAGACAGAGGTTGGTTAGATGGCTCTTGATAGTCAAAAAGTGAGCAAGTGAGGGGAAAACCTCAGGGTGCTTGCCAACGTTTCGACAAGAGGACTTGTCTTCGACTGTGCTATAAAGTTGGCTATATATAACGTAGGATATTTAAAGCAAAAGCAATAGAACGGTGCAGTGTGTGGAAGATCCAGGCATAAAACAGGCCTATCCATATTACACGAATATAGTGGGCACAAAAAAGGCAGAATGGAGAAATTTGCACGAGGACTGGGGTGAGCGTCAACGGCTAATAGAAAAGCGGGTACTCTGCACAGTCTCTTGTGAGCACATGAGGAATAGTATTACCAGAGGTCTTGTTGAACGACCATGGTATTACGATGTGCACTTTCTGCGAAAACTTGCACCAGTTGTGAAAATGAAATTGAAAATTGGTTTTCGAGCAAAGGAAATGGCGCAGCAATTGTCTCAGAAATGTCGATAGGCACCGGACCGCGCCGTAAGGGAAGGATGGTGGGAGTGAAAGAAGAAAGAGAGAAAGAAGTGCCCTAGTGTAGGTCTCTGAACAAACTCTAAACAATTAGCAAATATCAATTAGGTCTTTATCTCTTGAAGACGCCGGAACAGTTACTTTTTTTAAGCTTTTGTCCAGCATTTCAAGGAGATTCCATTGAAGTAATCTTGTAAAGGTTTACTCCGATTTTTCTTTGGCCGTGTAGTAACAAGACCTGCGCTGTTTGGTAAGCTTTCACCAGGTGCGTCTGCACACAACGCCTCGCGAGACTCTCCGACATGTTCCCCTGCTCGTGCGCAGATCATCCAGTCCCGCAAGACCGAGTACCTGGAGAAGGAGCCGCTCATCGTGACAGCCACCGATGCTTCCGTAGAGGAGCCGGGCGTGAGCCAGCCGTACGGTGGAAAGAGGCTCGCCTTCCTCGACATCCTGCTCATGAGTCACCTGAGAGACCCCAGCTTCACCGAGGAAGGGATTCGCGAGGAAGTGGACACCTTCATGTTCGAGGTGAGGAGCCCCGAAGGAAGACCGCGCCGTGTTTTGCAGCGCTATAGTTATATATAAAAGAGCAGTTGGTCGGTTTCACGACTTCCGGCATCTAGCAGGTGGACAGGTGCAGCCATGTACAGCATAAAGGCAGGTGCAGAACACTGACCCTCGAGCCACCCTCCACAGCTCACTAACCTCAGAGCGAGCCGTCACACGATCGTCACTGCACCAGAGGAGATGGGGGGTCTTAAGATATAACACTTGCTTTAGACTAGAATAAGACTGGATATAAGACTTGCCTCATATCGTGTACTCGACAGTGAGAACTGAAAGTAAAATAGAATATTTGCGGTACCGCAGTCCGGTGCAACATCCTGACAAAGGAGCTTCTCTTCATCTCTGAAACGAGGGTTATCTTTGGCAGGGGTTAACAGAATGGGCTGCGCGTCGGCAGCGCCTGCATCCGATTTAAACAGCGAGGAAGACAGGATGAGTAAAAAGTGGCAGCAGGCGCGGCTCCGATTAACATCAAATACGTTTATTACTTGTGCCGTTTGAAAAACCAATTAAAGTAAACGAAGAGATCAGTACTAGCTCAAGTATAGCCCGTATAATGTCCTATGATTTCGACTTACAGGTCGATAGGTGCTCAACAACAGTGGCAGCGCGCTGCTTTCTACAGTGCGTAAGCGTGCCACCGAGGTAACTGATCTTTTTTTTCGAAAACATGGCGCTCTGTTTTTCCGAAGCGACCTTGCAATCGAATGCATACTCTTCCATGAAATACAAGTTTTTCTTAATAGAGCTAGGTTCCCGCTGTCGTGCAATAAACAAGCGGAGCGGTAGTTAGCAGTTACAGGGCGAATGTGTTTGGCGGCTGTGTTAAAACTCACTCCGTTAGAATGACGCACGCCGTCGGTTCTGGGTAGAGAATTTCACTATTGCCCCTGTTTAAACAAGCCAGCAAGCAAGTATACGTACAGTCTAGCGTAGAACGTAACAAACTAACAATATGCATCATTATAATGAATTTTGCGCGTGACGATACAAAGCTCTTTTATTTTAAGGGGTAGGATATAAATGACGGTCATATGTAGGAACTGTGGTGAATCTAAGGCGAGCGTAAATAGAATTTATGGTAAGGACACAACCCTATTTTCGGCACTGTTTCAGGATTAGAAAGATTGACCTGGGCTTTAAGTGTGACGAGGTAGTTAATAACGAACCTTATTTAGTTGTAAGATAGTCAGTTACCTAATGGTTTTCGTTAACGATGAACCATTTTCTGTTGTACCTTGCGGAGTTTCGCAGTACTAATTCGGTTCGTCAAAGAAAGTCTTTGAAGTTTGTGATATGGGGACAGGTATTTTTTTTCCTGAAGTCTGTGCCTCATTCGTGCCAAACTAACACAGGGCCACGACACGACCGCAATGGGCATCTCTTTCACACTGTACCTGCTGGGACTGTACAAGGACGTACAGGACAAGGTCTACGAGGAACTGGAAGCCATCTTCGGAGGAGACGTCGAACGGGCGGCCACCATCGAAGATCTGAAAGAGATGCGTTACTTGGAGTGCGTCATCAAGGTAAGGAAATGGCTATAGGCACTGTTGGGAAGACTTGGTTCTGTTCTCAAGTGATCATTCCGTCTAATTCGCACATGTTCTCTTTATTTTCACAATATGTCCCTCCTTGTGGCTAGCACACAGACGGCCGAAGCGCTGTGCGAAAAATGCGCTGTGTAAAAAAATCCTAAGAACTTCTTATGTTGAAGCACAGATAGAAGGGCTTCATTCCGCTCGAAGACGAGTTACTGATTGTTTTCATTTATACTGATTTTATATTTTATTTGCTACTGATTCATTCTTTTCCTTGCGCAACTCTTTTGTACTTACCTTGAAGATAGAAGAGGCAAAAGAAACGACACAGAGAGAGGAATGCATGACACGAGGCTGACCAACAGCTAGATTTTACTTGGGCGTACAAACGCACTACTAATAGGGTCGTGCGAACATTCGAACGTTTCGAATATCGAAGCGAATAATGCGGCATTTGATTTGGGCTGTGAAGCTAATAGCGGTATTCGGAAACATCGAATACTTTCGAAGTATTTCGAAGTTTCGGAAATTCAGGAAAATAAACTGCTGGAAGAAGCTGGTCTAATGCACACTATATGACGCTTACACGCGATTGTACCGCTCTGAATGTCGACACGCGTTGTGCACAAAGCGCGGCGGCCGTGTCCGCAAACTCGACCTTCGACGGCTGCACTATTCGGGGCGTCGCCGGCGAGCGTATGTAATGGGACGAAGCTCAGATGCGAAAGCAAACACGCATGCGGCGGGAACTACCCAGCGCCCGCAGCGCCCGCCGCAGAGAGAGCCCGAAAACGAGGATGAAAACGCCTTTGTTTACATGAATACGGCAAGGGCACATCGTATTTATTTCTGAGGGGGTATTGTATGGCCACCACCGGGAAGAGAAGGGACGCCTCCAAACTTCTTTCCATTCACCGCGGAAGTCTCGACCTGCACGACACGCTCTTCTGGTGCATTTTCCCTGCTTACACGAGTGCGATACGCCAGGAAGTCGATACAATGCGCTGCTGTCGCATTCATGTAAACGCGGCTAAAGATAAGAACGCAGAACTAACAACGTTTCTGAGGCAAACGCTCAGTCGGTGCTGGCTTTCGCAGTTGTGGTGTTGCTGGAAACCTATTTCGAATACGCTGGTGTGTTATTCTTCATACCCTTCAACAGCTTAGCTTAGATGAAGGTGAAGCGCCAGTCACAATAAGTGCGAGGCCAGTTACAAGGCCGTGTGACCTTGCGGCGTCATCACAACCTGCCCACCGGATAGTGAGCAAGCTGCGCACCGTGGCAGGTGGCAGTTAACTTAATGATTGGTCGCTCGGGAAGAGCAACCTAGGCTACACAAGGCCCACCGCTGGGAGCACCTGCCATCTCAGGGCAGTGGCGCATCGCTTAACCACTGCAACACTGCGCCAGGGCGGGTATGAGGACTACCAGGGATCTGCAAATGTAGAGAATGACCTATTTCCGCATATATGGGCATTAACCCATTAACGCTATCGCGTCATGCCCTTAAAGCGGGGCCAGTTTTTTCCAGCGGCCTTGCTGATTACCGCAAACCGAGTATTTCCGCGTATGCTACCGAGTTGTAATTAATTGTCTTTGTTTTCGGTACTGCAATCGCAGTCGGACACTGCTCGCTTTAATTCGAACAAAATAATTGGCCCACGGGTTTCTTTACTTCCTGTACTCATCCTTTTTCGCAGTTTTTAACCTTCCTCAAAAATGAATCCCATCTAGCCCGAAAGAACAACCTAAAAAAGCACGAAACATTGGTTGACTATTTTATTAGTACATATCACATGAAAATTCGGTCGTCATCACTGTGCCAGCGCACACTGCTGTGCTTTTTTTGTTGTGGTATGCGCACTAGCATGATTAAACTTCTCCGAGCGATTCATCTTCTCCGTGGAAATGAAGACTGCTAGGATTAATGTAATTGAGAAATGCAAATGCTAGTTATATTTTTTAATGCGTTTTTCTACCTGCTCCGTCACAACAAACAGGGTGCACCGCTACCTTGCCCCAGAAGGCAGGTTAAAAACACAAAATCATGAGGGCTAATCTGTAATTTCAGCCGACTGATTTTCTTTCACTCTAAGCTTTTCTCTTGCATATATACTGTAGGTGTTTCCTGATAATGCTTTCACGCATAAATCATAATCTCCAACACTTACTTTCCATTCATCCTCTGGTTTTCGAGATATTCAAAACAGCGCCGGTCAGTAAAGTAGTACACAATAGATACAAAAGGGTGAATTCTCATAGCCATTTGCAAACATGCATTAGAGGTGAACTGTTATTAACAACAATGATTGATTCTTACAATGGTCGCATAGCTTGCTGAGAGCCTGCAATCTTATAACCTGCAACACTTGTGTTGCTCAAGTAGCCCTCGTAATGGACAAATAATTCTTGAACACCATTTCGACATGTACATGCAGAAAACAGGCTAGTGACTTGCTGTACATCAGATAAAAGACGTGAAATGCATGGAATGTCTGCTTGCTTTTTGGAGTCGTATAGTCTACAGTAAATATGCCCAATGTAGACGACAAAACTTGGTAGCGTGGATAAAACGAGAACCACCCACCAAATAACGTTTCCCTCGAGACGAAATCGCCGTGGCCATTTGTTCTGGTCCGATATGGCTGGCTTGCCCTACCAGGACAGCCACCGCTCCTCCTATCAGCCTGCTGCTGCAGTCAGCGGTAAAACAGCAAACATGGGGTATCTGGCTGCGTATGAGACTTCAGCAGTGCTCCGTTCAATGACGTCCATACGCGGCGCATGCAGTGATTCTGCCTTTCTTCATCTTTGCGCGGCACCCTGAATAATAGAATGCCGGTACGGAAAAATAGTGTGCCAAGCTATCTTTCGAATTCACTTCGATTTTGCTTTCATAATGTTTCTCCAAGTGGCCCAAAATGTTGCTCCTTCAAAAGGTCACAACAGTCGGAATTTTACTGGCCTACATGCAGTCCTTGTTTTTGCTACCATTTTCGTCGTTAAATGGGGCATGCAGCTACGAGCGGCAAATCGAAGGTAGACATTTATTTAGTGGCGAGTGACCAGCGATTAACTTGTGCGGTAAGTTGACACGGCCGGCGACGCCGGAGATCAAGAACAGGTTTTGGATATATGCTAGTATGGCCTCGGCAGGTAGACTCCACACCGCACTCAATTACGCTCTGTTTCTCGAGCACCTCACACAACTCTGCCATCGCGGAATCTACGGACGTGTATATCTGTAAATTTCTGATGCGATAGGTGTGTGTGTGTGTGAAAAGGCCAGGACGGGAGGTATACTTACGAGAACCACAACGTATAGCTGCGACGCACCACTTTCTCACGACGCAGCCTCGACGCAGACACGAGCTATAGTCGTGTCGACTTCTGAAAAGCCAACCGGAAAATGTGGAAAGTAATAAACACAAACACACGCACGCTTACACTGGTAGAGGAGCGAACGGCCTGTTTTTATTTGCGGCACTTGTTTCTGCAACGAAATATGGAAACTGCCAAAACCACGCACGAACCCACCGCGCCCAGCGTCGCCTTCAAGATCCTCTGTTCCTTTTTTTCATCGGTGTTGATCGTTCTTTCGATCGCTTTGGCAAAATTTGCAAATGAATTATTCCGCTCGCGGGCCGTGTGGAGCCATCTGTTGACGCATGTTCTATCCCATCGCAGGTCGCGGTTGCACTTGACAGGCGAGGTTTCTGACCAGCATCGCAAAAGCACCACCTTGCCAACGGGATACTTGCGCCAGGGGCACCCCGCGATGGCGTCATGCTTGCCCTTGTAATTGGGTATGGGGAATATTAAATCCAGTATCCCGGGTTGGCTGGGGCATGAGCTCACGAACACTGGACCGCGCACTTTGCCGCCACGCGGGATGAGCACGAAGTTTCCCCGTCGGTCCGAGTAACAACCCAGCAGAGCGCTGTCCTGGGTCCCGCGACCGTCGAAGCACCACCTGGTCTGCAAGTCAACAAGCCGGGTCCCGTTGATGAGCTGCACGAAGTACGCGTGATCCAGCAGGGACGGTTCCTTCCCGTCGCGGTCCACGTGCACTGCGAGTGGCGCCCTGGCTTCGAGGCAGGCAGCAGCGTCGGTTTGGACGACCACGTTGCCGTTAGCGATTGCGTTGCGTAGGCGTCCCTGAGGATCCGTCCTCTCCGTGTACTGGAGCACAGCTACCCGCACGTCCACCTCTGGTGATGCCAGTCGGAAACAGTGAACCGAACGCGCGGCAAGATTCAGGAACAACAGCACAGCGAACATCGTCGCCTTGAAGCGGGCGCTTTGACTGTGCACGCGTTTCGCTCCCTTGTGTGATCGAAGGAGGGAGTGTGAAGGAGAGTGGAATCTGGGAGAGGAAACAGATTGGCGGGTATCCTTCTCACCCGCCGTCTTACCCGCTATCTTTGTTCTCCTACCCTTTCGCCCTCGGCGCTTTTGCGATTGCGCCAACTTTCTATAGTTTCGTATTCTCGCACGCTATGAGCGTCAGCAACCGTATGGTACGCGGCATGGTACGTGTGGTTTAACGTTGACAAATGGTCTATGAGAGATGCAGAGGCGGAGGGCTTCAGATTTTAGGCCACCCGTCCTTTACTGAGATCGCACTGCGCACGGGCGTTTTGAATTTCGCCTGCATCGAAATGCGGTCACCGCGGCTCGAATGTTATTCAGCGACCTTGGGATCAGTAGCCGAACTCCAAAGCCACTGAGTTCCCGTGGCGGGGGCTCAGTACTTATAGCGGGCACTGAACAAAGTCCGAAGCACTGAAAGGTTCCGTATGGAACCCGAAACGTCAACTCTTCGACTTTTGTGAGCTACCGTTAAGCGGCTTCCCTTGCTTCATCCTACTTCACCCTGATCTGCCTGTGTTTCCGTCGAACCCTTAGGCTACGGCGTCAGTGCACACGCCTGCGTCATGAAAGTTTTTGTCAAGGGCATGCTTTCAGTTTTTCGTAAGCCGGCCTTTCCCTACAGGTATCATTTCATGCAAACGCGCACAATTAATTGTGCCGCGCAGCTAGGCCGTATTTACACACGGTTTCGCGCTTTATGTATATATAATAGAATCGAGACAAATAAATCTCGGATAATTAGCGCTTTCGGTTAATTAAAACAAATTTCGAAATTTTGGTTGGCCTGTTTATTTAAATGCATTTTTAAAGCAGCTTAACTTGTACCGCTGTTTTGCTTAACTTCGTATGATTCAGTTTTTTGCCTTGCTCCGACGCTCTCGGCGCGCGAAAAAGGGGCCACCGAGGTCGGATACCTCAGGTTTACGGCGCCGCGCGAAATGAAATTCGACCCCTCAGTAAAAATCGCAGGTTCGCCTTCGCCACCTCATTACTTCGAGGTGCACGTTTATTTGTTGCTGGACGTGAAGCAGACAGTCAGACGACTGTCGGACGATTACGGACGGATGAACAGAGGAGGTGAACTTTTATAAAACTTATGAAACGGTTCAGAATTAAATAAGCACGTATGAAACGGGAACATCACACTCGGCTACCAAAGCTGACACGATAAGTAGCACTCGAGCTCGACGCTCACTGCCTGCCTTCGGCGAAGCCTGACCTTGAGCCGCAGGAACGAATGCAACAACCAACTCCGAAACTTTAGAAGCGCGCGGTGGCGCTGGGAAAGGGAGGAGGTGCCGCAGCACGCGCTAAGATGCGTCTAGCTCCTCTTTCTTTTCGAGAGGTCGCGAACCCTCCGGAACGTCTGTCCACGCGCGCCCCACCTTCGCCAAGGCCGCGGGGAGAGGAGGGGCCGGGGGCGCCTTGGCCGTGCGCTCTAGGGCGCCTCGGTACAGCTGCATATAGACTCACTGTCACACGGGCACTTTCGATCCTCATTGAATTCGATCTACATCGAGATACATGAGCACGCTCGAAACATCCGATGCTGCACGGACATTTTCAATGCTCATTGAGAAGTTTCCCTCGTGTGTGTTAGGTGCGCCAAATGTTCCGCCGACAGTCATAACTTGGCGACGTCCGGCAACACTGTACAGTCGGGGGCAGGGGCAGCCAAATCCGTAGCCAAATCGGTGCATCCGCGTAGCTGCATCAGGTTTCTAAACTTGTGGCGCACCTCTGCTGCTGTGCGATGGAACCCGAAGGTCCGCAACGCCTCCGCGATTTCTGCATAGACTGTGGCGTTTCTGTTCTGGAGCCGCAAATCATTTAGGCGGTCCTGCCAGCAGTCGGTGACAGCGGCTGTCTCGCGCTCGCTCCACAGTTTGCGCGCCGACGAGCAGGAGGACGCCATCTTTGTTTACACTGACTGCGAAGCTTGGAGCGTGGTGTAGAGATTATTTTCAAATGTTTGCATATAAGCAGGCATAGTACCTGAAAAATGTTCTGTATTGCATTTTAATCAATTAAAACAACAACAATTGTGGTTTGGTTTTGTTAACTTGTCTTTATTTTTATAGGTTGATGAGAACGAGAGTGTTCTCGACTGTGCTTGCAACCTCAAGCCCTCTAGAGGAATCGGCATCGAGTCAAGCAGGATCGAGCTCGATTGCGCTTGAAAGTGGCCGTGTGACAACCGTCGATCTGCATTGAGTTCGATGAGCATTGACTCAATGAGGATCGAAAGTGCCCGTGTGACAGGGGCATAATACTTGTCCAGTGACTCTAGCTGCATCGAGGCGCCCTTGTACGCTGGGATGCGCCCGCGGGAGAGCGCGCCTGGGAGAGATAGAGAGAGAGAGAAACTTTATTTGTGGAGAGGAATGTTTGGGTCCCCGCACGACCCCACTGCACTCAAGTGTTTATGTCCCTAAGGTCCATGACACTGGCAGCCCGGCCGGTGGCGATGGTCTGCACGGCCGGGTCCTCCGAGCGCAGCAGGGTCTCCCTGTCCTCCCAGGTCTTGAGGTCCTCTAGGCCGCGCGGGGGAGGGTCCGCCGGGCAGAGGAAGAGGATGTGGAGGGAAGAGGTGAAGGGTTCTGGGCACAAGGTGCAGGCAGGAGTGGGGAAGGAGGGGTGATAGTGGGCTAGGGTCAGGGGTGAGGGGAGTATGTGTGTCTGGAGTTTGCGCCAGAGTGTTGCGTGTTTGTTATTCGAGAGCCTTCAAGAAAATTCGTTTCTTTTCATTCAGTGCTTGCGCCGCAACCCGTAGTGAATCACGAAAAGCGATTAAGTTCGGGATGTAATACGAATCGCGGAGACGTGCCGCGAGTAAGCATGCCCAAGGAAAACGCTCTTTTATTTTGGAAAAAAAACTTTATAAAATACTATACAATACAATGTAATACAATTTTATTCTGCCTGAGGTGCAGGTGCTATTGATCACGTGGAGGCGTGGAGCGCTTGAAGGCGGACACATATTTCGAGTACAAACATGGTTCGATACACAATTTTCAGCTATTCAGTATTACGAATGTACGCTTCATTATCCGCAGGTCCCGCAGCCCCGCGCTCTCTTGCGTTGATGCTAGGTGTCTAGTCACTTAGACAGTTTTTTCTTCGTGACCGGCCAGTTTTCATCAAATATGTTGGCTCGAGATTTCCGCAGCCAAACAGGTGGCGTTTTCATGTCAAAGCTAAACTGCAACCCAGCAGGATCTTGACGTCGGGCATTAAGAATAAGTGCCGCGAAATCCATTCTATGGAATCGACTACCTCCCTTTTTAGAACAGTCACAAAACATAAATGTCGCAAACCAGTCCTAACTTCGTGCAGCCATTTCGTGCGGAAACATTTAACGCTATTGCTTAAATATCTTCTTCGTGATGATATGACACATTGATTTATCAGGGGAGCCTTCGGCGAGCAGCCTTGCCTCGCTAACGATCGAGCTCTGCATGCATGGGCGGTTTGTTTGCTTCTTGTGCAGTTCACCCTGCGCCACGTAAAAGTCCGAACTTAATCACCTCTATGTGCTTGAGTGCATCTCCCACACATGTACTACCCTTACGTAAAGATAAAGAAAAAATTAGGCTCAGGTTTAATCCTGCTAAACCTAAGTAACCGAAGCGAATTAAAGCTTAAAAGTTAAGCCTGGTAAAGCTTGGCTAGACATGGTTATTGCTTGGTGGTAATGACTGACGTTTAGCCAAGGTTTCCCAGGCTTAACTTCGCAACCTCTGAGACGCAGAGAGTTCACGAGGCGTCTTGCCTGAATCAACCATGACGACTGCTGCCGTTAAATTGCCGAGAGCTGTTGCAATACATTGGCACCGCCTGGGAGGCAGCGGAGGCTATCTGGACACAGCGAGCGCACGGCTCCGGCGTAGCTGCTGTTGAGTGACGTCATGGTTGTCACGTGACTAGGCATAGGCGAGCGCTCGGTTTCAGCGGCGGCTTAGTGACGTCATAGTCGTCACGTGGTTTCTCCTCAGTTCAAGCTCAAACTCGCGCACACGGCGATGAAGCTACTGAGGGGTGTAGTAAAAGCTTTCGCTTTTTAAAAAGATCTAGTCATTGCCAGCTCGTTCTACCAGTCCTCCCTTTTTTGTGTAACATTGTTTTTCTTTTTTCTTTCCCGAAATGAAGGAGAGCCACAGGCTATACCCGCCGGTGCCAATCGTCGCCAGGAACGTCGACGAAGATTCTGAGATCCGTAAGTTGAAGAACACAGTACAGATGTGAGCAGGCCTTTCTGGAGCGCTGGAGCGTTGTGATGCCGAACAAATAAGCAGTAATTTCAGCTCAGTTGCTCCCTTTTATGACGCGGCGCTCGCGTCTCCGCAGTTTTTTTTTTTTGTGTTAGGAAAAATGTGCGCCAACTAGCCACGGAACAAGTTTCACCTGAGCACCTTCCTCCGCCGTTTGTTGGCCTATGCGGCTGCACTTGAGCGCAAGCATTATCTGTGAAACCCAGTGCGTGCTTCGAAGATCTCTTCGTTGTCTTCCGCGCGAACCGCTCGAGCACTCTAGACGAGCCTGCTCAGGCCTGTACATGGATTACAAGCTGTTTTACTCGCGCATGCCGTATTAATTATGCCGTATAGTAATCAATTTCGAATCTTGTGAGAAAGAGCGAGTGAGGCGCGCTAAAAGGCATTTCATGAGAGAACAGAAATATATTCGTGCTAGGGCGCGAAGTACAGGTTCGCAGCTACTGGGCATACGAGACGCTCAACTACACTCCAAACACGAATACGCGTTTGTCTCAGTAAAAAGGGGGACAGCTTACTCCGTTTTTACACCTTTCTTTTTAGAGTGTACTGGCAACACCATGGGCGTATAGTGCATGACGCCCAGTGTGCCTATCGTCCACCGTTCATGGAGGCGCGAATCCAAAACGCGGCCTTTATAGCAGCTGATTTCGCATCTCCTAGAGAGTAATACTTGATCAGTACTCCAAAATCCCTCGGGAGCTGGCTGAAAAACATAATCGAAACTGCGAAAAAAAAAAAGGCCCAATAAACTGCATTTTAACAAAAAAAAGAACAAAAGGGAGAAAATACTGTTATCTCGAAATGAAACCTGAAACTTTGACGAGAGTTGAAGGAACAGTGTCTATTAGTTCTACCCACGAGTTGAAAATTTGTTTGAGGTGGAGGAGAACGCTAGCGATAGCATCTTACCGAGCGCTTTCTCCAGGGCGGATTTACGTACGCTGTTCATTTCCTGATCAATCTGCGCGTCTTTTGCCCTTTATTGCGTTACAAAGCAAAATGTATCTGTAGAACAACATTGGGCTCTAAAGAACCCGACCGCGGCGGCTGAGTTTTTATGGAGGCAAAACGCTAAGGCGCCCGTGTGCTGTGTGATGTCAGTGCACGTTAAAGATCCCCAGGTGGTCGAAATTATTCCGGAGCCCTCCACTACGGCACCTCCTTCTTCCTTTCTTCTTTCACTCCCTCCCTTATCCCTTCCCTTACGGCGCGGTTCAGGTGTCCAACGATATATGAGACAGATACTGCGCCATTTCCTTTCCCCAAAAACCAATTATTATCTAATGAAGCCGATGCTTTTGTCCCGCAGCGCACTGACACGCAATTGCCCTCATCATCACAGCGTCTTCTCTCTCAGCTAAGGTTAAGCTATTTCAGCTCGACGTCATCAAAGATAATTGTTTTTCACATAATCTCGCGCCACCTCTCGCAGCTGACGCTCATACCCCCCCCCCCCCCCCCCCCCCCCCCAAATCGTTCAATCCCGTTTTCTTCCATGTATCCCCAGTTCCCGGGTTCGAACCCGACCACGGCGGCTGCGTTTTTATGGAGGAAAAACGCCAAGGCGCCCGTGTACTGTGCGATGTCAGTGCACGTTAAAGATCCCCAGGTGGTCGAAATTATTCCGGAGCCCTCCACTACGGCACCTATTCTTCCTTTATTCTTTCACTCCCTCCTTTATCCCTTCCCTTACGGCGCGGTTCAGGTGTCCAACGATATATGAGACAGATACTGCGCCATTTCCTTTCCCCAAAAAACCAATTATTATTATTATTCCATGTATCCCCACAGTGGGACACTGCATCCCACGTGGCGCCACCCTGCTGGCCGTGGTGTACACGTTACACCGTGACCCCCGCTTCTTCCCGGAGCCCGAGGAGTTCAGGCCCGAGAGGTTCCTGCCCGAGAACTGCGCCGGGAGGCATGCGTACGCCTACGTGCCCTTCTCGGCGGGACCACGCAATTGCATCGGTAAGCGCCTGTTTTGTGTGCAGACTGAGCAATTTGTCTTCACTTAGAAATGACAGATGGCCCTCGTGGAAGCAGCCATGATACTTCGTTTGATGCAAGATTGAAAGCCTTGAGGCTCAGCGTGATTGACACGTAACGCTTGTTTTAATCTCCCGGCGAGCCTGTCCTGCCTTCACCCTATACTCCCCGTCGTTTCTTCTGCGCTGGTTGTCGTCGGAACTATGCATTGACCAAATGAACATTGATCAATTCACTGAAATGTTCTTTTTTCTACCAGGGAGGTTTTGGCGGTGATTATCTATTCTGCGTCTGCCACTGTCCTATCCATTTAGCTCGTGCCTTTTAAATTGTACCGCTCTCATATCACGGTACTGTGCCATGCTGCCGTGGTTGTAATCAAATAAATGGTGGAAATGTAAGGACGGAATGCTGTTTGATCTCTACAGAGACTGTTGTTACTCATAAATGAACTTGTTTGACTAAGGCTAGTTGGTTTTTCGTAATCTTTGAGAAGCGGCTAGCATGAATAAGCGTGAGACACCAACAGAGCCGCTTGTTTCGCCGATTCTTCGTTCTATGTGCACGTCTTACATGCACTTGCCAAACTTCAAGAATGACTTATCATTGCTCCTTCGTCCGCAACCGGAGTTTTTGTGTGCATAAATCTGGCGAGCGAAAGATATTCCGTATAAAATATTTTACCGCTTCTATACCCTTGATAACTACAAGACCGCTCTTGTTAATTTTGTTTTTTTTCAATTCGCAGGACAACGCTTTGCACTGCAAGAAGAGAAAGTTGTGATATCGACCGTTCTGCGTCACTTCCGGCTGCACAGCCCGCATCACCGCGACACCATACGGCTGACGTGGGAACTGGTCCTGAGACCGGTGGACGGCCTAAAAGTTCAGTTCCTGCCACGAAGTTTGGCGTGACGTCTTCTCGCGACTCCCACCCTTTTCTGCGGTGCAAGCGTTTTCCCCGGTGGCCCGCTCAGCACGCGAACTCTGCCCGCACACGTGATACAGTGTGTTCTGTTGAAGTCACAGAAGATCTTGGAGAGGACCGGCCTTTACTATAGAGCCTTTTTACTTTTTTCATTTCCACGTTAGTTGTGCTCCAGCAGGAAGACGTCGCTGAAAGATTCCCCTAAGTTGTTCTCGGTGCACGTCACAGCTCAGACAGTGTGTTATCTTGTGTGACATTCCCACATAGGGTTTCCCGACTGTTATTGGAGAGTTTTAGCGCCAATTGATGGTCGTATGGCAACATGCCGCTGTTGCCAATCCGGTTCGCCGAGGTACCAGGCGGGGGGCGCGCGCGTGCTACAGCACATCATCTCTGTAATTATCTATGTAGCATGCGCGGTAGGCAGGCCGCTGGTCCGGGTGCCCATCGTTGCGGTTTTTGTGATCGCTATACTATAGTACAGAAAAGGCTGTAACACTGACTTGATAATCGTTCCGAGTTTGCAAAGGCGCACGCATAGCAGTGCTACATTGAACTGTCGAGCGGTGAAAGCGTTGGCCTCTCTCTTACGATCGTGGCATCTCACTATATGCGCAGCAAAACAGGCGGAATTTCTCGTTGCACAGTTTACGCGACAGATGCAACAATAAAATGGCTCGGCTACAGCTGGCCGAGGGGAACTCGCTCAGTCGAATTGCAAAGTCAGTCCTTGGCCGCTGCGTTTCGCTGCGCGTTTCATCTTCATCTTCGTCCCTGGATGTGGATTCACTCTCTCCCCCTCTCCACTCCTTCCACACTCGGTTTCGCCGGCGCGCCGCGCTGCCGGCAGCTGCCACGGTGGCCACGGCGCCGCCACGCTGGAGGCTCGAAATGCTAGCGTAATGTAGGCTCGCGGCGCGCACACCAGCTGCGTGTGGCGACGTTACTCCGCGCATGCGCACAACTGACGAGGCAGGCGGCGTCTGCACCGTCGATTCACCGGCGAGGCGCGCACACCAACTGCGGGCTATGACGTCACTCTGCGCATGCGCGCAGCTGGCGGAGCTATGGTGCCACGGCTCAGCGCAAAGCCACGCTGACCTCGCGCAGTGGCTGGCGTAGTGTAGCTATCGCTACAAAATTATAGAGTCGCGTCAGCACCAGCTGACGCACCAAACGGCGTACGTTATCGCGTCAACTCATAAGCGCAGCATAGGGGTCCTCCAGATTTTTTCGACTAATTAGTGTAAACAAGGACAAAGCGCGGCAGCTGAAATCGGCATAAGTGTGAAACTGCACAAATTACTGAGTATTATGGAAGTAGGCGCGTGCGCACAAGTGCACGATACAGACGAAAGAGAAGCAGCTACAACAGAAGCTGCATTTTTTAATAACGGCTGCCTTCTCATTTATATGGGGTTGTGTGAATGAGAGGTGAAGAGAATGCAACATTCAAATGAACAGGTGCTCGTGCATATGCGTGGTGTTTCTTTGCGCTTTCACGTTGTTTTGTGACAAAACCCAAGCTTTGATAAATTTTGACTTTTCGACAGCTGTAACCTGCGTTTGGTGTGGGTACGTTCTGCATGGGGCTCGTTGTCGCGAACGGCATTCACTAGGGGCTTAATGAAACACACTAATGGGTTCGAAGCCCCCGTGGGCCGTATTCGGTTATAGAATATCTGACCCGGGTCCCATTTGAACCCAACATATTTTTGGAAATGTGGTGGAGGGCTTGAAGGTTGCTTCACTTCCGCCGCCGATTGGCCCGGTATTGCACTGCCTCCGGGATCGGCCTGGGACATTATAGCGCGCGTCATTTCTATCGTATCTTTAACCCTCCTACTTTCTGCACGTGGTAGCGATTATGGCTCAGCTTGAGCCAGTGGACAGGCTTGTGCACTTTCCTTTACAATTTTCCTCGCAACAACAGAAGAAGAAGTGAGAGTCATCGCTTCTCGGCCTCACTGGCTTAGATAGTTCGTAGTTTGTGTTCTTATCAGCTTAATATGTGATATTGCCCTCATTGGGCCTTGAGTATTAAACTCATTTTTGTGATAGTCTGCTGCTACGGAGCTTACTCCGGCGGCGCCACGGGTTGTCCTGGCATTGCACTATTGAAAGGTTCGGCCCACCCTCTCTACGGGGGGCTTATATTGAATCAAAAGATAGACTTCCGTATCTGAAAACACCTTTGCCATGCGTTGGCCTTGATCGGAAGCATCGGCAACGAAGCGAGCCGGTGTTGACCAGAAGTTGTGGTCCAAAAATCCCAGTAGACCACAAGGCAGTGACGTATATAGCATACAAAAATGGCTGTGGTTTAGCTCTGCTTAAACCTGGAGTGACGCGATTCTTACAGCTGGCCGAGTGAAACCCACTCAGTCGAATTGCAAAGTCAGTCTTTCGCCGCTGCGTTTCGCTTGCCGTTCCTGCATCTTCGTCCCTGGACGTGGATTCACTCTCTCCCCTCTCCACTCCTCCCCCACTCGGTTTCGCCGGCGCGCCGCGCTGCCGGCAGCTGCCACGGTGGCCACGGCTCCGCCACGCTGAAGGCTCGAAATGCTAGCGTAATGTAGGCGCGCGGCGCGCACACCAGCTGCGTGCGGCGACGTCACTCCGCGCATGCGCACAACTGACGAGGCGGGCGGCGAGGCGCGCCCGCCAGCTGCGGGCTATGGCGTCACTCCGGGCATGCGCACACTGGCGGAGCGGTGGTGCCACGGCTCAGCGGGCAGCCACGCTGACCTCGCGAAGTGGCTGGTGTAGTGTAGCTATCGCTACATAACGGTGGCCGCTTTCAGCAAACACAAAATTTCTGCTGGAAATCTGCCGAGCGAACTTGATGGAACCGCCCTGCGGAATTGAGTGTTATCTCAGGTTTCGATTCTGCGGTTAAGGTCACTCAAAAGTAGGATTGAGAAGCTAACGCTTTATGTGAGTTACTGATGCAAAGGTTACCTCGGCGCGCACGCAGCACATGAACGCACGCACACATCAACTGCCGCCAAATGCTGTGTGCCTCGTACTTCTTTCTCTGTTCGGCACTTTGGACAAGTCATTGATTCCTGTGTCTTTCACTAGGTGCACTGTGCAGGATCCGCAATTCATATTTCTTGCGAAACATGAGCTGTTAGCGAGACGAAAATTCATGAGCTGTTAGCGAGACGAAAATTTTCAGGTAGCTGAGCCATAGACTCACTAAATTCAGAAGCAGACAAGTGAACTTCACACAAATGCAACTGTAGAGGGACTCTTCTGGAACCTATAAAAATAAAATAGTGCCTTTCAAAGCCAAAGGCAAGAAGTTTCGAAAAGGAGTTTCGCGAAGGCCACCACGAAGCAGGTCAACACGGTGACTGATGGCGATACCTGTGGTTGTGTTTTGTGTACAGCAATAAAGATCAGGCCATGACGCCTCGTTTTCTTCGTTTCATGCTTGATTCAGTGGTTCTTACTCAACATCTTTTTCAAGTTTCCATCCTCCGTAAAAGAGATAGCGCGTAACAATAGTACTATTGTTACGCGCTTACTATTGTTAAAATAAAAAGGTCAGCAAAAAGAATAAAACTGTGAATTTCGTTCAAGTCGGTCTTTCGTTAAATTAGGGACGGTATGCTGAAATAAATAGGTGAGCGACACGACATACGAACTCGGAGTCGTTCCGTGAGCCCGGTTCACTTATAAAACAGCAAGGGTGGAGGGGGAAAGTATTTCTTTGTTCCTCTCCGGCAGTGCTGATGAGGCGAGTAAGAGGAACCAAAGCGAAGGATTCCTTGGTGCTTGGAAGTAAGTTTCTGTGGTACCAAATGCATAGAGTGTGTTGTGGATGGGCAGCCAACAGGATGCGAAAAGAGTTGTCGTCCAGGGCACCTTTGAGTGGTTCGTAGAGTTATGCCACCGGCTTCAGAACGGCATGTGTTGCGACACGTAGCATGTGGGTGTTCTTACTAGGCCGTTGAGTCTCCTTTGAGGTCTAGGTCTTGAACTCCGAGCTCCCGATATCGCACACCACGCGCGGCCGTTCTCACGGCAGCGCAGCGGAAATGCGAAATAAGAACACAACACGGAACAGGACGCTTTGCCCGAGGCCGGGGCCCAACGTTTATTGGGCTCTCCCAAAATCGCTGGCTGCTTGATTTGCGACCCTTGCCGTCTGGCTTGGTCGTGCGGCTAACGGGGCAAGATGGCGACAACAAAGAGGGAAGAAGGGAGGTAATTACCTGACTTCCTCTCGCTGTCACGGCTCGCTGTCGTCTCACCCCGGCCACGACCTTTACCCGCCGATCTCGGCGCACTTGCCCGTTGTCACTTTCGGCCAATCAGCGACCGCTTCGGCGGCACCTGGCGGTGCGCGCTTGCGACCGATTTGAGGAAGGAGGCGGCGCAGCGCTCTCGAGCTGACCTTCTGGCTACTCGCTCGTGGGGAAGGCGGAAAGCATCCGCTTTACTGCGACTCCATGGCGCGCCTCGCCGGCCAGGGAAGGATACGGCACTCCGAAACTCCCACACTCCTCCTCCGTAAAGACCGAACGACCCCCGCGTTCAGCGCACGGTAGACAGCAATGATCTCATTAAAGTCTACATTTATTTGCCGCTTATAAATCTTCCAGAAGATCGAAGTCCATCGCCATGACCCCGATCTCGTCATCCTCTGGGGGTGATGCTCTTGGGGAGGGCGGCGCAGTAGGAGGCTCGCTCCCTGGCCCGGATTGTGCGCCCAGGGCTCGGGGCTCCGGGGCGATCTCTACCCGAAGCACCCTGGCTGCGAACACAGGGTCCCGGGCCACCCGGGCCCGCACCACCTCGGCTTCGAGGTCGCCCCCCCTCCAGGTGCTGCCGGGGGTAGCGGGAGGCGACGTGTGTGCGCCGGTTGATCACCAAGACGCCGCACTCCGGGCAGTGCGTGGCCGCCAGCTCCGGTGGCATCACGGCGGCCGGGTGTGCAGCATTTGGCGTTGCAGAGCCGGTCCAGTGTGTCGTCGATGCGGGGGAGGGCGTAGACGTCCTTCTTTGTTATGTTGTTGAAGCGACGGTAATCAATGCAGAATCGAAGTGCGCCGTCTTTCTCACTAAAACAACCGGTGCCGCCCATGGGCTGTTTGAAGGCTGGATGACGTAGTCGCGAAGCATATCTACCACTTGGTCCCGGATGGCTTGTCGTTCTCGCGGCGACACACGGTAGGGACTTTGACGGAGAGGTCGGGCGTGCTAGTCGGTTATAATGCGATGCTTGGCAATTGGCGTTTGTCGGACCTTCAGCGATGACGAAAAACACTCGCTGTAGCTTGGAAACAGATTGCGGATCTGGTCTTGTCTGTTCCGAGGCAGGGCTGGGTTGATGTCGAAATTGGGCGAGTTTGCCTTGGTCAGGCGAATCTTCTGCGGATGGGTCGGAGAGGGCGAAGGAGTCTCGTACGTCGGATATTTCGTCGAAGAAAGCAATCGTCGTTCCTCTGTTAATGTGCCGGCATTCTTCGCTGAAGTTAGTCAGCAGTACTTTGGCCTGGCCATTGCGGAAATGTGTGATGCCTCTTGCGATTCTGATTCCTCGGCCTAGAAGCAACTACATGTTCCCCTCGATGATGGCTTCACGTTAATGGCTTTCGCGGCGCCTATACGGTCAAGGTAACGCTTTAACGGGGTTGGACGCTCACTTCTTCCCCTATATGACACTCGTCTGTCGAAAGCGTGATCAGCTTGGATCGCAGGCCGATGACCGCCTGATACTCATTAAGGAAATTCATGCCCAAGATCACTTCGCGGGAATATTGCCATAGCACTACGAAGGTCGCAGGATAGGCATGTCCTTTGACAGTCACTCGCGCTCTGCATCGTCCTGATGGCGTAATGAGGTGGCTCCCTGCGGTGCGAATTTGTGGGCCGTCCCAAGCGATCATGACTTTCCTCAGCTGCGCAGCGGATGTTCCATTCATCACGGAGTAGTCGGCTCCTGTGTCGACTAGAGCGGTAAGTTTCCGGCCGTCGATAACTACTTCTAAGTCGGACGTCTGGCTCTTGCGTTGTACGTCGACCTGGGCTCCGGGCCACGGCTTCGTCGTGTATGGGAATCGTGGGTAGAACGTGTCGTCGAAGCTTTTCTGGGTAGCGGCGTCGTTCTGAAGGCGGTTCGCGTCGTGGTCGAGGTCGTCATTGTATGCGGCGTCGGCGTGTCGGGGGCGCTGTCTTCGTGCGGCAAGGTCGTTGGAGGATCTTCGGTGTTTCGCTCTGGCTCAACCTCACCTCCAGAGGTTGCTGTCTTCAGTTTTCCCTACGTGGGCTCGGAGACCTTCCTCGTACCGCGGCTGCGTAGCTGCGGCGTGGCGACGCAAAGCGCGAGGCTGACGGCGATGGTGAGCGTGAAAGGCGGTTCGGCGAGTACTCCTCTCGACGCAGGTATTCGTAGATTTCTTGCAGACGTTGGTCGAAGCGTGGTCGTGGTGCATCAACGGCAAATCCTCGAAGACCGATACGTCGGTACGGGCAGTGACGAAGAATATGGCCGGCCTCACCGCAATGGAAGCACTACGGCCGGTTGTCGGATGTCCTCCAGGCGTCGCATTTCCTGGGGCTTGAGCGTCGTTCGTAGGCTGGGCGGGTGGGGGCAGGGTGGCGGCGTTCTGAAACGAGGGGCTCATCTCGGAGAGCACGTAGGGGGTGCCGTTGTTGCTGAGGAGTGCATACTGCAGCGGCGTAGGTCATGGCCTGGTGTTCTGTGGCCGTCGAGGTGCCAAGTGCCCGTTGCACTTCTTCCAGTGCCACATCCATGAGAGTCGCTACTTGCGGCTGTGGGAAGGATGGCAGTAATCGGTGTCACGGATCCCCGGAGAACGTTCGGGCCAAAAGAATGGACTAGGCGACAGATTTACCCACACAGACGCACACTTAACACACCCTACGTGACACAAACACTAGCACACAAAACTAACAAACCTAACTCAAAACGCAAACACTACCGATACACACTACCCGGGAACACTGCTGCTTGCGCCTACCACTAGCGTTCTACTATTAGCGGTCGGCGTTCGTGCTCACGGTTCGGTGCTGATGCAGCGTTGCGTGGGTCCAGTAGCCGGCGTCGAGGTGGCGTTCGAAGTGCTCAGGCTGGCATCGCTGGCGGCGTCGTTTGCTGCGTCGTACAAGCTCCCGGTCCAAGCGCCCGTGGGGGTGATGCCGTCGATGCTGGTGTTGTGGGTGGGCACCACCCGGATGGGTGGCAACAGCGCTGGAGGCACCCCTGGTCGTAGCAGGTGGTTGCGTGATTGGTTGACTCCCCAGAACGGGCTCAGGAACGGCAGGAAGTCCACGATGCGACGCCGTAGAACTCTAGATCACCGAAGCAGTGGCCGGCGTTGCTCTCTTCCAGTCGAGGTGTTCCTGACCTGCCGTAACCCCCGCGCCTCGCTCCCCTCGCGCTCTTATAACATTGGCGTTGGTCCACGTGATCCTCGTCGTCGTCCTCTTCTTCTCTTCTCCACCAATCATCTATTCCCACCTCACCGAGTACCTCTTCTTCATCTTCTTTACTCTTCGGTTAATACACGTCATCCTTATCGCCATCCTCGTCGTCTTCTTCAAACCTTTTTCGTTCATACTTCTATTTAAAACTCCCTATTCTATGTGACAATCGGCGTAGCACCTCGCGGACGATTTTTCGGATAACTTCCCGCAAGTTGTCGCTTGTGGTGGTCGTCGTGTCCGGATGGATTGCACAGACAGAGGAAGGACGGTTGTACTGCCGCGCCCGGACGTCGAGGGTCTTCTAGATCGTGCAGACCTCTTGCATGAATTCGTCGGCGGTTTTTGTCGGCTGGCGGACGAGGCTGCCAAAGAGTTGTTCTTTGACGCCGCGCATTAAAAACTGAACTTTCTTTTCCTCAGTCATTCGGGATCAGCGCGGCGAAAACGGCGCTTACGGCTTACCGCGTACGGGCTCGTTCAGAAGCTGGATCCTGGACTCGAGGAGTCGTTCGGCTCTCTTTCCTCACTACACTGGTGAACGTCTTCAAGGGAGACTCGTGGTTTTCATACCACGCGCGTGCTGAGCCTTCCAGTGCAAAAAAATCCCGATTTTCGCCGCATCATCCCAACTGTTGAAAGATGCCACGCGCTCGAATTAGTCCAATCATTTTTCGGAGACTTCGTCTAGGGATCAATTGAAAGTTGGCGGCACCCGCGGCTGCTGCAGTATATGATAGGGGTCGAGATCTTTGGCGAAGTAGCGGTGCTCGTCTTTTCGCTGTCTGGTGCGGTACGGCAGGTTCGCGAACACTGGTACTGCAACCTTTGTCCGTGAAGTTCCGAGACTGAGTCCATTAAAAAAAATGCGTTTAACATTGAAATAATTTGTGCAGCACCCCTTAGAAATAGTCTCCCTTGCAGTCTATAGACAGCTTCCAACGCTTCTTAAGGTCTTGGAAACAGTTGAAAAACGCTTCTTTTGGCAGGGCTGTCAGCTCATTTGTCGTGGCGTCTTGAATGGCCTCCACGCTCCCCATCCAGCGACCTTTTAGGGCTCTCTTCACACGAGGAAACAGGAAAAAAATCGCATGGGGAGAGTTCAGGCGAGTATGGCGGATAGGGAAGTACAGTAATGCTGTGCTTGGCGAGAAATTTTGCCACGCTGAGAGCAGTGTGCGGCCTTGCCTTATCGTGGAGAAGGCTCCGTTGTCCAGATGCCCACAAGTCAGGGCGACGGCGTCGCAGTACATCACGCATGTGTTGGAGCACGCGGACATAAAACTGCTGATTCACCGTCTGCCCTTCTGGGACGAACTCATGGTGTACGACACCTCTGGCATCGAAAAAAACTATCAGCATCGTCTTTGTTTTGGTCGTCTGTCACCGCACCTTTCTCGACGTCGGAGAGCTTGTGGACCGCCATTCGGCGCTCTGCTTTTTTGTTGGAGGATCGTATTGAAAACACCATGTTTCGTCTTCAGCAATGATGCTGTCGACGAATGTAGCATCCTTCTCTGCCTCGTAGGGCAAATCAGCGCTCACTGATGCCCGCGTGTCCTTCTGGTCCTGCGTGAGGGAGTGCGGCACAAGTCTCCCCAAGTTCTCACGCAAAATTGGGTGGCATATTGTCTTACTAATGCCGAGAGCATCTGATAGCATACGGACTGTAATGATGCGGTCTTGCTGTACGATTTCTCTGATCTGAGCCACATTGTTTTCATTCCGTGAGGTTGAAGGGCGCCCCTGCCTTGTGTCGTCTTCCGCCGACGTTCCCCCCGAAACGAACCTCTTGTGCCACTCACAAACCCGCGCTCGCGATAATGTCTCGTTGCCGTAAGCGTCACGAAGGAGCTCATACGTCTGTGTGGCTTTCTCGCAAAGCTTCACACAGAATTTTATGTTTACATGTTGTTCGAGGTGGACGTCCATCTCTCCACATTCACTCACAGTAGAATGCGCAGACGACTAGTGACAACGTGTTTTATACATGTAGTGCCATCTAGCGGCTGCCACAACAATCAACATAAACAGCTCAGGTTAGCCCAAAAAGATAGCGCTACACATACGCATCAACATTTGTTTTGGGGAATCATTTATAGAGAATAAAATAAATCGGTCTCGAAACTTTACGGACAAAGGTTGTACTATGCCGCAAAAGCCACATTTTTACTCCCAAAAGCCCGTTTTTTTGAAAGAAAAAAAACGGTCTCCACTGAGACACCTGCTATGTGCCATAGGGGTGTGATGAGCACAAAATAGTCACGAAGTGGTGACTGCAGTCCGGAGAGCAGAAATGCTGCGAAAAGACGCGATCTCGACCGCGGCGGTTGCATTTCGATGGAGGCGAAATGCTAGAGGCCCCTGTACTGTGTGATGACAATGCACGTTAAAGAACCCCAGGTGGTCGAAATTATCAAGTGCCCTCTAATAAGGCGTCACTCAAAACTTGAGTTGCTTTGAGACGTTAACTATTTCTACGACGTCGACGACAAGAATCACAGCTCGTTAGCGAAAATGGCCGTACAGATACCTCGGCCTTACATCCACGCTGGGTATGTGGCGGTCTAAACACATCGATCTAATTTCTGACCAAGCTGAACGAATTCTCGGATATTTGCGTCAAACTTTGCATGTTGGTCTACTAGACACCAAGTTTCTTACAAGCGAAAATCTGATCAGCCCTACAGAATACGGTTTCATTGTTTTGAACAGCGATAAGCTTCTGTATGTAATCAATCTGGAATCGGTTCAAGAGAACACGGCTGCACATTTTATATTTCACAGACTTCGCATTCTCAACTGTCTGACCGGGGGGGGGGGGGGGGGGGTGTGTAACTCCACTTTCTTCAAGTAATATCAATGAATGTTTAATGTTATTGCACCCGTTAACTCCCCGTAATTGAGCCACTTGGCAACTTGGCATTTATTTAAAATTTTCTAAGACAGCATCATGCAGAAGTACAACAAACTAAATATTTTACTTTTCATTCGTTATACTGACTTGTTGAAATGTAGTTTTCCTCCGCGCACTTGGAACTCTCTTCCTGGTCCTACTTGTGCTCTGCTCTTGAAAAAAAAAAGATTCTGCGATCAGATACTACCATGCTTTCACGGTGTGTTTCCCCGAGTTCTCTTATCTTAGTAACATATATGCTACCGATTACTACCATTTGTTTGCGAAGTCTTTAAAATAACGTCGTAATTACTTTTTAGAATCCACCAAAGCGCAGCCATACGGCTACAAAAAAAAAGCTACACAGCTTTTGCATTAACCTCACAGTTTTAAAGAAAAATTCGTCTTGGTCTGGGGATCAAACTTCGGACCACCGCTTATCTGGGGAAGTCGCTTTACGAACTAAGCTAACCAGGATTTCTTTTTCTTTATTGACTAAGTTAAGGGTTGCTGGCGGATTGCACGGTGAGATCGAACTAATCAATAACTCGAAGCGAGATGGGTGATAGTCCAACGTTTTGACAGAAACCCCCAAGGTGGAGTTGATTTATAACAAGAGGGTAATTACTCTATACAGTCAACGCAATAGAAGCCATGCGGTTAAAGCAAAGCTATACAACTTGTGAACTTTTAATCTCATTCTGCTATAGCCTCATGTGAGGCTGCAGTAAGATAAATACATTAACGAATAAACAAAAACAAGTTGATTCATTGGTTGATTAATTTCCAAGTGACAAAGGCGCAGAGTGGCGTCTACTTGCAGCGAAGTATTTTTATGCACGTATTGACGTTTTACTGCGTTATTCCCAGGCTCATCAAGAACTCAAAGTGACAGATTACAAAAATAGTGTTCACCTTGTACAACCATGATCACAGCTTCTCGGACAGCTTACACAGCATCCCCGTGACCGCAGATCCTGTGACAATTCATGGTGATCTGTGAATACTATTTTTGTATAATTTCTTTGCGTTCCTGGTCCGCCTAGAAATTACATTTATAAAGGTGTGAATGACCAAATGGTAAGTTTTTGTAAATCGGCGTCACTACTGCGTGTTTTGTATGCTTATGTGAGGCACGGCCGGACCGTAGCGGAGGTAAATGCCAGAGAGAAACTTACACCTTGACTGCTCTGACGTAAGGAGAATCGGCGTCTTCCTGAGCATCCACGGACACCCCCATAGCAGTCTCTGTAAGAAAACAGCATCATGCAATTTTTGTTTGCATAACAGAGGGCGAAGCATGAATTGACTGTAGCTCCGTAGTGGCCACAAAAACAATATTTTGCTTCTATATTCACCCGCCGCGGTGGCTCAGTGGTTAGGGCGCTCGGCTACTGATCCGGAGTACCCGGGTTCGAACCCGACCGCGGCGGCTGCGTTTTTATGGAGGAAAGACGCTAAGGCGCCCGTGTACCGTGCGATGTCAGTGCACGTTAAAGATCCTAAGGTGGTCTAAACTATTCCGGAGTCCTCCACTATGGCACCTCTTTCTTCCTTTCTTCTTTCACTGCCTCCTTTATCCCTTCTCTTACGGCGCGGTTCAGGTCTCCAACGATATATCAGACAGATAATGCGCCATTTCCTTTCCCCCAAAACCAAGTATAATAATAATAATAATAATAATAATAATAATAATAATAATAATAATAATAATAATAATAATAATAATAATTGGTTCTGGGGGGGGGAGGAAATGGCGCAGTATCTGTCTCATATATCGTTGGACACCATTATTATTATTACTCATATTTCGCATGCCTACTGTACATCACATGGATCGAGTAATCCAACAAATGTCTTTCAAACCCTCCTCAATTGAAATGAAAATTTCACAAGAATTTGTATGGTCGGGGTTTACTGTGCGGCTTTAGTCGAGGCAGTATAATGTACCAAACACACAAAATATAAAAATGAATTCTTTTTTCCTATTATTTTCAGGATGAAACACGAAATAACGCTGTTTTTTACTCAGTAAATTTCAATTTCCGGCGCAGCACACGCGATGCCTTGTCGGATATTCGTAGGTCACAGGAATGGTCGTTTTAGGGAGCGGTACATTTTTTATTTCGATGGCAGGTTTTGCCTCTCCTGAATAGCAAGCGGAAAAGTCATATAATGGCACGGAAATCAGTCCCGCTTTATATCCGTGTGTTCAAGATGTCACTAGTGGACATCCATCTATGCATTCGCCCCAGCAGCTAGCAAATGCAACTGCACTTGTATCGTTTAACTCCTGCCGTGAATGGGCAAACTTCCTTCGGAAGGACGGCATGTCTTCAGAGGCAAGCCGGGGTCATTTGTCTCAATTCTACTATAGATATAAATCTGACTGTGGGCCTACTACTGCAATCAGACCAGACAAAAGCTCTATTTCAGGTCCCAACCTTGTCCTTTCAACCATGGCGTCTCCGAAGTTGAGACCAATCGCAGAACGCAGCAAGTTCCTCTCATGAATGCACGCGCATCGAGCCGAACGTTTTTACAAGCAGTTCCCCAGCCACGCAGGAGGCATCTTTGAGCGCGCTGTGGCATACTCATTTCTCCCCTCAGGTTTCCCGCTCGCTTCGGAGCTCCCGGGCGCCTTCCCTCCTCAACTCCGTCCTTCCCTACCCTCCTCTCTGCGGACAACGGACGACGAGACCACACCTCGAGAGCTGAGGCATCAACAGCTGTCGCTGTAGAGAAAAAGACAGGAAGCGGGTCCGTGTACCGCAGATGACGTCAAGCGTACAGCAGGACACGAGATGCACGACGTCCAGCGGCTCCCGGTGGTGGCGCTGTGTGAGCGTGCGCACTGTGCTTTTCTGTGGTATTACCGTGTGTGCACGGTGTGGCACGCAGCATGAGTGAAAAAAATTATGAAAAACTTTCGCGTTTAGTGCAGCAGAAGCAACATTGTGTATGGTCCTTAAGAGCAAGTAAGACCTTCCTCAATGAATGCAGGCCTTTTGATTGGTGAAGTTAATTCCCCACAATATTAACCGCTCAAAATATCCGTAATGCTTTTAAAACTAAACGCTCTCATATGCAGATAGGAACTCTAGGTCGCTCAATTTTCATAACGAGAGCTCGCAACATCATCTGGTGTGGTGTGCTGGGATCATGCTGGGCAAACTAATAAGCTGGGCATCTTCAGGGAAGCACAGAATAAAGCGCGCGAAATAGAAAGCAAATTTGGGCCGCATCGCGCTAAAACAGATGCGCTTTCGAGAAAGCTTGCAGCCAAAGCAACCTCTCCAGTGCATGTAACCCGCCGAAATAGCAGAAAAAAAATGTTCGGTCATAGAGCCAAGGGTAACCGCGTTTTCGAAATTCTAAAAGACGATATGGATATTACTTACAATGGGCTACACGTGTCTAAATAGTTCAGGAACCTAGCAGTAATAGTTATAAAGTTTACTATTCAATATTAGCTAACCATCTTCCTAGTTCGCCCGTCTTAGCTGTATTCTGATATACTACACCAGTGACAACGCTATGCCGAAAAAAGTGCTCTTATAACTCAAAGCCCCTATTTTTAAACCTATGTAAAGTCTTAGGTGAAACACCCAGTATAAAGGCATGCGCACGCTGGCTTATTGTGCTCGAAATATAGGCGCAGTGGGGGTTGGCAATTTTTTACAACATTCACGTAGCACCTTATGCCGCGGGTACATGTGCCTGCGGAACAAACAGTTTGATTTGCATTTGGTGTCCCGAATATTCGACATATTCGGCTAAACACGCGTTGCCCTCAATGAACCGACCAGAGTACCGGCTTTAAATGAAAACCTTCGCTAACGATCAGGGATCGGCCTGCGAATGAGATAGCAATTATAGAAGTTCATCCAACGAATTCCTACTGGGATCGGAAGATAGCCAGGCGCGATAATATGTGAATATATGAAGAAGGTTGCTCACCTTGTGAGCAGGCCGGTTCCAAGTCAGTAATTAATGAGCTTCTAGAGTTGGCCCTTGTATAGTAATGCGTTGCTTCTAAGCAGAACCTAGAAGAAGGAACAAAGTTTGCTGGCATGGTGAAAGGAGGAATGAGGGAAATGTGTTAAATACGGTATTTGTTACGCATTTTTGCATTTGAGCGTAGCTACAAGACACGATCACATCTTTATCATGAAAGTAGTCGAGCATCACAGAATGCATTGACCGTACGCAATGTCGGATTTGAGTACAGAGTTAGATGTCTTGTCCGAAGAGCTGAATGTCTTATCCCCATCAGTCAGTGCGGATTTTTTAAACTTTGCTAATTCCGAAGTACCGCTTTCGACAAAGGCTTCTCCAGGTAAAGCACGCTTCAGTGGGGACTGCTCGTGTAGAAGTAAGCCTAACTGTCTTCACTGATGAGTGCGGCGTGGCGATTACTCACTTCGACGCCTCCAGCCGAGTGGAGGACGACAATAGACCAGACGCCGATGTAGATCTTGCTTAGTGCCATTGTCCTTTTCATGAGGCGCATGTAGCCAAACACGAACTGCAGGGCCACTGCGAACGCCACGACGCGAAAGGGTGGTCCGAAATGACCTTATCACGCGACGGAAATCAGTTAGCATGGTGAAGGCAGAAAACTGGAAACTCGAACGTCCAGGTGGTTCACGCATGGACCAGCGAAAGACACGAGTTTTGGCTGAACGTAAGAAGCGGTTAACATAAGCAATTTGTCAAGGCTTTTCGGTGGGCGAACTGGCATCGTTACGATGGAAACATAAGAGCGACAATCCAATCTTTCAAACAGAAAAGTTGCTGCCGCCGTCTGGAGGACGTTGAGTAACGAGCGTTAGCTGTTTGGCTTGTTGTTGTGTTGTTGTTGTTGAAAACTTTTATTGTCCAACAGAGAAAGACCACACCGCCTGGGCCGCTCTGTCTCACCCCCCTTTACAGGGGAGAGGACTTAGGAGCGGCCCAGCCGCACGGGATGGTCGCATTCGATGCTGGCCGGGTTGGTTTCGCCGGCGGCCTCTTCTGCCAGTTGGACGGCACTGATTTGGAGCTCAGGGTCCGAGCTCCGCAACAAGGTTTCCCAGGCTTCCCTACTGCTAATGTTTTGCGCCCTGCCTGGGGAGTAAGCGCACTCCCAAATTATATGGTCGAGGGTTCCTCTCGCCCCACACTTTTTACATTTATCGTCCTCGCAGTCCGATCGGATATGTTTGTTTAGTACTGGGTTTGGGTATACTCCAGTCTGCAGGCGTCTCCACGCCATCGCCTGACTCCTATTTAACGCCGTGTTTGGTGGGGGAAAACACCTCCGGCATTGCTTGTAGTGTTCTGTAATCTCTTGATACGAGATTAATCGCCCTTCTCTATCATGTTCGGCCTGATATGATATGACGTCATAATTACGTGATTCCACTTCTGTCCGCCGCATTTAATTTTGACGCCATCATTTGCACCCGAATAAAAACAAAGATACCAGACGGGACACTAATTTTCCTGAGCCTTTTCTGTCCTGCATCAGGTCTCCCTGTTTATGTGAAGAATTGCATTTCCCATACCCAGCAATTCCGGACAAAAGCATTTTTGAGTGGGAAACCGTTTATGAGCGCAATTTTTTATGTAATGAAAGATTTCATTACAACAGCAATCAATATATCCGCTGATCACCCGACGGCAGTCTTGTATTTTTTTGTATACACGTTTTTGCTATCGTCAAAAGCGTTGTCCATATTGGTTCTCTATGGCAGTGTTAACTGTTCGATATAGTCGGCGGAAACACTTTAAAAGAAAGATTTTGCTATATCATAATACTGGATCATTAACTTCAATATTTCCATAACAGTGCCTTACAATTTTTCAATTTTCAAAATTTATGCCCGAGAAATGTGGACATGCAAGCCCAAGCAGCGTTTAGTGTTGGTGCAGCTGATCCATTGTTTTCGAAACCGCAGAGTAAACAAGAAAGCGAGCAAAAGGAAAAAATTGCAAAGCATGAGGCACTGCTTCATTTTACTTTATTATTTGTACGTGCTGCAGCCCCTACAGGTGCTTTCCCATGAGTGGACATATACAAAACATCGTAGATACATTCAAAACGTAAGACATGGTCGCAAAAATTAAAACGCCAAAGTTGAAAACTTAGGCAATACTACACAAATTGGGAGCGTGGGTACAGTAAATACAAAGATTATGAATCAGTTATGCCATGCACAAATCTGTCTATTAGGAGGGAACGCACTTGACCGGGCAATGTATTCCAACGTTCAGTGGCACGCGGAAACTGTATTTAAATGCATTAGAGCGAGCAAAGTAATGTGAGAGGCTATGACAAATTCTTGTGGACGATGGTATGGCACTCGTATCTGGTTCAGTACTAGAGGAAGAGCTTAGAATTTCGCAGAATAACGCTTGTGGTGCTATGACGAAGTACTTTGGCATGAAACATGTCAAGGCCAAATTGGTTTATTTATACATATATATTGACAGGAGAGATGAAGTAATTTCGTTCCATTGCGGTTGCCCAGGACTTACCGGAGCATCTGATTTGAGCCATTTGGCGGAGAGCTTGGCTGGTTGGTATTAGTTCATTCTGAAGCAACGAACATTTCACGATACGAGTCGTGAGAAACACAGCGACGTCCGCCGATTATTTCCTGCGTTCAGTCCTGCGCTGTTTGTAATTTGAAAATGAATTGCGAGCCGTACATTTTCTGGGAAGACAAGGACAGATGAGACGCAAGCTTCATTCCTACAGTCCAGAGAAAATGATCAGGCTGTTCGCGTCAGTTCCTTTCGTCACGAAGATATCCGCTTCGAGTAGAAATTCATTCCGGTCGAAAAAAAAAAAACAGGGCATATACTACTTTTGCAGTTATTTGCCTCTTTATTAATGCGCCAACCCAGTTAATTCATTTTTATACTAATAAAAAAGCTGATTTAAAGAGCAAGATATTTCAGATCATTTACAAGATTAAGATCAACGCCAAACGACAGGTACACCCCCTGTCAAAAGTATGCGGCCCAAGTGGTTTGCTTGTAAGGCGTGCGGTATGCCTCGTCATGCATTCTCAGTGACCTTAATCTCTCGAAATAGGAATGGCCTCGCGTCCTCAATCCTCTGAATATTTGTACTGCTATATGTGCTATGGAGCCCCATTAAACAGCTTAAAAGCAAACCCTTTGGGCTCTATACTTTAAACAGGGGCTGTGCATTAAGTACCACTGAGGGAGCATAACACATGAGTAGCAGCGAAAGACATTTTCGCGATCCAATAGACCTCTCATTTCTTCCTCTTTTACAAACCACTCCTAAGCGCAATGGAAACCAAGACATTCTCAAAGCAGTACGCCAGAAGAAAGGAGCTAATGGCGCTACAGTATGCAAACCAGCAACTCCGCGATAATCAATGTCAGTGATACTTCGCGATTAATCACTTATAGTGATCGATACCGACAGGGGAGCGAAGAATGCTTCCTTCCCTTTCTGTTAACACGCCCCATGTATACTCCGCGCTTCCATTAAATCCTTTTCGGTACTATGCACGCGGTTACCGATAGCATTACGTACACAGTTGTTTTCTACGTACGCAATTGTGAGCAAAGCGAGCTCACAGCCTTTCTTTAAAAATTTGCTACTGGGATTTCTTCGTTTCATGACTTAAACAATCTTCACGCACGGGTGCTTTTTACATGTTATCGAGCGAACTTAGTAAATAACATTTTCAAAACAGTGAGATTGGCAGCTTGTCCTCCGACATATAGCCATTTAGGCAGATCTATCACGAGTAATAATATCAACTGATTCTGGGTTTCCACTGTCGCCTCCATTCTTGAAGAAAAAAAGATGTTTTGATCCTACATCATTCAAGACGTTTTTTGACCTTCACTCTTGTTTCAAAGTCGCGATTTCAAACCTTCGTGATGTTTTAACATAAGTTTGTGCATGTTGTCGTCTTGGCTTGCAAAACTATTTGGTTTTCTTGTGGCCCACATAAACTGTATAGGCGGAACAATTTTTTTTTTTTTTTGCCAGAAGGAAATGGCCAGCGGCTACTGATAACTTCAAAGGTAAACTGAGGAAAACTCCATCATTGTTTCGGCTCCTAGTAAAAACCAATTCCAAGGCTTTTTGAAGGTAGGTATGTTGATGTTTTCCGCTAGCAAGTGACCGATGCATTTAATGCTCAGAGCATTGCATTTAAAACTTTTCCCGCCCCTTGGTTCCAACACATGACGTCTACTTTAAGGACTCCGTGATCACAATTTTCAAGTGAATGGCAGCGTAGTCTAGCCTCTGAGATCCGCAATGAAACCCTGTACACTTACCGCAGTTAACTTGCGAAACTTGCCGGTGATGACACCATCTGTATTTTATTTGTTTTCTTTATCTTCTCTAGCTCATTGAAAATCCGTTTTCTACGAAGGTAACGTCTGTGTAATTAGAATGCGTTAAAATATCGACAAAAGTCAACTTAAACTCGTCCTCAGAGATTTTATAAACTAAGAAGCACAGTCGTCGACACCGGAGGAGCTCAATCTTCGTAAGACTGCTCGCAGAATTTCAAAATGTACTGCGCCTTAGTTCTTGCTCGCCGGTTTGTAAATTACGAAGCTTTACATCGTCGTTCGTTTCGTAATTTGCGAACCGTTGAGCGAAGACAAAGGCACAGCAGGATTAGAAATTATACGGGCAGGCTTACGAATATTGAACTCATCCGGTGTCGACGACTGTTTGGAGATGGCGTTGTTCGCTCTCGCCCCGCAGGCTATGGGCAGCCAGTCCGGAGGCCCGGGAACCTTCCTAAGCATCTTCCAGGCACGGATGAGCATGGCCACGTGGTTCCATGCGAACGCCACCAGCGAGACTACGACGGAGGCCACAAGCACGACAAAACACTGACAAAACAAGGCAGACCTTTATGTGAGAAATGGGGAGATGAGCTCACAGTAAATCACATGCCATCCTCGTGCACAGAACTCGAACGGCTTAGGAAAAAAATATTTCACTGTATTTTGGAATGAACGCATTCCCTTCCACACCAATTTAATTTTAGGAGATAATCCACTCATAGGTACTTCATCTGTTTTTAGTTTCCTGAAAGAAACGGTGATCTTAAACAAAATATAATATCACAGAAAGATTAATTCTAAAATTCTTACCCTGAGCTTTGACGCGTTTTGTGATGCACCTCATCCATTTTATCAGGCCTGAAAAGAAGGCTGAGGTCTACATTTGATTTGTTGGGCTCATCGGAGTCCTTGTCCGGACAAGGACTTTAGCAGAGGACACCCAATTTTTGAACTAAATTATACCATATGTTCGGCGCATGATAGCCTGAGTTGCTTATGCGCCATAAAACCCAATACAATACAATACAAACACGAGGGTCACATTCACCGGCAGCAGATCTCGCAGATCGCGGGCGTGCCGAGCCACATCCATGGTAGAATCGAATGAACGTCTCCAGGATGTATATAAGCTCTATTCACGAATGACTCTTCAAAGGTCTACAATCACCGGATGCCGAACTCTTCCCTTCTTTTGGCGAAAGCTTTTTCAGGTTTTGCCCTCCCTGGAAGTCCCCTTATCTCCTCTATGGAACCAAGTGTACCGATGATCCTCGTGCAGCCTGCTAAGAAACGTTTCAATGCTGAATACGCTTTAACTGCGACGCATGCTGACCTTGCAGAGACAAAAAGTTATGTGCGGCGAGTTGGGCACAAGTGTCGCAATCCTGACTGCGACAGACTTTCGAATGCGAAGCAGCATTCGCCTCTGCTCGTCATATGTCTGAGTGACGCGGCGCAAAGAAAAACACACCTATAGGGCCTCGCCGCTAGTTCGCCGCCTTGAGGTACGCAGCCCACGTGTGGCCAAGGCCAGCAGATGAATCCCTTGAGAGAGGAGCGCGTCTACGGGGATTGGGAAACCGAGTGCTCAGTACCAACACTCTTTCCTATTTACTCCGAACGCTGTAAAGTTCAAGGGAGATTGCGCTCTCGCGCAGACCTTGCACGGAAATCACGTGCCTCTCGGAACGCCCTAAAGGTTCCAGGAATTAACGGGCTTTGAATAGCTAGAAAGAATAAAGAATGCAGTGGCTCGCCCTGGCTGAATGCTAATCGATTCTGTTTGCAGTAAGCACTTGGGCGTTCTTTTTCCAAACAGCTCACAGTACACGTTGTCTCAATGGAAATTGTTTTAGTGCGACAGCACGCTACTTCACTAGGTCTAACCGGCTAACCGAGTTTGTGTGTAGCTTGACGTTGAAGGCGATCTTGACAAAACCCAGCATAACAGCAGCCCATGCAGAAATAAAGTAACTATTGCCGTGACTGAGGCGGAACGCAAAGGCGCCCGTGTGCTGTGCGATGTCAGTGCACGTTAAAGATCCCCAGGTGGTCGAAATTATTCCGGAGCCCTCCACTATGGCACCTATTCTTCCTTTCTTCTTTCACTCCCTCCTTTATCCCTTCCCTTACGGCGCGGTTCAGGTGTCCAAAGATATATGAGACAGATACTGCGCCATTTCCTTTCCCCAACAACCAATTTTATTGCCGCGATTGCAATACACTCAGAAAGCGCGGGATGCTCAAACAGGTCGAAAAGGTTGCAAACATTGAATTGCCAAGCTTTTCTGAAGTGTGCCAAATACTCAGCATAGACATTGAGGCAACTAAGTCATTACACTCTGTGCTATTGCCTCGGGTAGATGGCTGATGAAGAGATCGGGTACGCTTGTGAGCGGCTTCTTTTCCTCCTGGTGGTTCCACGTGACCTGGAAACAAGATGTCTGTGTCTAAGTCTGGGGATCAAGAGGGAGGGTCATACGGTGTGGATTACCCTTTTGTGAGGTAGCGACAGGTATTTTGCGAACCCGTCATGATTACAGTTTTCGTGTTAGTAGCCATCGCTGGGGCGATCGCTGCCTCCTCAGCGTGTGTGGGGTTACTATAAACATAGGTTTTGGTCATTGCACAGTTTACCATCTCACCTGACGGTGTTATGACTGTGATAGTCATTGCCCAGTTTTTTTGTTCAGAAAAGTTGACATTAATTTGGGGGCAGGGCTCATTACTTGGGAAAAAAGCGTTTCAGCAAACTTTTTTATGAGAGTAGCTACATTCATAATCGTCCGCCGGCCCGTCTGTCCGTGCGCCTGTCTTTCCGTCCATCATCAACAAAAGCTCGTGCTCAGCCGCGTTCATGTTGCCGGTGTTTAGCATTGTTTGCTTCATGAGGTGATTGCTGTGTCACGGCGCGATCCGATGACTTGTGATTGTTGACATTGCGGCTAGAGATTAGGCGAACGCCGCCGCGGTCGGGTTCGAACCCGGGTACTGCGGATGAGTAGCCGAGTGCCCTAACCATTGAGCCACCGTGGCGGGTTAAAATGCTTAAAAAAACGTACCGGGGGCACATCATGAACTAATCACGCGCGCCACGTGTACATATTTATTATTGCGTAAATAGTTTTTGTGTATATTACCTCTCCCCCTATGCTCTCTTCCTGTCCCCTCACCTCTTTCACTTCATTTCTCCAGTCTGCCTGCTATCCTTCATTTCCGCTGCCCCAGCTCAGGTGCTTCAGTATCGATAGCAGATGCCGGGGCTAGCAAAAATATTTTCCTTCCTTTTTATTATTGTTTTAATAAACCGCTTGCTACTTGCAGTGAATTTCGAGTAATACGTTGTTTCTATCACAGACTGCGAGAGGTACTGGGATCATCAGTACCCTGCACTTCCACTAAATGTAGCAAGGGGGTTTACTCAGAGGTTGTAGAGGCAGGGCTTCAAATATGGTGCCTGCGTGCGCGGCTGGAAGGAAGGAAGGAAGGAAGGAAGGAAGGAAGGAAGGAAGGAAGGAAGGAAGGAAGGAAGGAAGGAAGGAAGGAAGGAAGGAAGGAAGGAAGGAAGGAAGGAAGGAAGGAAGGAAGGAAGGAAGGAAGGAAGGAAGGAAGGAAGGAAGGAAGGAAGGAAGGAAGGAAGGAAGGAAGGAAGGAAGGAAGGAAGGAAGGAAGGAAGGAAGGAAGGAAGGAAGGAAGGAAGGAAGGAAGGAAGGAAGGAAGGAAGGAAGGAAGGAAGGAAGGAAGGAAGGAAGGAAGGAAGGAAGGAAGGAAGGAAGGAAGGAAGGAAGGAAGGAAGGAAGGAAGGAAGGAAGGAAGGAAGGAAGGAAGGAAGGAAGGAAGGAAGGAAGGAAGGAAGGAAGGAAGGAAGGAAGGAAGGAAGGAAGGAAGGAAGGAAGGAAGGAAGGAAGGAAGGAAGGAAGGAAGGAAGGAAGGAAGGCCTCAGACGTTGCTGGCACATACCCACTACGGGGGAGTGGCCAAGACACAGGCGGTTAATTGCTGGCTGCCAGACTCGCGCTCTGAACTCCTTCCTCGTCGTCGCCTGCAGATGGCGCACGCTCGGTCGCCTTCATCACTACAATTACTAGTTCCGCATATGCTGACGTAAATGCAAATGTAAATAAAAAAAAATTTCCGAGATTAAGAATTTTCACTTTACAGCCGAAATGGCACTGCGGGCGCCTAACGTCACCCACACTCGCTGCCGGCACGCTGTCTTCATATTCTAAAGCTCACGCGAGTACACACCTCAAAATGCTTCGTACGCAGAGTGAATAGGGGGCCCCTAATCATGGGTTCCAATTCTGAGTATCTCGATAGCCCCTGAACAAAGTCGCAAACACGGCGAAATTGCAAGTTGCCGCTGAGCGAGCGTGGTTGTTGTGTGGACACTGCAGAGAGACGCGCGACGGGATACGAGGCACGGCTTAAACCGACAGCCGCGCGGTGATGTATAGAACTCGACTGCGGGCGACAGGTGTAAGCGGCGCTCGGAGAGGAGGGAAAGGCGTGGAAGTTTGACATCTTCGTTTTTTTAGATAATTAATCCACGCCGAACGCGCGTGCAGCTGCAACCGGCTGTTAAGTGCCTGCGGCAAGGCCGAGCCGATTTCTCTACCACTCCAGCGTCCCTCTGCCAAGGTGTAAGAGAACGAACACACGTGGCTGCTGAACACTGAACAGACGGCCAGCTTTGCTGCGCCTTCAGGGTGAAAGGCAATAACGTCTGCTCTTACGCCGCCAGCAGCGAAAGTAAGCGTGCGTGCGTGTGTGTGCGTCCCGCACAGGGCACGCTCCGCCTTTCGCACTGGAATACCTCTTCTTGGATTTTCTTCACTTTGTTTCTCGTCCTTCTTTCCTGCTCTTTCTGCTCATCTTATGAAGTACTGTACACGAAAATGGCATTAAGTAATTCAGATTCTCTATTTTTGTTGTTCTTGCCTTTACTTGGTTTCCTGTGCCTTCCAATTAGCCATTAGTATCTATGGCGTAAACGAATGGTATACGCATAACGAACACCTTGTTCCACAAACGAGAGAACAGTCAATTCGAAGAACGGCGAGACTGAAAATGAACTAGTGTTCATTATGCGCGCTCATCCTGGCATAGGGCAGCTTGTGGAGGTGCTGGGCAAGGTGAGATGTAGGGTCCATGGAATGGTGCAATTTTGAACTAGCCACAAGGAACGGTAGAAACTAGTAAGGAAGAACCACGTAAGGAAGTTCGCGGTAAGAGGGAAAATAGATGGGTTCAGGATCTGGCTGGAGGGCAGATGTTCCTCTTCAACGGAGGACGGTGAGCATATTTTTCAGAAGAGTGGTAATCTCACAAGGAGAAATATAGAGTGCGCAACACAAGTACAGGAGCAAGGGTAGCTAAACAGGAAGCTTGCAAGCTCTCTCAGGATACAAAACACCTGATTAAGAAACGACAAAGTACAAAGCCTTTAACCTCATCGATAGGACAGAGCTGACAGAAGTGTCGAAGCTAATCAATAAGTGTATAAGGTAACCGACATAAGGA
Organism: Amblyomma americanum; assembly: GCF_052857255.1. Taxonomy (NCBI): domain Eukaryota; kingdom Metazoa; phylum Arthropoda; class Arachnida; order Ixodida; family Ixodidae; genus Amblyomma; species Amblyomma americanum. The sequence continues at coordinate 52,407,514 of NC_135498.1, forward strand.
AGCGTAATGTGGAGAGGATCGAGCAGGCTTTAAGTGAGGGAGCTAGTCTAAAACCGATCAAGTGAAAATTAGTTATTGGCAAAAATCAGGTGCACGCCCTCAGAGACAAAGAGTGCAATATCGTTACCAATATGGATACGATAGCTAAAACATCCAAAGAATTCTACGCGCATCTCTGCAGTAGCCGAAACAACCAAGACGCCAAAGATCAAGGTGGTGGTGTAGAGAAATTAGAGATCCCGCTGGTAACGAAAGAGGAAGTAAGGAAAGCCTTGCATTCTATGCAAAGTGGGAGAGCAGCTGGTGTAGATCAGGTAACTGCAGATCAGTTTAGGACGGTGGGGACATTGTGCAAGAAAAGCTTGCCACCCTGTATACACAGTGCTTCACGACCTTAGTCACAGTAAGGCCTATAGCACTCTGTGGCATCCTTGTTAAGGACTGCACTCTTTTTAGCTCAAGTAGCTGCAGAAACAAAAACAAAACAAAAGAACCGAAACAAATAACCGCCATGGAGGAGCACCTCTCCTCTTTAAATGCACGCGGATACGCCTTTGCCGCCGGTGCCTTATCAGCCGTGCAAACACGTGGCCAGGAAAAAACAGGCCGAACGATCCGTTAATGCATTTCTCTAATCGAACTCCCATTACACCGAATTCGGGCTTGCACGCCAACTGCATACATACGGTGAAGGCGAGAAGCTATACCGATGCGGCTGGTTGTCCAGCCCCATTACGCCCATTTAAGCAACTCTTCACGTCCAGGCGCGGTGGCCACAGCATTTCACGCAGCCCATATTGTAACCGCAGGAGGTTTTGGTTGCGGTGAGGTGGGCAATAAACTTCTACGCATATGCAGTATTTTAAGTGAATGCTCGGGCGTTATAGGATGCAGGCAATAAGAAGCCCCAATTAGAGAGTTCAATAGGTTCTGGCCGCAGCTGCGGCCAGGTGTAACTATATCTACAAACCACTGTAGTACTGTCTACAACGGAGCAACACAGAAAAAAGGTAAGTGAACAAATTGTTGCAATGCTAGCCCTATACTTGAAGCAAAAAAAAAAAAACTAATTCACTAAATCGTCGCCACTAAGTAACGCGAGATTGAACGGCAATTGTTTATCGTGAATATGTAATGTTGTTTATTCATTATTATTTGTCGCCTACTAGGGTAGGAGTGCGCCTGACGGGTCTATGCCATCACTCGTTTCGTCACTCTGATCGGGCTAGTCGGCGAGGCGCGTTGCAGGGAAGCCATGCGTGACATCAGCAGCTGTCACTCGTGACGTCATTGTGTTTGAACAGGTCAGCATGGCTGGTTGTAATGACGTCACGTGTGACATTACTTCATGGTGACCGATCAGCGTGACCCGGTACTAGGCCGGTGCCAATGACACTGACGCCGCAGAACCGAGAAACGCGCCTTTAACAAGTGTGTCAAAAATAAACTAACGCGCCGCAAGCTTTGAAACTGCTTTCGTACGTTGGTACATTCTTCGACAATTATGACAAAGGGGTAGGTTCCTGTTGTCTTCTATTGCGCTCTTAGTATGCGTAGCGATGAGTGGCCAATCTAGTCGATACCAATGGCGCATCGGCGGTTTAACCAAATGGCGAGGAGCGAAAGGAATCGAATCGTAGCTTGACTGTATTGAAATTTTTACTTTCTCCCATTTCGAGCTATTACACTTCGGGGAATGTTGGCACGTGACTCATTCATTCATTCAGCCAATTTATAAAATCGCCAATTCTGATGTCACAAAATTCCTTAAGCCTGTTGCTGTATTTCTTAATGTGACCAGTTGCGCTGACAAGCCGTCCATGGCTCGGTATTAATGCGCTATAGCAGCACCGCATGGCCTTGCGAGCCGATACCACTGCATATGATGCAGTATCCGAGCAGCAAGGAAAGAGGGAAGAAAAAGAAAACACGAAACGAAAGGGAACAGCTTAAGACGAAAGCGAATGAGGAAAAAAGTTTTTCGGAAAAGCAATGACGACGCCAACGAACTCCGCAGCAAGGACCTGAATTACGAAATATGAAGAGTTATATGCACGTTGCGCAGGCTGTGCGGTTGATAAGCTACGTTTAAATGGTTACCCATCAAGTAAAGAACGAAGCTGCAACGGCACGGGGTCAAATAACGGACTGTGCTTGGATCTCCTTGAAGTTCAGCGCTCATAACAAAATAAGTTATGCAATAATAGGTGGGTAGTGACGCTTCCATCTTGCCTCTTTACGTTACCTCTAACATTTCCCTTACCGTAGCTCTTTGCGTTGCCCTCAAATAAACCTGAAGCCTTTCCTTTAGATTCAAAGTTCGTGCCCCCGTAAGCGACTATACAGGGTGTTTCATCTAAGGCTTTCTGCAATTTTTAAAAGTAGACTTTTTGAGTTAGAAGAGCGCTTTTTTCGGCGTAGCATTGTCAGTGATGTAATGAATCAGTCTACAGCTAAGACGGTAATTAGCAGGATAGTTAAATAATACTGAGTGCGTAACTTTTTAACTATTATTGTTAGGATCCTTAATTATTGAAAGGCGTTTAGCCCACTGCAAGTAATATCCATATCAGTCTTTAGAATTTCTAAAACATGGTTACTATCGACGCTGTGGCTGGTAGGCAGTGTGGCGTAGAAACAGACCTAAAACAAACTTGTAGTCCAGGTTTAGAGTCCGTGAGTATACACCGCCTTTCAGGTTGTTCTCCTCAGATATGCCAAGTCGCTTCCCTAGGAGCCACAAGTTCAGCAGAGGTTGATGCTGAAATATGTCCTAGCACTAATTTGATTGTTATCGGCCGAGCGGGTGTCACCACAGTTGCTGTCGATGCCATTCGTGACACAGCTCCATTAGTGTACACATGAACGTAGTTCCGATATTCTGACCAGATATACGCCAGAGCAAGTTGCTTCAGTGCACATCGGTATCATGGATTTCTTGAGAATTCCACGAACATGCAGGCCTACCGAAGGCTGAGCCGTCACCCACGGTGGCTTGACGGGATGATATGGAAGGACATAGCCTGGTGGTATTTGAGGCTGATGGCAGCGGAGTGCACTTGAAAAATGCTATCCTTCCATTCATTCAGAATCTTCGTCAGTGGGCGACAACGGTGTCTGGTAATTAAGTAAGCGTTAATGCACACGAAGTGGTTCATGTGACAAATATGTCGATATTTTTCAGCCACATGCTTGCTCAATCGTGCCTTTGTTATAGGTTCACTGTTGCAATACAAAGCATATACCTTGAGCACCTGCACTTGAACGCTCTCTAACGATCGCAAGCAAGAAATGCCAATATTAGGGAGTACTTGGAGGCTGTATCGGACGTAGCGTACGAACAGAGTCTGGTATAGTTTTATTAGAGAGCACTCCGCTGGAGCCCATTTCATGCCACCTACAAAGCGAAGAACATGGCAGTCTTTTCTTTAGCATGCTGATGCTCCTCGACCAAGACAGACCATGGTCAGTGATAATGCCCAAGGATCTGTGGTGGGAGCCAATGTATCTCTGCTCCGTGTAGTGTTACCGGGTATACCCGCTACAGCGGGTTCAGAGCTTGTTCCTTTGTCAGAATGTGTTTGACTAATAGCTGTTCTTGCACGCCAAACAGAGTGCGACGCTGAGGTTCGCAATACTTTTTATTCAGTTCCTGCCCTTCATATTCCCTCATTCTCTTTACTGTTCTGCGGTTAAGAACGCCAAAAAGCTTGATGGCACAGCGCACTCCAGAGCTTTCAGGTGCCATTGCCAACAGTAAGCATCCTGTGTATTTAGTGATAGAAGTCCACCCAAGACAGCGGCAGCACACTCGATGAACTTAAAAGGGAGTGTTCCAGAGTACTGGTTACTCCCTTATACGGCAATTAATGTTTAGGCTGCACGGCCCCTTCTGGAACCCGAAACACATGAACAGCGTGATGCTACTTGCAGAACTTTTCCCTTCACCTCGCCATGTACCTCATGTTTAGAGTAGTTCTCATTTGTTGTTCGGATGCAGTATTGACGCTGTTATGAGCCAGTGGACCAGCTCAGGCGATATTCACACTTAATATCAGCTAGCGATCTTGGCGGATGACATACGAGACGACGTCATCCTGCTGCGCGATACGTTGTCAGATGTACTTAGAGTGAATACGCTCCCTCAAAGGGAAGTAGGCAGCCACACCACCGTATACCCTACAAAGTAACAGTGTTGCAGTCGCGTGTGCACAGTCAAAGCCACGCACAATTCCTTGCAGGACTTACCGGCCACGAAGACGAAGTTCTCAGGTGTGCTGGCCAAGGCTTCGGAAGGCATCAAGCTCGAGAATATGACCCAGTACGAAATGCAGGGCATCAACATTATATCCTCAAGTTTGGTCATCCAGACTATCCAACCGTCGACGTCTCGTTCAAGGTGCAGCCGCCCAAGAATGATGTGCCCATGACTAAGTGGCATCGCCACACAGGCTGTTCTACGGGGTAATTTTTTCTGGCGCAATATGGATTGAAAATTATATACGGGAACTTAAGGTTTAAACAAGAGGTGAAACCTTCATAAGCAATTCCAGAGCAGTCAGGCTATACAGGCATAGATCCTGCAAACGCCTATGTTCTCCCAATGCCAAGTGGGAGCATAATGCTTCTATGCAATGAAACCACGTCTTAGGCTCGCCGTGCGTGTAAGACATTCTGCACGAGCTGCAGCCAAACACTGCACACACCAATAGAGTTTTGGCCGCATGATTGAAATTCAAAACCTAGAAACGCAGCACAGCACGTAGTAGTTGGGGTGATCTCAATGATCCCGTTTCAGCGTCCTGCGATGGTGGACACGTATCTCACATGCTTCTATTCTATTTAAAAAAAAAACCTGCAAAGCATGAGCCACGAATAGAACATAAAAAGCAGTCACAAACAGTACCTGCAGGTTTTGAATGCTACCACCGCCTTCCAAGTTCTCCTACAGTTCACTGTCGATAACCTTCTTTTACTGGCGATGGTGAAAAACCATATGGCAATGAGGCGTCACCACCTCCGCAAACACCTATATGGTTGCTTGTGCATAGCTTGCTTGTCCCAGCAGCCTCTACGAATGGTTTGGTTCCAGCGTTACGTGATGAACTGCGAGAGATTCTGATTCTTGCTCCTCCACAGAAGCAGTGTGACATTTACAAACGGAAGCTATGAAATCCCGCGCGCCCCAGACTTATGCACAGGAACACAGTGTTCACAGCACATTTCCCAAGCTTGTATCCACTGGTAACTCGACACCACTCAAGCGCGCGCTGACGGCCAATACAACTAGCCACTTTCGTCAAACTTTGTTGTCGTCCACCCTGGCCACCCATGTTGTCATTTGATTGCATAGACTTATACGCGTCTGGAAGCTACGTAGATACTGAATCGATAGCGAGCAAATCAGTCCGTACAACTGTTCGTGCAGCTGACTTCAGAGTTCACTGCGATAGAAAACACTTCCGACAGAGCACACGAAACGGCAGTGTAGTGACGAGTAAAAAATAATGAAACATTTGTTCCAGTAAAATGGCGACTGGCAGTGTGCAGCAGGTGATATGGTCCGCTCGTCTCAGTCGTCAGAGACCCTGCCAGTCGTGAGTGGCGCCTAACGTATAAAGCACCTAGGTGGAAGCCCTGGCCATGCCGCGGAAGGGCGGCGGGCGCGGGCGGGGCACAATGGGCGCGTTGAGCAGGTTCCACCAGCTGTGGCGTCTGCAGAAGTCGAGGTGCAGCTGTCCCACCCTGCAGACCTCGACGATCACCACGGCGGCCATGACGAGCAGGGCGGCGCAGTAGCTGTAGAGGCCGGGCCCCTCCTCGAGCACGAAGTGCGACGCTGCCATGGAGAGGAAGGCGTCCAGCACGTACAAGAACACGTTCACCACGTAGTAGTTCACCAGGTTGCGCGCCTTGGTCAGCGAGAAGATGTACGCGAAGCTCACCTGCGCCCCAAGCACAAAGGTGCCCGATGGCATATATAGAAAGAGTACAATGGACAAGAAAATGTAAATTACAGGATTGCACTTAAGTCTGCTTAAGAGCGGAAATACGAGAGCCTTTTCCTTTCCTCTTTCTCCCTGAAACATGGCAATAGCATCGCGTCGCAGGAGCAGGACAGTCCTGTTATCCGGCAAATCCGACAATGACCCCCGTGCCAAGGCGTGGTGGACATGAATTTTGCCAGCGCCCTACATCAGCGGGGTGCGCTGTCATCCCCCCGTCCCACTTCTGTTTTTTTCCCGAGCAGCCCTCAGTTTCGCTGTTTCAGATTTCAATTTCGAACTTTGTGTTTGGCGGCTGGCGGGGTACAAGCACGCAGGAGCCTGCTGCCGTAGACCTGCGGGTAGCCGGTAAGCCAAAGACGAGAGACTACCTCGCTGAACGCGCCGATGACACCTGCGAACCGCTCCACGCAAATGACAGAGCTACGATTCGACTAACCTGCGCCAGGAGCACCATGGTGCCCATGTCGATGTCGTCGTACAGATGCTTCATGCTGTCGAACATGACGACGAGCACGCACGACACTATCAGGCTGACGAAGGAAAAGTGGAAGGCCTGCACCACGCTGGGAACGTCCGACACGGCGTCGTTGAACTGGCGCACCGTGGCGCGCAGCACCGACGCCGTCAGGGTGAGCACGCAGCCAGCCATGAAGCGTCGCGCCGCCGTCACGTCGGTGGCGCTGCCGTTGACGTAGCCCAGCAGGGCCAGCGCCAGGGCGCCCATGCACAGCGGCAGGACGCGTCCCACGGTGGCGCCCTCTCGGGTCACGCACGTCGGCACGGCGGAGAGCACGGGCCCCAGGCTGCTGACGGTGAACGCGTCCACCACGGTCAAGAAACGCAGCGAAAAGATGCGCGCGAATAACGAGCCAGAAACGCCCACGCTGCGCATGAAGAGCAGCGGCTGCATCGGCAGCGGGCCGTACGGCTCGGCGACGCCCGACATGAGTGACATGCTGCCAGCGAAGACGCCCACCGAGACGTGGAAGAGCAGCTTGGGCGTCGGGATGGACGGGTTCAGCTTGACCAGCACGTCGAGCAGCACCCAGAAGACGCTGGCGCTGGCCGCCAGCAGCGAGGCGTCCCAGGAGAAGGTGGCCGGGCTGCGCGGCTCCGCCTCCACTTCGGTTTCGGTCGGGTAGAAGGGCCGCCGGGAGACGGTCGCCTCGCTCAGCGCAACTGTCATCTCGGTGGCGATGCTGCGACCCACAGCTCGCGCGGCGGACCGCGACGCCCGGGAGGCCCGCGACGCCGACTCGGAGAAGAGTCGTGACAAGCGGGACGCTTCGCCCGTGTCCGAGAGGACAGGTGGAGGGTTGCGCGACATTTTTGCGACGCTGGGGCGAAAACTGGCAGCGGATGTGCGGAAGGGAGGGCTGGGACTAGGCTGAGGTTGGGGACGGTGATTTCTGGTGGACAGCTGAACGAGAGGAGCTCTAGCCCACGAAAAGCACGAGGACTCACGAACCTGCGAGTTCTTCTTTTTCACAATACGGGCTCTTTCCTCGTGGGATTAGCCACCAGATGAGAAGAAGGCAGCGCAAACAGAGGAGGTTGTTTTATTGAGGGCGATGAGTCGTAAACACGTAATATATCCTTCTGCGATGGTCATATTTGTTGAATTCTTTATAGCGTCAGCTGTTAGTCGCAAGCTTCCTTTTTTTCACGAGCTGGTACCCCGGGTTCACGGCGATTATTCTGCCGACCATTCCTCCACCGTAGCGTGTTCGCGATCTGATGAACGCCACCAAGGATGCAAGGAGGAAAGTGAGGTTATTTATTGTTGGAAGATGGGAAAGTTTCGCGGTGCGTGCCACTCTCTCTGTCAAGGTCACCTTCACTATGATGCACTAATCGAGTGCGATATGAAAAGCAATAAATAACATGGGTCGGGGTCCAACAAAGAGGAAAAGACACGTGGATACCAGCCATGCTAGCCATACAGAGCTGGGCATGACGCGAGAACCCACGAGGGGCGAGTGTGGACGCTTTTGCTTGTTGCTTAGTTAAGAGATTCTCGAGATAATAGTCCTCAGGAGGAGAGAAGAGGTTAGAAGCGGGCATATATTTCAGCGCGATAGCATTAAAAGCCTAGCCGGGAAACAAATGTGTCGTCATAAAATTCGCCCTTTGGCTCGAAGGAAGTGACGTCACCCGACCACGAGTGATGTCACCTCCGGTAAAGGCATCAACAGCATCTCATTCTATCGCATTGCCAACGCATAATGTAATTAGGTGTTCCTGTGAATTTTCAATGCGAGAGCAATAGGAAGGCCACGAGTGCGAAAACAGTCCGGCTGCGTCGGCGCCGGACACCAACAGGATCAAAAGAACGGAGGTGACACCGGAAGTCGACAACCACCTCGTTCACCTTTGGGAGGAGCGACGAGGGTTCACTAAAAGGCGGAACGAAGATCCAGAAGTACAACTGTGAACTTCGCTTACGCATAGCACAAATCGCGGAGTGGACTGCAGTAACTGTGGCCTGGCATAACTGGGACCAGTTTTTTAATTCACTGCCAGGTAGCCTGGGAACGCCCCTGAAGTGGGCGATCCTCAGGCTCCTGATTAATCCCTACAAGAAGTAGTAAGAAAGCCAGAAGACGCTCCAAAGGATATCCCACGCCTTCACAAGGGATGGTAAAGCCCTCCGGGAAGGCTCGTAAAGAAAGATATACGTAGGACAAGACAGCCATCCGGCATGTAGTCAAGAACGTCAAGGGAAAAAAAATGACCATCTAGACCGATCTTAACAGACGAGGATATCTGAGCCACAGTCTTATCCGTCACAAAGAACATGGCACCAGGCGAAGACAGGATCGGCAACGTCATTAAGCGCATTCTGGGCCCGGAACAAATCGACAACATCACAGACTATTTCAACCATCTACGGAAGACCGGAAAGGTACCCAAGAGTGGAAGCACGCGGTTATCACCTGACACCAAAGCCCAGAAAGTCATCCGGTCTGGAACATCACAGACCCATTTCGCTCACTTCCTTTCTAGGAAGCTCTATGAACGTGTAGTTCAAAAATTACAGGATCACCAAGACCGAAATGATCTTCTGCACCACCCCATGTTTGGGTTACGCCCTCATCTCTACGCAGGGCGTGCTGGTAACAGCTCAATGAAGAGGTGCAGGCCCACATCCCTCAACGCGGAGAGAACATGATCCTGACGGTCAAGCCAGGAAGATGCCTTGAAGCCAGGAAGAATAAAAGTGGACCTAGTGAATTCGTTGTGGTGTCTGACTTCGGCAAGTGTCTTTGTGCACATGAGTAATTGTGAGTATTCGAATTTTGTAGCGGTACCCGATAACAGTCGCGTTCTACTCTACAAACCATTTTAAATGGGTGCCAAGAGCTGTGGCAAAGCAGCGCCATCTACGCTGTAGAGAAGAAAGTAAATGAGAATAGCTTGCGCTGAGGTACGATAGGTGACGTTATAGCCGTGTTTGGTTTGAGTTGGTTTATGGAGTTCTACGTTCTAAAGCGGTTGCGATGGGGTGAAGGGGGAAGTTGAAGGGGACATAGGCAACAAAGGTCTGTGTCCTTCCCTGTTGTCTAGCTTCTGCCTGGTTTCGGCGACTTCATCACTATGTGCCACGGCCGCACTCGGGTAAGCACTCGCTCTGCTCCGCACCGACCCTGCGCGCGGCACTTTTGCAGCAGACGACGGCACTGTCAGTTTATGACGTCACTCAGGCTGCTTCAATATGGCCATCGCTGACAGGGGAAGGTGCTTAAAGAAGATAACTTCAAATTGTAATTTCTAGCTCAAACTCGCGCGTAGAGCCCTGCTGCTTTATTTAAGTACGAATACGAATATACGAATACGAATATAATAATAATTGGTTTTTTTAGGGAAAGGAAATGGCGTAGTATCTGTCTCATATATCGTTGGACACCTGAACCACGAATACGAATATACGAATACGAATATACGAATATACGAATATACGAATATACGAATACGAATATATGAATACGAATATACAAATACGAATATACGAATACGAATAAAAACGTGGTGGCTACCAGGTGCAACGTAAAAGCACGATTTGTTGGTAGACCATGTTATGACCGCTTTAACGTGCACTAACATCGCACAGGGGTTGTGGATTTGAATTTGGAGGACCGGCAGACGAAACCTTTGAAGACGTCAACTGATCCGAATGCGGCGCCCGCTGATAACACGACGGTTTTGCCACTGCGGACGGCAGCGCGAAAGGCGATCGAATGCGAAGTGGATGCGACCGGGACCCGATATCGCTGTCGCGTTCCACTCTTAAAGTCGAAGGTAAAGCGTCCTCCACTTTTTTTTTAAATGCGAAAGCATTATATGTCCCATTAGCTCAAAAGCTGGCATCCGTCGCTGTCCAGGGCACGAAATTCCGCCGCCGTCTATGGCACGAAATTCGAATGATGCAGTACGCCGGTATACGATGTCACAACACATATAAGTGAATATATAAGTGAACATATAAGTGAACATATAAGTCATGAATGCTGAAACGCGACGTACTATGACCTATGAAAGGCCTGCCAGATGTACACACCTGCAGGTTGCCCTCAACTCAGTGGGCAGGTGGGCCACCGGCCACAAACCAGGCTTCAGAGATGTACCTACGTACGTACCTACGTGCCCACAAAAGTCTTCGGAACGCAGAAATCACAAAAAAGCTGAATTTTTTTTTCTTGCTACGTAGAGGCACAGCCGGGCACTGAGAAGTGCGCTGTTCAGGTCGTTTAGGATGGTACGGGGCACGTTTACCAGTTATGAGCTGCATTCTTAGGCTGGCCAGAAATTAAGCCTTCATGTAATTTTCGTGTTCCGTAAACTTTTTTGGGCATTTGTTCGTATGCCCCAAATTGGAAGAGGCGCCTAGTAGTGCTAAAGTGTTCCTGACCAAAAGAAAGATCAACGAAACGTTGTCATAAAGTTTTTCTCTGGAACGGTTCGTGACCAGCTGGTAGAAAAGCCAAGGAGACAAGGGCTCTCTACTTCAGTCTTGGGATTCCAGGAGGGGAATCTACTCTTCCTGAATGAACACCTATGCCCAGAGTACAAGATTCTCCTCGGTAAAGCAATACAACAAAAATTATTTTCGAAGATTGGGGGTTATGATTGTTAACTTTTTATGTCTGATGTTGAGTGTTTGCTATTAATTCGTTCACTGATCATTTATAACCGAGTTTCATGTTGGTATCTTCTGTTTCTGTGATAAAAAAAATATGTACATTGGGCCTATACTAGCTTCGGCTATTGGTCCAGCAGTTTTTGGAAACGTTTTGTAGTATCTGAAGTGAAAATGAAGAAAAAAGAAAGAAAAAATATTTTTCCTCTGGAGCCACGCGTTAACAGGCAGAGCATCGGAGTGAAATTTATTGAAAAACGTTTTGGTGCGAGGAGAAATCGGCATTTTGGGCACTCGCGTTAACACATCATGGCCCTTTAGAGCAAAGTACACAGAACGGTACAGCGGCGGTGGAAAGAGTACCGCTATAAATTCCCTGTGTAGACTCTTGCGCGAAGCCCCACCGCTGACATCGCCCGTCATCACAGGGCAGTGGCGCATCTCTTAACCAATGAACCATTGCTCCAGGAGCGGTGTGCGGACTCCCAGCAATCTATGACTGTTAAGTAGAGAATGACCAATTTCTCATACATTGGCATTAACCCATTATGTAATCACGTCATACCGCTAAGGCGGAGCTTAAGTGTGGCCTTTAATTTTCTTTTTTTAAAAAGGCTTGATGTACCGTCACTGACATAGGTCACTTGTCGTTAACAAAATAATCTGCATGCCCTGGATGCCGCGAAGGTGCCTTTATATTTTTTATTAGGCTATTTGAGATATTCTGCGCAGTAGACGTGGTTTTCATTGTAGTTTCTATCAGTCTAAAGAAGTGAGGGCAATAGATTCTAGTGAATCTTCTCAGGCGATACTCAGTTCCTTACAACTGGGGCGCTGCTATGGAAGCATTGAGAAGTTGTTTCTCCTGCATCTAACTGTTTTCTTAACCAACATCCTCCGATGCTCGCCGCTTTGTGCAGTGAAGGTAGTGCCTCGCGCTTATTCGGCCAGAAGACAAGTAAAAGGCATTAATTGGCCCCCGGCATCATGAACAGATCTCTCCCGTACCTCGCAGACACCAGAGACTCGGCTTACCCTATTGTTTTCGTGCTTCATCTTAGGCGCTGCACACTCGGAAGCAAGCGTTGCGTTTGTAACACAGAAGAGCTACCCCGCCGGAGGTTTTGAGAGTAGCCCGCTAAGCCCTCCCAAATTGAGTTAAAGAGCGGTAAGCATTTTTCGCCTGAAATTTTATCGAAGCCAGACCTTTTCAAGGTAATTTTACGCAATTTTGTTATTTACAGACAACTTGGCATGTTTACGTTGAGGACAGCTCATTGCCGGCACCTCTAATAGCAAATGCCATTGTGCTAACATGGTCATATTCGTCTATGCGCAACTTCATAATTACGAATGCATTGCAATATGTTTTTGAAGCAAACGTTTGGGCACGTTCTATGACTTTATCCCTGCATGTTACATACAAAAGGAAGATGGCCTTTTTGTAAATAATTTTCCAAATTCTGACACCTTAGTTAATTTACTCGTAATCAAATGCGTTTTTCGTTATGAAGAACATTGGCTAGATAACGACAATAGGCATTAGCATTACAAAGGTAAAACCCAATTAGGCCTAATTTTTTCAGTTTTCTCTCTATTATAGGGAAGAAGAAATTAGGCTAAATATTTCGGAGATTTTTCAAAAAGTGTTCTGTTTGAAATTTTTAACTGAAGATAAGCACCATTCACTACAAAAATAACGACATTGCCTTGTTTGCTAGCATAGGTAGTGTCAAGATAAATTATCTGATGTGCGGTATGCGCAGTATTCCCTTTTATAGCGGCCTTTTTGCATAGACCGGGAGACAGGGCCGTCTGCCAAGCCGGCTTAGGGATTTGTTTCTCGGAGGGGAAATGTTTTTTCGAGAAAACAAGTTCTCGTTAGTTTTTCCTGCACATCATCAGCATTGCACATTTTTTTCGTCAAGATTAAGCATGGTTCTAACGCAGTTAAACCGAGTAGACTTGCAAAAGCTTATGTGTTTAGTCTGGTTGGCTCATGCTTTTGCTTTTCTGGGTCGTCGGCACGTCTAGCGACGATGTTAGACTCAGGTTAAGCCCTGATCGAGGTTAAGCTGATGTGATCTGTTCGCGCCACAGATTGTAGTTTATGAAGGCGACGACGTGTAATTAACAGAGCGTGAGTGTGTTGCAGTTTAGCACGAGGCGTGATCGGCTGTAGCGATAGCAGCCCTCGTGCAGTGGCCAGCGAAGCTGATCCGTTCGCCCTGCCATGAGTTGGAAACCCAGTCGCGGCAATGCTTATTTTTATTTTCGCACCCTCAAGGTCAGGGACGCCACAAGATTCTTGGTTGGGTTTGACCCCGTGAAGTAGGGCTTTCGCACTAAAATGTCGACTGGACCTGCGTTTTCGACCTCTCGTGTAAATATACCAAAGTTGTATACCATCGGCGTCAAATTAAATGAGAACAGATTAACTGAAACATGAACACAATAGCAAAATTTATTAGGGGCTGGATAAAAAATGCAGGCCGCGTTCATTAACACCTCCCCGCAGCGGTCTTGGTGTCATCGCTGAAATTCATGCTCTCTATAATCAGTAACCTGTCAGCTAAAATATCACCTTTTGATGTTTGCATTTTCATTGCCTTGTTCGCGATTCGTGTGGTGCTGAAGCCGCCGTGGTGGATCAGTGGATATATGGAGCTCGCTTACTGACCCGAAAGACGAGGGTTCGATGGAAGAGAAATGCTAGAGGCCCGTGTACTGTGCGATGTCAGTGCACGTTAAAGAACTCCAGGTGATCGAAATTTCCGGAGCCTTTCACTACGGCGTCCCTCATAGCCTGAGTCGCTTTGGGACATTAAACCCGTATAAAGCAAAGTAACGCAAAGCATTTGACGCTGACAGCACCTCTGTTGATTGCTACAAGGAGTGTAGCAAACTGAGGTCAACATGTGCCTTAAATTATGTCGATAATAAGTTGATCAAAGCAAAGGGAGTGAGCTAGTTATTCAACATAGCTGAGCGCAGAGGTATATTGCGTACATATCGATATCAGGCCTACACCGCGGATATCGATGTTTTGAAGAGGCTCGATAATCGAACTGAAGTGCACCAGGATACGACGTACGCTTGTCATCGCACTTAGCGGTGCCGATAAGAACAGACCGGCCATTAGGTCGGATAAAGAGGTACACGCGAGTCACGAATCGTGTCATCCGAAGGCCTTTATCGTTAATTCTAGTAGAGTGGTGATGCACCCCTCAGTAAAGTAATTTTAAAATAATGCTCAATGGTATAAGGTAACGCAGTTCCAGCTCATATGCCGTACCTACTCGATTCTAAGCCGGCCTTGATTACAAGTCAGCTCCGTAGAATTGCAGCGCTAAAAATTAAAAATAACAAAAGAAAACTATGATGTGCTCGACTGCAGGCCAGCAGAAAAAAAAATAACACACGATTACGACAGCCGGTAATGCGAAATCCGAGCGCGGCTCTTCACGGCTGGCAGATGGCGCTTCGCTCTGCGACCACGACGCGGAAGCCAGGAACGGTCGCCTAAGAAAAAAACCACCAGCCACAACCGTATGGTTTTCTTCATTAGGTCCTGTGAGTACGCGCATCATGACCCAGGTTGAAAGTTCATTCGCCGTTCTCACTTAATATACAACGCGATCTCTTAGTCGTCAACTACACATCCTCGGTTTCTGTAAACATAATTATGGGGTGTTCCCTATTCTGAAAACGCCATTATTGCTGCAGCTATGTTGGGCATGTGTCCTACTTTCTTCGAGAGCCTACATCCGTTTCGCCGACGTCGTATGCTGCCACGGAGGAAAGGGAGACCCTAGCTATCTGAGCTGCTTCATAAATTGTGCCGGAAGTCACGCGCTTTCGCAAGTACTGCACGGCGGCGTCATCTGCTGCAATGCCTGCTGCGCATGCGCAAGAGCTCTGAGACGGCGGCCAAGCAGGGAGAGAGGGGGGGGGGGGGGGAGCCTGCTTCAACAAATGTGACGTAACCGCCTCTCCTGAATTCTTTTCTTCCACCATGTATGCTGCTGCTACTTTGCAAATTCATTGAATTTATGAATTCCCGACGGGCTTAAAGCAGTTTCTCGAAAAAAAAAAAGCAGGCCACATAACACTCAAGCTATACGCTCCGAAGAAGTGCGTTGGCGGAGCAGCATCCCTGAATATAAGCCGAATTGCGAGTTTTGAATCAGGCGAAAACTGTGAGTTTTAAATTCAAGGGAACAGTGTACTGCTTGGATAGTGCATCCACCGTACACATGACCGCCATGATTTGAACGAGCACTAAAGAGGATTCTGAGCTAGTCTTTTTACCGCTGGAACCCGATCTGCGCGCTCCGAGCATTCTTAGAAACTTCGAATTATTGTCTCGCGTGGCGGATTTCCCTATTATATAGAATTAAACGTCCCGTCTCCCGCCTTTCTTTTTTTTTTTTACTCGCCTACGAAAAGAGGAGGAGTCAGTCAACGCGTAGAGTCCCTTCCAGCCAGTCGCGTGGTGGCTTGCCGCTCTGCCATTGGCGGAGTGATACGTATACCGATCGGCGAAAGCAAGGAGTGCGCGCATATTTTTATTTCCGTGGGCCTGATTTTCGGCTATGTCGTCTGCGACTGAAACAATTTGTTCACAGGAACCCAAAAACAAAATTAAAGCGAAATCGACTGGCTGAGAGGCACTCCACGAGTTGGTTGACTCCTCCTACTCTCGGGGATGAGTTTTAAAAAAAGGCGGGAGCCGGAACGTATCCCTCGTCCCACGAACCTCTCGTTCGTGCCCAAGGAAGGCTTTCTTTCTTTTTTTTGGCCGCATGGCATATTTTAAAATGCCTAAAAGTTATACGATTATACAAGTCCACGTTCACGTCGTCTATTATTTACTTGACACTACATTTCTTTGTACGACGGACACAACTGATTCATGTAGAGAGCACTCTGCTTGTATGTGCATTCTTTCGTTCTTCACGTTGGCACGGTTAGAATAGCGTACTTTATAGTGTGCGAAAAGCAACTTAAGCACGGGTAGCTGCTTGCATTGCGTGATGTATCATACGTTGTTTCATGAAGCAGTGCATGATCGCGAACTTGTTTGCAAGGAAACAGCCGCGGGCAAGCATTGTGTGAATTGCAGCGTGCTATTGTCTCTGTTTTCGCCCTCACGTTACAGTGGCGGGCAAAGGATGTCATACAGCCCTCGAAAACAACTGCGCGCACGTCTAGCTGCGTCGAACCGACGTAGTTTGCAGGCGAGTGGCATTTTTTCGACAGAGAAGCTGCGTCTTTCAATAACCTGCGTTACTCAGCAACCGATTCATTAAGGAGATAAACTAACAGAAATTGTCGGGTAAAACACTGTAGCGAAATATCAGGGATTAAATAGGATTACGACCAGCCTAATTAGTTGCAATTAAGGTACTGCGCGGTAGGGGCGTCAGCAGACGGCGAGGTTGCATCTGCTCAGTCCAGACGATGCCAGTGTCTCTCCTAATTATTTTACCGAAGTAAGATCACGCCGACGAGTGCAGAGTGTCGAAGACTGGTTAATGTATTCTGCAGCAAGCGTACAAATCAAGGGCTGCAACGCCTTTTGCGCGACAGCGTATAAACCTCCTGCATGTTTGAAAACAGACGAGGTGGCGCTGCAGTCGCTAGCGGGCTCGCGGTAGGCAGAAGGCCAGGGAGTGACGTCGCGGAGAGGTGTTGAGCGCGGGTTTTCAAAGCTTGTAGGCGCGTTTCCAGTTTCTGCGAATCACAGAAATGGCTGATGCTTAGTAATTTCTCGAAGAACACGAGCTCGCTTTGGCTACGTGCGGCGTATTCAGAGAACTAGTTTGCCACTGTGTATTGTACATATGGTTAGTAGTAAACATGTAGAAAGCTTTGCTGCCGTTGATTTATACGCTAGGCATTGAATAAAGTAAGTGTTGACACCCTGCACTTGCCGGAATGATTTTACTTCGGGACAGTAGTGAGGGGAAGTGCTGGCGTTGTTTCGGCGGACCAGACATGCGCTCACCGTCTGCTGACATACGTGTCGCGCTGTGCAAAAAGTGGGGAAAGCGTCGTGTCCCCGATCTCCTCTGTATCGCTTAAGCGCTGTTTTTAGCCGCATGATCACGCACCAGCCAGGCCGACTTCTCCCCTTGTTAATTAAACTGGTCGATTTGGTGACAAATTTTTATTTCTGAAATTATTTTCTTTCCTAGCCCTGGAGTCTTGTTTCGTGACGAAAAATCATACAAAATATTCAGTACAAATTTATAAATTACGCTCTTTAGATGTGCGGTCGTCGAAAGTTGTGAGGTAATTTCTTTGCTTTCAATGCCGCATTCCTTTGACCAAAGCGAAAGTGAAGAGGCCATAAACGAGGGAAAAAACTTTAGGGTTCGTTTTCTGACCTTTCACATTTTCGGCGACTGGCATCACTCACACCTTCGTAATTCCGTAACGCATGAAAACAAAATGATTCCATTTGTTGCAAACTATTCCTGAGACGTTGAGGAGCGTAATATATCTCTAGATTTTTTTTCCTGCACGTGCAGTACTATGTTCGTTATTTTTGTAAGAAACTTTTTCCTGTAACTATGCATGCATAAATACTGATCATTTAGAAAAAGAACTAATCGCATCATCATACGGAACAGGGCTTTGTGTACATGCTGGCATAAAAAAAATTTGCGCACTTCCTACTCAATTTTTTAAGACCTTGGAGTGACTTGATGTGGGTGTTAATTATAATTGCCTAAACCTGCACCAGGTATAGCTAAAAATAAAAGGCATTACTGAAACTGGCGTAGCAATATCATATTTTCACCAAGTTTAGTTACATATCGCATGCATAAAAAAACGAAAACACTTAATTTTCCTTGCCGCGTCCCCTCTTAATCTCGCCACATGTCTGTTAGTAGCACGCCTGCGGCTGCTTCTTTCCAAATAAGCTTCGCGATCATGTACTACCTCATGAAACATGACACCTGCATGATGCAATGACAAAGCATGTGGCGTTTAGCACACTTAAGGTAGGCTATTCTAAGCACGCCGACATTACCGCGCAAAATTGACACAACTGATCAGACTTCTTTCTACTCGAATCAAATAATTCCGTCGGTGATATTAAGAAACAGTTTCAAGTAAATATTAAATGCTATAAAACGCGCCATTAAAACATGCTGTGGTATTAACAAAAGAACGCATTCCTTGGGTGGTGGTGGTAAACATTTATTATTTACAAGGAGGTGCTTGGGCCCAGGCCCTATGGGCCAGGTCCTCACAAATCTAGGTGGAGCTCCTATTCCGGAGCCCCAATGGCATCTAGCGCCGCTCGCGCCCTGGCGACCAAGGTCTGTTGGGACTGCAGGTCATGGCAGCTGAGCAGCGCCGCCTCCCAGGCCTCCCTAGAAGGGTGAGAGATGAAGGATTGGGAAGGGTGGATTTGGAAGGGCAGGCCCAGACCATATGGAAAACATGCTCAGGAAGCCTACTACGAGCCTACCCAATATCCAATTACAAAGACATCACTACATATTATAAGGACAGTCATCGTCGCTGCTCGGAACCCTGTAACGGTCTCCGGAGAGCAGACGAACGGCTTCTCAAAATTTTTACAAATACAATACTGTGCCCGGCAGTATTGAAACACTTCAATTCAGAATTTGATGGTGGCTGCAGGCTGTGCGGAGCGACGTTCTCGGACGTTTTCCATTCCTTGGGGGCGAGTGAACCTGCCGACGCCCCGTGCACTCCGGCTCAAGGTGATAAACACGTGTGCAGCTACATATGTCTTTTTTTTTCCTTGCGCAATTATCAGCCTACTATCCAGATGTTCAGGTGAATGAACGCAGTAACTTGCACGCTATTAAGTGCATTGAGTGGCAGTGCCGATCGACTCCCAGACTTCGCGCTTTACTACCGTGGCCCATTGCCTGTTAGCCAGTTTCCTAATGCGGTATTTATGTGCGAAAAACCTATCGAGGCTAATTTAAAAAACCTTTTATGCTACTACGCGGATCCAACAGTGACGCAGCTGATCAATACATGCTGCTTCTGCAGTGCACAGGCATGATGCAGCCGCCGGTAGTTGCGGCAGCTGCGGTAGGCACGGGCAGGCGGAACCTGTTTTGCCTACCATGCGAAAGTGGATGATGGACGGATGAATGGAAGGTATACGAGCGTCCCCTTCGAAACGGGGTGATGGCAGTTGCCACCATGCTCAGTTTCCTTCCTTTATTTTTGTTTAACTGTGCTCTAAGTTGTTAATAAAATTCGCCATTTTCTTTAAGATACGTCTTACTACACTGTTAACCTTGTGTCACCTCTCCGCTTTTAAGCCACCAATCTTCCAATCGCTTTTTGCTAATTTCCACCGCAGATTTATTTACATGACTATTGTTGTCTCTAACCTTAGGGACTCAGGAAGAGTGACTGTGCCTGCATCGACATCGGGACGGATACCATCACATTTTAGTATGAGGTGTTCTATTGTTTCTACAGATTTACCACACACAGCGCATGTGTCATCTTCTTCGTTAAATTTCTTTTTGTAGCGGCGCGTTCTAAGACGCCCTGACCTAGCTTCAAAGAGTATACGATAGGATAAACTTTACTGCTCTAGTTTCTATACACTTCAGAGTGCAGAGGTCGACTTCATCTTGCGATGTCTTCGTCCTCTTCAGCGAGTGGAGCCCCTATTCCAGGGCCCCATTGGATCTGGCAGCTTTCACAGCATGTTGTACCAGCCTTCGTTGGAAGGCTGGATTGTGGCTGGAAAGCGCTACCTCCCACTGCTCCCAACATGGTTCTTTCTGATTATGGAAACTATAATTGTCCTTGCACTCCCACGTTGTGTGATACACCGCGGGTCTGCCTCCGCATTTGGGGCACGTGTCCCTGTACTGCGTTGGATACATGAAAAGATTAGCTAGGGTTTCTGTTTGGAGCCTCCTCCACATGACCGCCTCTTCCCGAGTCAGGCTAGAGTGCGGTTCCGGATATCTTTTCCTTACCCCCCTGTAGTAATTCGTGATTTCTGAGAAGGTGGGCATTACGTTTTCTGAGGACCCCTCCGGACTGAGTGGATGAGAGGCTCGGTTCGTGTAAGCTCGAGCGGTCTCATCGGTCCTGAGGTTGCCCCATACTTCCGCATGTCCGGGTACCCACAAAATAACATGCCTCGCCTCGTCCTTTTTTGGAGCCACTTGTGCTAGGACCTGTCTTGCACATTTACCTATCCTTCCTTTCATATAGTTCCTGCACGCCTCTTTCGAGTCCGTTAGGATGGCT
This sequence comes from Amblyomma americanum, assembly GCF_052857255.1. Taxonomy (NCBI): domain Eukaryota; kingdom Metazoa; phylum Arthropoda; class Arachnida; order Ixodida; family Ixodidae; genus Amblyomma; species Amblyomma americanum. The sequence continues at coordinate 52,427,932 of NC_135498.1, forward strand.
AAAGATTTTCCGATCCGGTGGCCTTCGGCGATCGCTAGAGCAACTGCGAGTTCCTCGCCCTCATCAACCGTACCGCTTTTAATGGATGCGCTAGCAAATTCTGCGCCCTCCCAGTTGAGCGCTACCGCTGCCATTCTCACGTCTCTTCCTCTATATCTGGACGCGTCCACATATACTGTATTTTCTTTGACCGCCAGTTTCGCTTAGATGTATTTTGCTCTCGCCTTTCTCCTAGCCGGGTGTACGTTTGGGTCCATGTTTTTGGGGAGCGAGCAGACTTTGATAGTGGTTCTGATGTTGTCGGGGATGTCTGCTTCCTTTTCTAGTATTTTTCTAAGTTGTATCCCAACTTTTCTAGGATTCTTCTGCCGCTTCTTGTTTGCACTAGCCTTGCCTTTTGCGCCTCCAGCTGTGCCTCTTCCAGCTCTTCGAATGTATTGTGAATTTCGTGTGCTAGTAACTTCTCGTTTGCTGTATGCATCGGCAGATGAAGGACCGTTTTATAATTGGTTTTTGGTGGAAAGGAAATGGCGCAGTATCTGTCTCATATATCGTTGGACACCTGAACCGCGCCGTAAGGGAAGGGATAAAGGAGGGAGTGAAAGAAGAGAGGAACAAATAGGTCCGTAGTGGAGGGCTCCGGAATAATTTCGACCACCTGGGGATCTTTAACGTGCACTGACATCGCACAGCACACGGGCGCCTTAGCGTTTTTCCTCCATAAAAACGCAGCCGCCGCGGTCGGGTTCGAACCCGGGAGCTCCGGATCAGTAGTCGAGCGCCCTAACCACTGAGCCACCGCGGCGGGGGACCGTTTTTACGCCTTCCGAATGATTGCGTTGATATGGTCCATACCCCCCCCCCCCCCCCACCCCGGGTTGTTTGGAAGTATAGGAGGGAGTAGGTCATTCTACTTATGATCAAAGTTCTTACGAGTTTCCGAGATTCACTTTCTTTTATGCCACGTCTTCTCTGCGATACTCTGGTTATCATTCTTGCCACTTGCGTCGCAGCTAGCTTAAGCCGGTTGATTGCAAATCCGCATCTCCTGTTTGTTTGAATCCACATTCCGAGGATTCTGACCCGGCCCGCCGCGGTGGCTCAGTGGTTAGGGCGCTCGACTACTGATCCGGAGTTCCCGGGTTCGAACCCGACCGCGGCGGCTGCGTTTTTATGGAGGAAAAACGCTAAGGCGCCCGTGTGCTGTGCGATGTCAGTGCACGTTAAAGATCCCCAGGTGGTCGAAATTATTCCGGAGCCCTCCACTACGGCACCTCTTCCTTTCTCCTTTCACTCCCTTCTTCATCCCTTCCCTTACGGCGCGATTCAGGTGTCCAACGATATATGAGACAGATACTGCGCCATTTCCTTTGCCCCCAAAACCAATTATTATTATTATTATTATTCTGACCCGTTCCCTCTCCGGGTTTTTCTTCCCTCTCTGGATTCTGGGGATCTCCGACTTTTCAGTGGAGCACACCAGTCCTCTTTCTTGCACATTCTCTTCCACACACGTCTCCGCTTCTTGTAAACTTCTCTCTTTTTGTCCTAGCGTTCCCTGGTTGACCCGTATCGTGATGCCGTCCGCAGAGATTGCGATGCCGACGTCCTCGATCTTTTCGAGTCTTCTTGCTAGTATTATCATCGCTACGTTGAACAGTACCGGTGATATGACCGACCTTTGCGGCGTGCACTGCCTCTTGAGTTAAGTCGCTGCTGACATCAGCGCCACCGCGTCTTCGTGACGTCGCGGGGTGAAGGAGGTCTATACAGCTGGTTCGGTCGAAAAGCAGTCGGTGTAGTAGTAGTCTGCACCGCATGTCGGAAATAATCGGGGGCTGCGTAAAAAAATCGTATTATGCCAACCGCTTCCCGCAGAATGTTCCGGATGGTGCCTTACCATTCAGCGTTTAATGTAGCATAAACTTGCTAGTCAAGTTAAAGCCTAGCTCACGCCAGGGATTTGAACCGGCTATCTGTCATCGGGGGGGGCTGAGTAAAAAAAAATCGTATCATGGTAATTTGTGGTTGTAGTGATTGATGATTGATTGATGTGTGATAGGCGATGACTAGTTAATTAAATCATTGTAATTAGTTGATTGTTTCATTAAATAAATAAATAAAAATGGAAAAAGAGGGGTTCAAAGGTGCCAAAATGCTCAGAATGAAAAAGTCAGTGCTTTATGATGCTAATTAAGAAAATTCAGAGTGTGCAATTGATCAAACAATTTGAAACAATTCAATGAAATTAAAAATGCGTTAAAAGGCGTCAAACTGCTCAGAATGGAAAGCCTAACCCTCTACGATATTGCGTCATACCCTTAAGGCGGAGCTTAGGTGTACTATCCAATTTTTTTATTTTCCGCCTACAACTTATATAATACACAGTGCGGGATTATTCTCGCAGTACGTCGTAGTTTGTCTGCGCGGGCCCGTGCACTTCGAGCGAAATTAGAAAGTTCACGGGACTAATCGCTCACGCGATTCGAAGAAACTAAAAGCATGCTTGCAAGCCTCCCAAACCCGCACTCAGGACCTCTCCGCCACGCCGCTCCCTGGCCTTTTGCCTACCGCGAGCCCGCTAACGACTGCAGCGCCACCACGTTTGTTTGCAAACAGACCGGAGGTCTATGTGACAGCAAGAGCAGCCTTGTACAATCATCCCGTTGAAACGATTGTTTTATTTTGCAAAGTTATCAACATTTTAACCAATGAATTTCTTTTCTATGCTACACACGCTCACTTAATAATCATACCAGTCTCTGACGCGCTACAGATTTCCGGGCTCATATGTCGTCTTGGCCTTAATGGTTGTTCGCTTTCTTAGTCTTTATTATGGGCGTCAAATGAAACGCGTAGCCAAAGGCCCAGTTTGCACCGTCTGCCTGCCGTCATCAGAGATGGGCGCATTCATCCGGTATGCGATGGTTTTGCGTTTTTTTTCTTTACTTTTTTGACGTTCGATCTTTCGATGGACAGAGCACGACTTCGGTAAAGCCCTTAGAGATGACACACGACGCCAACAAAGCACTTATAGAAAGGCAGGCATATTGAAGATATGCTATCTGAACTACTTGCAGTATTCTCTTAACAGTGCTTAAGCTTGTGCGTTACATTTAGCTTTTTTTTCACGTTGAAAGCGTTACGTACACTAACTCATGCTCATGGCGTCGTGGCAGTGTTGAGTACCGCGCAGACGAATGAGACCAGAACGTATGAAAACCGAATTGAAATTATCCTCAATGACATGTCATAAATCTGATACCGTCCTCAGCAAACGCTCTGCTGCAGGCTTGGTTACAATGCCGGATCATTCAAAATGGTCTAATTTAGTTCCTGTAATTTGTTGTCTATAGTTCAAGCATTATATTCTGCTGCCGTTACATATTCCGTTGCTTAATGACGTTCTGTTCACTCCCTTCAGTCCGGAATCATATTTTTATTTCTCACTTCAGTTTATGTGTCTGTTCAAACACCGTACGGTGCGTTACAAGAAATGCCACTGTGGATATCTGCGGATTAATTTCGATATTTTATTTTTGTTTGAACGTGTACATAGTTGCTGCTAATGAGGATGGCTTGAACTTAAGGGCACAAGGGTAACTTTATCAAAGAGCACCATTGTTAACATCTTTTCGCCGTGCACGAGGTGGGATCAAAGACACAATTTCCAAAGCGTTCCATCCTTTTTGTCAAACTCCCATGCTTCAAAGTAACAACAAAAATAAAGACGGGAGAGAGCCCGCGCCTAACACAGGGTTATAGCAGGCATAAGCAAAATAAAAGAAAAAAATTGCTCGTGGTTTAGCTGTGGTTAACCCTGGTGCAACGCCAAAAGCTGCATATCCCTGGCTACGTTCGTGGTCGAGCGACTGGCGGTTTCTACAGATAGCCATACTGACACACACACAGTAGTAGGCATTCTTTTTATTGGTTAAACATCTTGCTTTCTTCGAAACGACATAAACTTTGCGACCATGGCTTCTCGGCGCGCGGTTACGGCCGGAAGTTCATCTTCCTCCATCGTCCCAGGCGCCTGGCTGTGAGCGCGCACACAGGTGCTTATATAACCCTCGACTTCTTGTTTCTTCTCTTTTATATGACGTCAGCTACAGCAGCGACATCAGCGACTATTACACCAACTATCTGGACTTTGACCTTTCACCTTGACCTTATGGACCACCTTGGTTTCGAACCTGACTACCACCAGTTATGCTCATGGTTTGACCTCTAGCTACATTCAAGGTCAAACATGCAGTCCCGCTGACGGCTCGAGAAGGTGGCGTAGTGAAGCTTTTCGCTTCTAAAGAATCGGGCCTAACGCCCAAAGAAACTTTACAAACAAAAGCCAATTAGAAAAAAATGGGTTGGGGGGGGGGGGGGCACACTAAATTAAAACGCATCGAAGGATCAGCAAAGCAGGGCAAAGCCTTCAACCTCTGAGAAGCCTAGCACCTAGTGAGGAAAAACCGCGCACCGATTGGAAAACCCCTCCATAAAAATTCGGCCGCTCAGGACTTAGTAAAGTGTCCATGACCGGTAACAGAACCTTGCACATTTTGACCAAAGGTGGCAGGTACATGCGAAAAACAATACCGTTTTTTTTTTTCATTCTTTAAGTCCTCAGCGCGTGACGTCATGCACCGCTGACGTTGTTTCGCGAAGCAGACTGTAATGCTAACGTTGAATCAACGCCCACCTATTGCCGTAAAAGGTCGTGTTGTAATTCATTGTTCTTCGCGGGCTAATCTCAGGGTTCCTCACGGATAAGCAAGGTCGCAACGAATCTTCGGTCATGGTCGCAGCTAGGCGTGCGATTATTACCGGAGCCTGCCACAACTACGATTGGGTATAAAAACTCGGAGGCTCCTATCGAGCTGCTGTGGAGCACCGGCGGTAGTGCGGAAGCTGATGACGCGCGAATAGCGGTTGTATATTCCCCACGTTATACACCGAGTGGAGCGGCTGCGGGTGTCACCGACCTCTCATCTTACACCGTCTCAGGAACCCATTTAGAAGAGGTAATTTGTGCCTTCTTTCTTTAATTTCTTCCTTCTTTGTTTTTACTTCTTTCATAGCGTTTCTTACGCCATTCTTTATTTCTTAACTTTCGTTATTTCCTCCTTCTTTAATTATTATCTTATTTCCATTTTCATTGATTCAGTTATTCATTTCATTAATTCTTAATTTTTTCTCCGGTTTGTAAACTTAAAAACGTCTGCTTTTCTTCCCAAAACGTGGAGCTCATAGCCAATAAACAAGAGTTAAAACCTGCGACAGGCGCAGGCGAAAATGCGCTTACCATAATCCACCCATGTACTACAGGCACTTGCCGCTCATTCCCGCACTGGCTGGAAGGCTGACGCGCTTCAACAAAAACGTAGTGCAGACGAAATTTAAACGACAGGACGCAGGAGACGCAGGAGACGCAGGAGACGCAGGCGGCACGGAGTGTGCCGCCTACATGTCTGTCGTTTTCCATGGAGTACTGCTCTGTACTTTTCGTTGAAGGATGTCAGACCAACTCTCCCAAATGTTTACGAATGACTTGTGCTAGTGCACCGCACCTGCATTACCTGTGTCTCTGTCCAGGAGCTCCAAGAACGCTTGTGGCGATGAAGTCCCTCATCCTGACCTCGTCGGCGCTGCCGCTGCTGGTGGTCCTGTTCTGGCTGCGCGCAGTTGCCGCGCAGTCCGTCGCCACCTGCACGGTGGAGGGTACGCCTGCAGAGCTCAAATACTACGACCATGAGGAGATGACTGCCTTCCTGAAAAAGATCAGCACCAACTACCCCAACTTCACCCATCTCTACAGCATAGGGAAGTCAGTGGAAGGTGGGTTTGCACACCATCTGCGAGCATCGCCAGCAGTGAGAGCATATATTATGTTAACTTAAAAAATAGCATGTTTTAAAACGCTGGAAATAGTATCTAAAACAGTAGTTTCTGGCACCGCATACGCAAACTTAGGCAAAAGGCAGTCGAGTTGGTACAGAAACTCTCTTGAGCTTGTCTCCAGTGAGGAAACTGACTAAGTAATGTGAGAAAAATGCGCCCTGGCCAATCCCCCGCCATGGGTACGGGCTATTCAGCCTGAGGACATCATCATCATCATCATCATCATCATCATCATCATCATTCAACCCTCTAAGGCGGTGGATCACACAGCGTATCACACCTTGGCTGGCCGCAAAACACACCACAGCATTGACATCCCGTATATAAAAACTGAGTTGTTCACTTCACTTGAAGCCTAAAGAAGCACGAGGGGGCAATATCTGCTTAGAACTTCGTATTCATATAAGCGAAGGAAAAAAAGGGCTTGCCCATTAAAGTAAGAATAAAAAGGAACCGCCAGGTTCTGTCAAACACTCGGCTACTTCGTATGCACTGCAGCGGCCTAAAGGAGCTATCAGTACAGTTAGCAGCACAGCTAGCTCCTTCAGGCACCCAGGTCACATGCGCTTTTAAAGACCTTTAGCGGCGTGAAGCATTGTGGCAAAAATGAGTTCGATGTCTCAATAAAAAAATTCAGTCTATCTCGTCATCGAGAAACGCATTGCACGTATGAAACGCATTGCAGACAAGGCTTAGCGCAATTATACGACGGCTCATAAATGGTGGTAGTCGCACTCGGTTCTTGAAGTCTGTCATCAGCCTTTTTTCTTAGTGCTCACACTCGACTTCCTTCGCCGCTTTTGGTGCGTGGTGACTCGCGTGACCAGCGCCCACTTTCGGAGAAGAGGTGCTGGTGTCAGCACGCTGTACAGAGGGCGGTCGCTGTCGGCTGCACGACCGACCGCTACATTTATTGCTGCTGCGTCGAGGTGGCGGTCGACGTGGCGGTTAACGCTCGCTTGCTTTCCAGCGGCACTCGCCGTGGTGGTTTAGTGGTTAGGGAGCTTGGCTGCTGAACCCGATGACGCGGGACCGATTCCTGGTCGCGGCGACCACGTTTCGACGGAGCCGAAATACTAGAGGCATTCATGTGGTGTGCGATATCACTGCATGATAAAGAACCCCAGGTGATCTAAATTAATACGGAACCCTTTATATGGACTTCTTTCCCTTCTTCTCTCACTGCTTCTTCGTCCCTTTCTTTACGGCGCGTTTGAGGTGTACATTGAGAAGGTGGACAGCTCCTTTGTTTTTCTTTTCCTGAAAACCAATTTTTATCTCAGCGGCCTTCTCAATCATTCGCGCCGAACGAATGGAAGATGATGAAGACGGCGATAATCTAAACACAGCGCGAAAACATGTGAGGCTTCGTTCATGAGGTTCACGTAATGGTTTTAGAACTTTTTTGGCCTGGGTGGGCCTTGTTTTTAACTGGATTTAATACTCGTGCCAAAAAACTTTGTAACTATTCGTGTACATATAACTTTATTTCACTCTAATAAATACTATGTTTAAAGAAAGAAAATGACGAACATCGAGTGGTCTAAGGCAGCGGAAAGCGACGCTGACCTGTTTACTCCGACGCAGGACCAAATCCAGCTCTGGGCTGAATATGTTTTTACGCTGGATGCTATTCGGACGGAAATTTTCGGTATAATTCGGATAAGCTCGCCCTCAAGTTCGGCGTCAGGTCCGGACGGGGTTCGACATGGTTTTCCGAGAACTGGAGCTAAGAGCAGTTGCTACTTAAAAAATTGATAAGTGTATATTAACCCCTGTAGTTTACGCTTAAACAGCTGCACCTAAACTCCACCACTAAACTGACTTCACCCCTCTTTTACCTCTTCACGTTGCCTTTTCCCTTTACCCAATGTGGCATAGCCAACCACAACCTTCTTCGGATTAACGTACCCGCCTTTCTTCTCCGTCTCTTTTTGAAAAAGGCATGGACAGGGAAATATATATATATATATATATATATATATATATATATATATATATATATATATATATATATATATATATATATATATATATATATATATATACACACGTATGAAGGGAGCTAACAGTCACCGAAACCAAGGTGCATAGAGGAATATTTTTTTTATGTGTTGTGCTGATCAGTGGGATATTATAGTACTTGGATTAATAAATCGCTTAAAGAAAATAATTATAAAGCAGCAGAAAAAACAACCATGCCGCCGGTGGGATCCGAACCCACGACCTCCGAATATCGCGTCCGGTGCTCTTACCAACTGAGCTACGGCGACGGCTGTCCAATCTGCTGCTCTCGTGGGTATTTATGTTTTGCGTGTAAGCGAACCTTAAGAGTGTTCACCAGCGCCCTATATATATATATATATATATATATATATATATATATATATATATATATATATATATATATATATATATATATATATATATATATATATATATATATAGAATCCAGTAGAATGGCCTGAAAGTGTCTTCGCATGCAGGATCGTATAGGGTCTAAATAAATTGGTTGATCTTAGCTGCGCTCAGGGTTTGCATCGGTTATGATGGGAATGGAAGACTTAAGAAGGCAAACAGCGCGGTTTCATTTCATCGCCATTTAAATTGTTCACGCGCTGTGCCGCAGGCCGTGACCTGTGGGTTCTCCTCGTCACCAGGGACCCGCACGAGGAGCCGCTTCTTAAGCCCAACGTAAAATACGTTGCCAACATACACGGCGACGAGGTGAGTTCATTCACTTTCCACTGCTGCGTTGTTGTTGTTGTTGTTGTTGTTGTTGTTGTTGTTGTTGTTGTTGTTGTTGTTGTTGTTGTTGTTGTTGTTGTTGTTGTTGTTGTTGTTGTTGTTGTTGTTGTTGTTGTTGTTGTTGTTGTTGTTGTTGTTGTTGTTGTTGTTGTTGTTGTTGTTGTTGTTGTTGTTGTTGTTGTTGTTGTTGTTGTTGTTGTTGTTGTTGTTGTTGTTGTTGTTGTTGTTGTTGTTGTTGTTGTTGTTGTTGTTGTTGTTGTTGTTGTTGTTGTTGTTGTTGTTGTTGTTGTTGTTGTTGTTGTTGTTGTTGTTGTTGTTGTTGTTGTTGTTGTTGTTGTTGTTGTTGTTGTTGTTGTTGTTGTTGTTGTTGTTGTTGTTGTTGTTGTTGTTGTTGTTGTTGTTGTTGTTGTTGTTGTTGTTGTTGTTGTTGTTGTTGTTGTTGTTGTTGTTGTTGTTGTTGTTGTTGTTGTTGTTGTTGTTGTTGTTGTTGTTGTTGTTGTTGTTGTTGTTGTTGTTGTTGTTGTTGTTGTTGTTGTTGTTGTTGTTGTTGTTGTTGTTGTTGTCTGCGTTGTATGCAGGATGCAATTTGCGGCGTTTGTTTTTTTGTTTTTGCGCACCTACGGAACCGGGAATGTACGCAAAGCTGTCGCGGTGCAATCCCACTGCTGCAGAATTTCTTCTAGCTACCGACATACGGCATACAAACACGACATTATCTTATTCGCCTATATGAGTGAAACGAAGCAAATTAAAAAGAGAAATAATTGCTACAATGGCGAGAATTGCGCCTAGTAGGTTGTCCGTGATGATTCAATGCGCTTAAATTTTTTACAAAACGAGACACAACAGCAATACCAACACAGAGAGCGAACTTACAACTGGTTTTAATGGTGAAAACATGCGATCTTTTTATACACAAGACGCGAGCGTCATCAGTGGCAAACAAAGAAACGAAATAACATATCGGCATCGGTATCGGTATAACATTGTGTCTCGTTTTGTAAAAAAAGTTAAGCACGTTGAATCATCATCAGAAATAATTGAAAAATTGGAAAATTGGCTTTTGGGGGAATGGAAATGGCGCAGTATCTGTCTCATATATCGTTGGACACCTGAACCACGCCGTAAGGGAAAGGATAAAAGAGGGACTAAAAGAAGAAAAGAAGAAAGAGGCGCTGTAGTGGGAGGGCTTCGTAATAATTTCGACCACCTGGGGATCTTTAACGTGCACTGACATTGCACAGCACACGGGCACCTTTGCGTTTCGCATCCATCAGAAATAATTGGATCTGGCGGAGCATTTTGAACCGATTCATTTCGTTTTCATTTCCTTTAGTCATTTGCCATTGGTCGCTGCTTCTGGTGGCGTAGTCTGCCTGGGCTGACGTCGCGTTGTACTGGGAAGAAACACGCCTATGATGTCAATTACTTGAACAAACACTGCCTATGCCCATGCATCACTGGCGGACCGTGGTGACGACACGGGTAAGGGACGGAGCGCGACAACGCTTTTGGCACGCCTGAAGAGCTCTACCGGCGCTAATCCCGCCTCGGGAAGAAAACTGTGCTGTCGTTTTGCAATGAACTAGTGGAACGTGGTCCCTGTGACTCGGCCGGGCTGCATGCTGCGGCAGTGTATAGGGTAGCTAGCGGCGGAGCTGCGACCAGATCGGTCGTGACTGTGATAAGTCGTTGGCTTGCCCACCTTCTCTTTCTCTGCGACTGACATCACATCCGAATGGTGTCAAAACGAAGTGAATCGGCATAAAATACAGCCCCAGGTCATCAAGGCTATTTCTGTCGCACTGCTGCAAAAGAACGGGAACGATGTGACAGGTCCGTTTATCCAGCCGTAATAGGAGCAAACTTGTAGGTTACTTCCTATGGCCTCACGTAGTAGCAGGTTGCTTCAGCCTGTGCGCATTAAAGATGCTCTTCTAGTTACCAGTGCCTCAGCCAAATTGTTTTAGCGTTGTGTAGCAACGGGTACATATCAATATGATTAAGACTACACACAAAATATAGGGTATTTATTTACATTACCACGCATGTGTCCAGCACTTAAAACAGAGACTACCTGTGTTTTGGTTGTCTTCATTGCATTCCTTTTCATTCTTCACATTACTGAAATTAGACCATGGATCTTACACGAACAATTTAATAACATTGTGTATGTATGCTACTGCGCTAGAGATTTGTGTGGGTGTGTTTCGCTTCATCATTATCGTGTCTGCAGCAGCATTCTCCAGTGTTCATTAAAAAGTACATCAGCTTCCTCCTCGACCATCGAAAGATTTAGCACATATTGAAACGCTCAAACAACCTATCGCTCTCTGATGCCTGCGATGAGCAGATTTCCTTAGCATGTATTTCTCACCATTCCCGATATGTATTTCACGCACCCACCCAATAAGAGCATTCTGAGAGCCCATAGAGCAGAGTGTTTTTTTTTCTTACTCGCCGCATTTACGTGAACTGCGCAGGTGTTGGGCCGCCAGTTCATGGTGTACCTGATATCGCACCTGTTGACTCACTATGACGTGGACCCGTACGTGCGGCACCTGCTGGACGACACACGCATCCACATCATGCCCAGCGCGAACCCCGACGGGTTCGCGATGTCCAAAGAGGGCATCTGCATGGGCATTCAAGGACGGTACGTGGTTGCGCACTTTTCAGGTTTTCCTAAAGAGCGAGATATCGATGGGAGTGGTCGACCAGGTTTTCTAAGCGGCAGAATCTTGCTCAGCAACCATCTGCCACATGTCACCGGACAATAATGAAACGGAAATATTGCGCCGCTGGTTAAGTTAGGATTGAGACCTTCTAACTTTTCATTCTAAGGTTAGCGCTTTGCCGATTCAGCCATGAACTGGCACGTGCCAGAACAAATGCAGGGAAGCAAACGCTGCAGGCGATGCGTGAAGTGTCTGTAGAAGCTAAAAAATAAAACTGTCAGGACTTCTTAGTAAGAAAGGGGGTGATTGTGCTATGTGCACGATACATGTACGATGCGCGCTGGAACCCGAATGCGGGATCAGGATATACTTTCGCAAGGTTGCTGGACCTCTCGCATTTTCTTCAAGTAATTTATACATCAAGCCTTCTTCGGCTTTGATACGAAGACTGTGAGGCAAATGCAAAAGCTGCAAAGACGCATCCATACAGATTTTTTGAAGCGGACCGTGAGGGAAATGACTAACTGTACGGAACCTGGCTTATCGGCTCTGGCAAAGAGCTGACTACAGGCTATATACTATACTAAATTTTGATGAATTCAGTGCTAAGAAAACCTCGGCAAAACAGCAGTCTTCAGAGATCATTATCGGCCCGGCTTAGCCCCAAACGCGGTAGTAGCGATGCTTTCACTACATTATTAGCAAAATTAAGCCCGAATGGGAGCGAATGACGTCCTCTAGAGTACATCCAAATGGGCGTTTTGTATACTTGCTCAGTATGAACTGCTTCGTTTTCACCTTTAAGAACAGAGTTTTTTTTTATGAATTCAAGAGAGTAAAAGTTTCCCTCCCCACAGAAACGGCTCACACACATGGGGCCATATTCGTGTGCCCGCATAATTCTCGCAGCCGGGTTATGCCGTGCCATCTATGGAAACGGAATGGAAGCGGCACGCGTGCAGCTGGCGAAACAGCTTGGCCGACTGCGCTAGGCTCGCATGACCCTATGTCACGGGGTCCTTACTGTCGACAAGCGCCTGCAGCGGCATGGAGAGCAGGAGCCGTCTGCTTGTCGTCTGCTTGTGCTTTGCGAGCTCATTTGTTTGTTTATTACCGTAGATGAAACGTTGAAACCTTGCAAGCTCTATCAAACATTCTAAAAAGGATTTCAGTATCTTTTTCATGGTCATGCGTCACGCTACAGTCGCCAGTCCTCCAATTTAAACTCACACGCGTGACACCTTCCCCGATTCAGGCAGAACGCCCGCGGCGTGGACCTCAACCGCAACTTCCCGACCCGCTTCAACACCCAGATGGAAGAGGAGCAGCCGGAGACCGAGGCATTAAGGCGATGGAGTAAACAGATTCCCTTCGTCCTGGCTTCGAATTTCCACGGGGGAGCTCTGGTCGTCAACTACCCATACGACTATCCGCGCGTATTCGGTACGTCCTGGCCGATGTCTATACTCCAACTAAACACGGTTGCCTGCTCCAGGTTTCAAAAAAATGCCTCCCCTACATGAGCGAAATTTTTCGCGGATTATTTGGTGTGTGGGGTTCAACATCACAAAGTTACACGTGGGCTATGAGGAACGCCGTAATGGAGGACTCCTGATTAATTTCGATCATCTAGGGTGCTTTACCGTCCACTTACATAGCGAAGTACATGTGCGTCTTGTGTTTCGCCTCCATCGAGACGCAGCAGGCGTGGTCGGAACTGAGCCCGCATCCTCGGGCTCAGGAACCGAGCTATAACCTCTCAGCCAATGCGGCGGGTTCATCTCGCTGATAGTCCTGGTATGGGACAGCATGTGAGGTATATCTTTCCAAAGCCGCGTGCTCCATGTGGCTCGCTATGCATACTTATGGACCACATGCGGTGCGCCACTCCACGAGTGGTCGCTGTCACCGGACGAAGCCTTACGTCACTCTTCCCATTGTCTCGCTCAGACGACGAAAGTCAGCGCAACGAGCCCTCACTGACGCCGGACGATGACGTCTTCAAACATCTCGCCAGCGTGTACTCGTTCAACCACGCCAACATGCACCTGGGACTGGGCTGTTCCAAAGATGGGACAGTGGCGTACCCCAACGGCACCGTCAACGGAGCTACCTGGTACGCTTTCTCAGGTAGCGTATACTATACTCTGCCAGTGTATATCCCAGTTTGTAACTCGCATCTTGCTATAGTCGGATACAACTCAAGAATGAAGCGGCTTTTCACCGTCAAAGGACCCTCTTCCAGCCAATGGCGTCGGATGATTCTCATAACCCTGCTAGTGTGACAATGCAGAGAACGGCGCCACAATGGAAAGATGAGTCTATCCCCGACAATAGAGGGAAGGGATTATCCCCTTTCATCTACCACTCTTTTGTCACATTGGCAGGGTCATGAGAATGGGCAGACGCCATTGGCTGGAAGGGAGTTCTTTGACGGGGAAAAGGCGCTGCGTTTTTATAAGTTGTATCCGACTTTAGGACTCTCCTCCCAATGACGTCCCGAGACTTTTTTTATCTACCTTACGACGCCTGATCAATGCGGGTTCAAATTGCATGCTCTTACCGGCAGGTTGACCTTTAAACATGTACGCGAAAACGTTTGAGGGCCGGAGGCTGTAACAGCAGGACGTCCATCACCGTACAATGGAACGCGTTATTCTGTATTCTCAAGCATCCAATAGGCTCCTGGAGGCATTAATGCAGAGGGAGTAGAAGGGGCACATTGCATCGAAGAGCTTGTCTTAACATTTCCAGTTCACGGAATCATCCGACGATTAGTTCCGATTTTTGATGGACTTCGCAAAAAAAAAAGAAAATTCCATAAGGTCTCCCCCTGGAAGGGTACTGCTGTACTTTGTACACGTGGGCTTTGTAGGAGGATAAGTAATGCAGTGTATGCAAGACGATTTATGATGCATTTATCCTAGTTTGAGTCTTACAGATGCTATAGAATAGCTTTAAGCCGGATTCCTTGAACCATTCACTATTTTTCTCTCCAGTCCCTCTTTTCATAATAGTCAAGTTACGCCAAGAAGCTCCAGTATTAATTTCACAGTGATAGCCTATGGGCTATGCTATGGACGGCCCATCACCGCACAGCCCGGCAACGTTTCTCGCAGCGTTAACCCTCCAGATCGACATCCTCTCCCCCTCCCGCACCATTCACATTACCTTATTCCTTCTTTCCGCCCCTTTCCTCCCCATCATGAATACTTAAAGACGCTAGCCACAGACCCCAGTCACCCTTGAAGAAGGAGACGAGCCGGTTCCGAAACGTCGGGTTTCAAATTAAACAAGTTTTAGTTGCAGATGCGTCACAATTTGCAATAAGTTAACAAACCCAACCGGACAGGCAGTTCTGTCAAAATGTTTAGTTTTCAGAACAGCTCTAGCGCTCATAGTTCACTAGAACCCCCAATCTCAGATTTCGCAGTTGTCTGTCTGACCCAAGCCTCTCTCCGTGACCTTGAGGTTGCTCGGGTCTCACAAGCCTCAGCGTTGGCAGCACCTGCCATCGCAGGGCAGCGACACATCACTTAAGCGCTGCACCACTGCGCCAGGAGTGATATGAGGACTCCCAGAGATCTATGAATGTTAAGAATGACCAGTTCCGCATACATGGGCATTAACCCATTAACGCTATCGCGTCATATCCAGCTTAAGTCCGATTTCGTCGATCTTTGTCTGAAGCCTGGTTGGCCTTGAAAACTCAGCCTCGAACCGAAACCGAATGAAATACAGAATTGCTAGCGAACCTAATTCGCATTTGGCCTAACCACGCTAAATCGTCCACCGTTTTTTAAACTCCATACCTCTTTATCATTCTCCTTGGAGTCGAAGCCGAACCTCTGAAGGTGCATTGTTTCAACTGTTTCAGTTTGTTCTGAATACAGTATAGTCAAATCACTTATTCAGAACATGCTAAGGGTTATTTTATTCTGCAACGCTCTGAATAAATTATGTGGTATAGGCGATTCGGACAATCAAGGCTACAATGAATTCGCGGCGTCCCTTTGCCTCTGAATTTGTTGCTGTAGGAATATAAGAGACTGGAGTCAGGGAGCACAAATATTCTGCCCTTAAGCCATCAGCCAAAGTTCACTTATGATACTAGATCCAGCCGAACTAACAGGTGTAAAGATAGCTTTTCAAGTTGTTCCGAAATTCCCCGGAAAGATTACTCTGTCCAGAAGGTAAACCTTTCTTGAATAAGCAGTTTTGGCTGTGGGGGCACTTACACAGAGGGATATGATGCGATCGTCAATCACAAATTAAATGTCCTCACCGCACTTTCTCCCACCACCTCTGTGCGCAGGTGGCATGGCGGACTACAACTACATGTGGGACGGCTGCATGGACGTGACCGTTGAGATGGCCTGCTGCAAGTACCCGCCCCGCAGCGAACTCGCCCACTACTGGGAGGAGAACAAGCCGGCGCTCCTCGCCTACTTAGACGAAGTGCACAGAGGCGAGTGCTTCTCTGCACTCCCAGTATACAGACCCCGCAGGCAGCGTGTGTTCCGCTTCCCTCCAACCTTACGCGAACGGGTCGGAGGCAGGGTTAGCTTTGCCGCGACATATTCTCATTTTCATCTCTGTCATCACTAAGCAACCACACCGAACAAACGAACGCCGCTGCTTCAACTTCAGTTTAATGTATGCCATAGCCTTCCCGATATAGTAGAGCGTAAAGAAATAGGCAAGACGAACGGAATGTGTCACGACGATTACCTAATGCTCAAGACATATATAAGCAGCTCTGCTTAATTGACAGAAGAATGTATTCTGTGAAAAGACAAATGCAGACGGAAGATGGCTAGGTCGTGAAAGAAGACGATGAAGTCCGTAAGGAGACGTAGGCCATCCCCCTTGTGGGTATATACCATTTTGTGAGGCAATAAACAACAGCAACCACCTCTGGCGTGGCGCAAGTATATTTATCGACTCTACAAGTAGCCTTCATCTAAAAGCGAACTTACGCCGGCTGTTTTTGATCCTTATGATTGCTATAAAAGCCAGGTGGAATATAACTGTACACCCATATAACATGAAGGCAGTTCTTGAAACTTTTTTTTATTCTCTCTCTCTCTTCCGGCAGGCGTACGCGGCATCGTCAAAGACGAAAATGGCTCTCCCGTGGCCAACGCATCCCTGAAAATCTCCAACCGAAGAGTCGGCTTTAAGACATCCTCCAGGGGGGAGTACTGGAGAATCCTCAGACCGGGTCAATACACGTTGGAGGTGAGATCCCTTTCCAGGAAATGCATTTGTGCTTCGGCTATAATATAATCAATAAAAGGCACTATAGCAACACTCAGGCTAATGGGTTTGTCAAACTGGGGCGAGAACACGATACTATATAACGTATCTGCTTCTAATAAACCTATTAACCAGGCGTTCTGCAAAACTATTGAAAGGTCATTGCTCTCATTGGATGCGCACACGTGTAATGAAAAGCTTCTTGCTCACTCCTTCAGGTTTCGGCAACCGGGTTCCACAAGGCCGAGGTGGGCTTCAGCGTCCCAGAAGAACGATTCATAGTTCTCAACGTGACGCTCAAGTCAGAGGGACACGAGAAGTCTGATTAGCCTGTGGCTTAAGCAGGACTCGGACAGCACAGCGTATGCAACCAAAGTGCTGGGCACGACGGCAAACCTCACTCCGACAACCTGCACCGGGCTTCTTGATTGTACCGCAGCGGATTTCACGTGGAAACGGAATACAACGGT